>NC_083099.1:44995503-45310452 GCF_949774975.1 Lagenorhynchus albirostris | reverse complement strand
GGAACACACACACACAATAAAAAGTTTAAAGTATTTAAGTATTGCTTAAAAGGTTAGATAAAAAGGATCAGGAATGTGAGCCACAGATTTAGGCTTGGTTCACCAATTTACTGCTTGACTTGAGTCAAACAATTTCACAGATTAATTTAACTTTTTGGGAAAATAAGCTGGCAAGATGGAATAATATGTGTACTTCGAGGCCCACAAATACAAATGATTTTGTGATGAAATTTAGGCTGATGGTAAAAAAAAAAAAAAATCTGATATGAGGAAAGCTGGTAATCATAAATGGAACTGAAACATGACCCGTTGGAGGAAGAGGGATACTAAATATCAACATTTAATAAGCAAGAGTCATTTCTGCGGATCACAAAATATGTTACATGAATTTTACTGTATTAATTAACATTATTCAGGTATAAAAATAGTATGATTGCTGACCATTTAAAATGTATTTTGTGTAAAAGAAATGCAGCTCTATTAAGGATTAGGGATTTTTCCATTCAGTCATTGAAAAAAATGTATGAAAAATATACCAAAAATTCAAAGGTAACTGTTTCTAGAACTATTTAGGATAACATTAACTTATTTTTTGGAAGCTTGTAATCAATTAATATTTATAAAGTAGATATAAGTAGCCCTGGACTTTCTATATGTGAGTTATTTATAACTTACTTCTACCTCTACCAACCCTTCCCCAATAACTTCCTGGCACCGAGGATAAATATCTTTACATTATTTCCTTACCATGATACTATCACCTTAAGCGTATGCACAAAATAAATTAATTTTTATCCCTGGATTAGCTAAGTTATATATAATGTTTCTTGAATTGCCTAATATTTTCATTTAGGGAAGCTGTAGCATTATTCCTTTCAATGGATAATTGAGAATGGACTACCTGGATCAAACATTTAAAACTTCAAGACAAAAAGAAAAAGAAAAAAAAATTCATTATGTTCTCTCTCAGTTATCAGAATAAGCAACTGTAGAATTTCTTCTGTTGACATCTCTGAATTTCTTACATTACGAATTACACTGACATTCAGATGAGTATCTATTGAGGGAGACTGGCTACTAGGAGTGTCAGGAGGAACGTGTTCTCCTATGAGTGTGCCTGTGTTCTGCACTTGTTTTTATAAGGGTATTTACTCTTATGTACCATCATTGTTATAACTGGGAAAGAAATATATATTAAAAATAAAAAACACAAACAGAGAGAGAAACATAAAAAACTACATGAAAGTGTCAACAAAAAATCGATCAGTCAATCTAAGAAAGAAATGGAAAATTTTATTCGAGCCAAATTTGAGGATTATAACTCTGGAAAGAGCATCTCAGAAAGTTCTGAGAACTGTTTCCACCTGTTAGAAGTCAAGGCACAGTTATATAGGTGTTTGGAGACAGAGAGCTGTACATCAAATGAAGTATTATTGACAGTTAACATAATTCAGATCTAAGCATCACTGTGGTGGGTCATGTGACCCCTGACAAGATCAGGAAGGAATGTTATCTTTTAAGGAGTTGTCTTGTTGATACTAGGAGAATGTTGCTCTTTATGGCTGAGTAGATATTCCTGTTGATGGGGGAAGATGGGAAAGGTTTGGTCAATGCATAATGCAGATACACAATGCACAGTGGGGGGAGAGAGGAGGCCAAGGGCAGAGAAGATTTTTTGTTTAAATTTCTCATCTTGCCATAAAAATATGACTTTTATTTCACAATAGTGAGCAGATTTTAAAGATAAGAAGAAATCCAGGTTATAGGTGGTGCCAATAAACCTGAGGCATTAAAATTTTCTCTTCATCTCCTGAAAAGGAGCCCTCTGACTTTGACCTGTTTATAAGAAATTTCTGTGGAAAGTAGTAAATAAAATGAAGCTATTGATAGTATGCAACAGGACTCAGGTCAAAAAATAAAATATCTAAAATCAATATCTAAAATAGCTTGTTTAACAGAAGAATTAAACACATGCACTTTTCTCCACTCTAATCCAAAACAGTAAAGTTAAAAATTTATAAACACACAAGAACAATCAGAACATAAGAGACATCAGATGAGAGGTATAGAAACATTTCTGGAAGATGTGAAGTAAATAAACAGATCATTATTAACTTAGTAGACTAGAGAAAGCATAAAATCATTACTGAATATTAGAATAGAAATTCACTTCTCAACAATGGATGCTAAAGGACAATGGAGCATCCTATATCCAAATTCTGAAAAAAAAATTATCTGTATAGACTTTAAGCAAAGCCAATTCAAAATTAAATGTTAGAGTAGACAAAAAAATTTTCAGACACACATGGACTCATAAAATTATTACTGTATTAGTTTTCTAGGCTGTGTGACAAATTACCATAAATTTAACAGCTTATGAGAAAACACGTTTGTTATCTTACCGTTTCTATGGGTCAGAAATCCAAGTACAACTGAGCTACATCTTCTCAGGGTCTCGCAAGTCTGCAGTGTTGGCCAGGGCTTAGTTCTCATCTGGAAGTGAGTTAAGGAAGGACTCACTTCCCTGATCACGTGGTTGTTGGCAGTGTTTATTCCCTGCAGTTGTAGGATTAAGAGCTTCGGGGTTTTTTTCCTGGCTGGCTGTCAAAGACTGACCTCAGCTCCTGGAAGCTGCCTGCAGTTCCTAGAGGCTGCTCATGGTTCCTTGCCACTTGCCATGTGGGTTTCCCCAACATGGCTGCTTACTTCATCAAGTCAGCAAGGAAAGAGACAGTGGAGCAAGATTGGTGCTATTATATATAGACATATATAATAATGTACAAGTCCTGCCTGCAGTCAAAGAGAGATTATACAAAGGCATGAATACCAAGAGGTGGGAATCATGGGTAGCTTCCCTAGAGTATGTTGGCCACACCTACACTGGCTATTTTCTGAGAAGCAATGGAGGATGTGCTCACAAAACAAGGGAATAAAGAGGAATGTGTATGGTATCATGGAAACCAGTGATACAACACAGGGAAGAGGCAAAGGGAATTCCCAATATGACAAAGATAACAGCTGTACATCTGGCCTACTGAGAAGTCAGGTTAGAGCAAGGTGTGATATAGGGAGCATCAGGATAGACATTGTGGGAAAAAGAAAAAGAAGAAATTACCTAATGTATTCAAGCACATTAAAATTTTTATTGAAAGGGCTTTTATAATTCTATTGAAGAGTTTGCAAAGAATTCATGATAAGTACCTACAAATTAAGAAAATGGGGAGAAAACAAAAGGCATTATTTACTCCAGAAGAAAAACAATGAGAGTACATTATATTCCACAAAAATGCTAAAATAAAAGAGAAATTTAAATTGTATAAAGATCCAGTTTCAGCAGTGAGCTGCATTTATTCCTTCAACAAAACTCTGCGGAATATTAGGTTCCAGGTATTGCTTAGTATTACAGATAGAGCAGGAAAAAAGAAAACTCCCTGCCCTCATAGAAATTACATTCTAGAAAGGAAAGGCAGAAAATAAATCATATAAAAATTAATATAAAATGCAATATCAGGTAGTGATAAGTGTTTAGAAGAATATTAAAACAGGGTAAGGAGATAAAGAATGATACTGTGGACACAGAGCAGGAAGGACTAATAGTGAATAACCATAAGCTTAAAAAACGTTTCAGGAGGAGAGATAAAGGAAAGTGAGATGATGCAATAATGTTCAAATTTCATCTTTCCTAATAGATATTTTGTAAAATTAGTAAAAGTATTTTTAAAAGTATCCAAGATGTTGCATTCATGATTTTCTAAAATAATATACTGAAAGCAAAAATTGCCATAATAATTATGCTATGTCTATGTATTCTATGATACTTGACATTTATGTTTCAATTTTTCCACAGAAACGTTTATTCAGCCTACTCTAATAATAACTTACAGGGTTATTGGAGATATTCTATACTTTTTTATTTTTGTGAGAAATAATCCAGAAGAAGTAGTACAACAGCATGTTGTATGTAATAAATAATGAATATGTAATAAGGAACCTGACATTTCATTTATTGTTCATCCTAGCTTTTGCAACACCTACATGCTTTTAAACCTTATGTCAGGTTAAGGAAAAATGTATGTAATATAGGTAACTTTCTTCACTGACCATTATGCTTGCTTTTCTGCTATAAATTCTTGATTCTTTATGTTATATCAATATATTATATTATAAATTTCTTTAATTTCTACATTTATTAACGTTTTGACTGTAAAATTGTTTTCTTTAGTAAAATATTTTTTATTTAGAATCCAGAATTAGAAATGTACCTTGTTACTCTAATAGGGAATTTACTTTATAGAATTACCAATATATGCATTTAGTACTTCTCTCTAAGATTTTCAATGGGAAATAATAATTCTCCAAATTGTCAAAAACTTTTTTGTATATTCTAAATAAAATAAAATAAAATAAAACTTTTCTAAGGTGAGATTTTGCTGACACTCATATAAAGTAATGGTATATGTTTAGGATAAGAAATTTAATGATGATGATATTGATGATAATGATAACTTTTAATCGAAGCCATCGTTGCTTGGTAGAGATCCTATGTGACAGAGCTTTTGTCCCAAGTGAGGTTATACAAAAATAACTTAAATTCAATTGCCATAGATAATTATAATATTCTTATTAATATCAGCATTATATTTGTATATTTCTTGAATAATAGACTTTCACAATGTCATCTTAAGACAGAGCACAAATAGAAAAGAAGTTCTGGGAAGATGTGACTTTAATTTAATTTGGGTGAATAAATACAAAAAAGTAAATGAAATACTAATTCAATGTTTTGGTTTTTTTTATTTACAATCTGAACCTCAAGAAATTTTTTCTGATCCCAGTATTTTTGTGTTTTAGAAGTCAGTAATATGCTTCTGTTGGGAGAAACAATTTGATTACTCATGAACTTAAGACAATTTACTTATTACGTATGGGGAACCTAGATTTTTACCCCAAATCATAAATATACATATTTATTTATATAAATATTTACCTTTAAATATAAAACTTTAACGTAGACTCTGTTAAATGCAGTTAACATTTTTTGAGAGCTAACTACAGACCAGGTGCTCTTCTAGACCAGGTACCATTCTAAACTACATGCTTAATTCATTTAATCCTCAATAATAGCTGCTGAAGTAGGAGAAAACAGGATTTCTTTACAAGACTTTGCGATTGTCTAACTTTCCTCTTTACTCAGAGTCAGACATTTAAAAAGCAGACTTTACCTATTATTATTTCAATTTGTTTTCTATGAAACACTCCTTTAATGCCTACTCTGATTCACTGAACAGCAAAGAACTTCTTATTTGCCACTTCACTGAATTCTTATGGATTCACGTGTATCAAGTAAATATATATAATGATTAGCTAAAATAACAAGACAAGTTTTTCAAACTTCAAAATTTCAAGGTAAGACATTTATAGCTCTGAGTAAACACAGAATCTTTATTTTTCACAATGCAGGGAAATTTGGATCCTTATTAAAATATAATTAAATAAATTTCTTACTTCTTACCTCTGTCTTTATTTCTTTGCCCAAGCTTATTGGACTACTATTGATATCTTCATACTGAGCACTTGAATTCCACCTGAGCCACTGGAATTATTTAATTATGGGTGATGTGAAAGAGGTGGTAACTAGAAATTGGGAAACAGGCATTTCTTTGGTCTCCCTTGGTAACTAAGTATAATATGGAGCATTCATTTAGTTTTGAAAGGCAACTTTCCTCATAGCAAGTAAGATGTCTGAATTCAAATAAGGATATCTTAGAGAGGATTGTGTTTTTGGGGAGATTAGATACCCTATAGCCACCATCAAGAGAGAGAATAATGAACTGCATAAATAAATGATAAACCAAGCAATATAAACTCTTAAAATGTCAGTGAGTTATTATTTAATCATGTGTATTTATCTATGGTTATGCATTACTGTAATATCAACAATGAACTAAATGTCATTTCAGTGTTTCCCAAACTGGCATGTTGGGTAATAATAGAACAAAATCTAAATAAAACAAACCAACACATCTTATATACACACATATATTGATATGTTATAATAAAAAAAATTCTATATTTCAACAAATAAAGGAAACACTGATACAAAAAATTGAAGAAATAATTTTACAGAGGGAGAGGATGCTTTAGTTTAAAATGCTACTATGACAGTATGTACTGAGATTCTCCAAGAAATAGGCACTCTGTGTATCTTCACAAACATGCATATTCAGGGAAAACTGTTTCAGGTCACTCCTGTGAACATGTCTCAAAACAGGACTGCTGATTTACATTAATACATTAGTTATATGTGGCTTTGGGAATCAACGTACGTTTAAGATGTATGGATAAGTATTCTACAGAGCAAAATTTATTAATAGCTAGTGTAAGTTGAGGCAATGCAACTAGATGATTATTCACAATGCTTTTTAGCCAATAAGAAGCTTGAAAGAGGTTCTTACCTGTGGAGCAGAACCTGAGTATGCAAGTTAATGGAGAAGACATTTTTTCCCTTTTTTCCTGTCTCCTAACTCAATGTTGTATTTCCCACTGCAGAGGTGGGAGAGGATGGAAGAGATTTAGAAGGGTGAGTAATAAAATGGGGTTCATAATACTTAAAATTAAAACTGAATTTTTAATAGCTGAAATAACACAGAAAATTTTATTGCGGTTAAAATGACATACCACTTTGCTTTTTTAAAGGAAATGGTGAAATTAAAATTCAACTATATTCCTTTATATTTTTAAATAAAATAATATAGAGTTATCAATGCTAAATCTGTTAGTAAAATATATTCTTAAAATATTTTAGATTAGATACAGAGCATAGTATCATTCTAACATTTTTTCTAATGCAATTTAATTTTTTTAGCCTCAAGATCTCTAGCATATTTTAGAAGTAACTTCCTTTTGATCACCATGTCAAAGCATTTTTTGAACATTTGATATACAGTGCTGTCTTATCTCCTTACTCGAGTTTATAAATCCCATGTGAATGAGACACAGTATCAAGGCCACTTCTGCCTGAGAAAATCAAGTACACACAAGTTTGTTTCATTTTCCAGGTATATTCAATTACCTTTTAAAATATCACTGGGTATGTATTGTATAAATTTAAAATAAAATAACTAAGTTAAGTAGCAGAGGTTTATTTAAAGACTGTCGTAGTTAGAAATAACTATCCAGAAAAATATTGCAGACACTTTTTATGATTTATAAATACATTTATGATGAAATGTTGGCCATTGTACTTTGTATAGCACAGTTCCTTTGATATTGAAGGGATAGGATTTGTAACTAACTGACAATCAATACTGAATATTACCAACAAATGGAAAGATGGGTGGAACATATTGTGATATGGAAGTTATATACGAGGAGAAAAGACTAAATTTGTAGTTAATCTTTTTTAGTATTTTATGTTCAGATACTTGAAAAAACAGATTAGCAGCTAAAATTTAAGAGTAATAAAAGTTCAGTGGTGGAATTAGAGTGCTCTGGTATATTTTCCCGTTTTGATAAGAATTATAAATTATGGAAATAATTTTTTTCTATTCATCCCTAGGGAACATTTACTTTAATAATGAGCTGTACATTATTTTAAAAAGATAATAAAAGTATGAGCTGTGAATAAAAATAAAAACTAGATATGGAGAGAAATTTTAAAATCCCAAGAAGATGAAGAAAGATTTTCTTAGAACAGGAAAGTTTAATTGCCATAATTTTTACTAATTATGACACACCCATATTTTGTTTTCTTTTAAGTTATTTTGCGGTACGCGTGCCTCTCACTGTTGTGGCCTCTCCCGTTGCGGAGCACAGGCTCCGGACGCGCAGGCTCCGGACGCGCAGGCTCAGCGGCCATGGCTCACGGGCCCAGCCGTTCCGTGGCATGTAGGATGTTCACGGACCGGGGCACGAACCCGTGTCCCCTGCATCAGCAGGCGGACTCTCAACCACTGCGCCACCAGGGAAGCCCGTTAAGTTTTATTTTGAAACAAATACCTGAACTGAGGACACTCAGTTCTTATGAGGCGCAGCGTTCTTTATCACTTCTCTCCTGAAAATAATAAGTACAGTCCACTCATTGTATCTGCAGGTTCCACATCCACAGATTAAACCAACAGCAGTTTGAAAACATACCTTTTAAAAATTCCTGAAATGCCCAAAAAACAAAACTTCAATTTGCCTCCTGTCAGCAACTATTATGTAAGAATTACACTGTATTGGGTAATTATAAGTAATCTAGAGATGATTTAAAGTATATGGGAAGATATGCATAAGTTATATACAAATACTACACCATTTTATATGAGACTTGAGCTTCCATGGATTTTGGTATGAAGGAGGGTCCTGGAACCAGTCTCCTACCACAACTATATGAGTTTTGGAATATTAGTGTATGTTTCCATGTAAAATTTCTTAAATACAGATGTAAAAGCTGGTATATTTTCAATAATAATTATTACTGAAATATCTTAATTTTATCTGGATCAGTTTACTGTGAATCACACAATATTACAGCCCAATGGTTATGATCATAACTAAACTTTATAGCTAATTCAAATAACATATACATGTTATCAAAATATTTGTAAAATATCAGGCAATAAAGTGTAAAGAACATCTATCATCTCCATACCTTGAGATACTCACTTGTCACATATTACTGGATATCCTGAAGGGCATTTTAATTGTAAATACATGCAATTACTTACTCATTTAGTTGTTATTGTTGTTTGTTTGTTTTTTACAATGATTGAATTGTACTACACACAGTATTTTATCTTATTTTTTCTCACTTAAAATACTGGGGAATCTTTCCAGGTCAATAATACACTAGTACACTTAAAGAAGACCTTCCATTGCCATTTGCTATTCATATTTTAATAACCAGCTGAAAGTTCATAGAGAGTAGTATAATCTGTTGTTGGGGACATCACCTTGAATTTACGATGGCTCAATCAAAAGCTGTGCTGAAAAAAAATACTATTTAGGGAATACAACTGGAAGAAAATGCAGCTGTCCCTTTTGAGATGTGTGAAAGATGACCCTTGGATTCTATCAGATGATCAGAGAGTGCTAGACGGTGCTGCTTATGCCATGCATGACTCAGATTTGCTGCTCTTCCTTAGTTACAAAAAATGACCTGTTCATGTTCTCTCTTGTATTTTCTACAGAACTATCATTAAAAAACATTCTTTATAGCATAGCATAAAGCTTCTTGGGAGAGAAATGTGTTTCTGCTGACTAACTAGCTTGTTTTTAACTTATGAGGGTAAAACAATTTACCTGTTTCTATGTCCTACTTTGTGATGGCTAGTTGCAAATCCCAAAGATTTGCTATTTTCCTTTAGCAACTTTTGTAACTTGCTTATAAATGACAAACAATTTGAATCTTAATACTACCTGCCCTTATTCTTTTTCCTTCATGTGATTTTTCTCAGTTACATTTTTACCTTCTTGTACATAATTTATGGGCTATTTCAAATCCTTTTTATATTGACACAAAGTAAAAATAATTATATTGAGAAAAATATAGGTAAATGAATAAAGGTGGTTCCTTTGTCTATTTAAAGATAATTGTGGGGAGGGGGGGAGTTCACATTTTGGTTCTTGGGAATTAAGACTATTGGTAAATTATTTGGTTTTCTCAATGTTGCTTTTGGGAACAGAGGTTTGTGGTTGAGGTATGTAGTTATGAGGCTTATATTACAATGAATGTTTGCCAATTTGCATAAATTCTTCTGTCAACCTCCTCAGTTTGGTTCATGTATTTATTTAGCATGACCCCAGGAATCTTGATAATATTCTTTGGTTTTAGGGATTTAAAAAAAAAAAACGTTATGGCTCATTCTACATTTCCTCTTCTGGACCTCGAATTTTTTTTTTTTTTTTTTTTTTTGCGGTATGCGGCCTCTCACTGTTGTGGCCTCTCCCGTTGCAGAGCACAGGCTCCGGATGTGCAGGCTCAGCAGCCATGGCTCACAGGTTTAGCCACTCCGCGGCATGTGGGATCTTCCCGGACCGGGGCACGAACCCGTGTCCCCTGCATCGGCAGGCAGACTCTCAACCACTGTGCCACCAGGGAAGCCCTGTATTTTTTAAAGTAGTTCTAATTCCCTTTAGTGAGAAATGTTATTCAGAGTCTTCCATCTGAATGTTAGGATGCTTGTTTTTCATGGAACTGGTCACTGTTCCCACACCTATTGCAATGAATAGAGCTACAAAATATGTATAATTTGAAGGCAGAAGTATATTGGGAACTACATTGATATTTCTACTTTAAATGTAGAATTGTGTGGTTTTTTTAAAAATCTTCTTTAATATATCTTCTATTTTTTCTTACACTTAAAGTATTAGTTCCTAAACATTAACATAACTATTTGCTATGCTTATTTCAGAATAAAGATATTAATATTGTCTCTAACAGTATTAAAAGCTGTTTAATTTTTCCCCCAAGTTATTTTTATCCATAATCAAATTATTGTCCTTTAAGATCACTTAAAATATGTCCTCTCTGCATGATATAGCTACCAACACAGGTTTAATTGTTCTATTTTGTTCATGGTTTTTAGGGATTGCTTTATTTTTCCTCCTTTGATTTAAATTTGTTTTATAATTATGCAAAACTTTTACATGCCTATAATGCCAAGAATACAAAAGAGTATATTCAGAGAAGTGTAGCTTGTTTCCTAATTCTCATTTTTGTCCTCCACATAACCATCTCATTCACTTAATGACTTACGCTTCCACTTCAAAAAAAGTAAGCAAATATGGATAATTTAACATTTTATTTCTAAAAATACTTGTTGCCATAAATGTTTTAATCATTTGCATACTTAAATTTATTTTATTATAACATCAGAATCCCATAGGACGAGTCCCTCCCATCAGGAAACTTCCACAAGCCTCTAAGATAGCCTCATCCACCAGAGGCCAGACAGCAGAAGCAAGAAGAACTACAATCCTGCAGCCTGTGGAACAAAAAGCACATTCACAGAAAGATAGACAAGATGAAAAGGCAGAGCGCTATGTACCAAATGAAGGAACAAGCTAAAACCCCAGAAAAATAACTAAATGAAATGGAGATAGGCAATCTTCCAGAAAAAGAATTCAGAATAATGATACTGAAGATGATCCAGGACCTCAGAAAAAGAATGGAGACAAAGATCGAGAAGATGCAAGAAATGTTTAAAAAAGATCTGGAAGAACTAAAGAACAAACAAACAGAGATGAACAATACAATAACTGGAATGAAAAATACACTAGAAAGAATCAATAGTAGAATAACTGAGGCAGAAGAAATTTCATTTTCCTCTTTATGTGACATCACTTTCACTGCAGTAAAGAAAACAATTCATATAATTAATATTTTTGTCAATTGGAAAAATCTGATTTAATTTTTTGTGAATGACCAATTCTCTGTCATTCATGTGCACTTCTGAGACAAATCTAGAATGAGAAGATTGTTATTTCCTTTGACAACAGATCTTACCTCTATTGATGATTGTTCTGTCTTTTTCTCTTAAATTTCAGAAACTCCAGAAACCTTTGATTCATTTCCAGGTATCAGTAAAGTGTTAGAGGAAAGGAAACAATAATTCCAAATGTCCTGAAAACTATCTTTTGTCTAAAAAATTCAAAATCCAATAAATCTCCGAGATCAGATGCTGAGGGCATAATTGGGAAGAGCATCTCAGTGCTTCCACAAATTTACAGAAGTAGGTATGTAGTATTTTCTCTATTAATATGTGAGTTTTAGTAGATGGCTGGATGAGAACTGAGAGCTCAATTACTCCAGCTGTAGGAGTTTGATTGCTGATGGCTCTCAACTCAATCCCTCTCCAGGAATTGTCTTCAACTCAAAAGATTCACTTTGCCTAAATGCACGCCTCCTTTCCAGGGCAGCTTGCATCTGAGGACTGGTTTATAGGGGTTTATAAAAGACAACTTCCTTGTCTTAAGACAGGATGATTGTGTAAGACCATCCCAGCTGGAGAACTCCCCAAGGGGTGTGCTAAGGCCTTTATTGTAATTGCCTTGCAGTTCTCCTTCTTGCCCTGCTCAACCCTACTCCCCTTCTCCCTCACAATTGATCCAATAATCTTACTGTATGGAAATCTCAGAGTCAGTTTCCCAGAGAAACTTCCCTGTGTCATGGCTGTGTAAATACATGATTAAAGTACAAATGTATTTTCGTACCACGTGTTGGGTTGGCCAAAAGTTCATTCATTTTTTTCCCATAAGATGGCTCTAATAGTGCTTAGTTGTCTTTAACTTCATTCAAAACAATATTCTTAGATTGTATTGTGACAGCTGTCATATCAGCATGCATTAAAAAAAAACACATCAAAATTGGTGAATTTTTGTGTAGCCATTTAAGTATTGAAGATGGAAGAAAAAAGCAACATTTCCAGCATATTATGCTTTATTATTTCAATAAATATTATTTTCTTTGTATAATCTGCTTTTAGAGAAACAAAAAAAAGAGTTTATTTTTCTAGCTCAAGCCATTAGCACCACAAGATGAACCTCAGAAGAGTCTATTTAGACACAGGTATGTTTTCTCATTATAGAATGCTACTTGCAGAAGGTTAACTGATCACGTAGTTAGATAGTTTGATTTCTTTATTTAGCTAGAGAAACGGTTAATATAGTAAAAAAAAAAACTTGTAATAGTCTATTTATGTAATGTTAGATTATAAGACTTGAACTTGTTAGTCCAATTGTATTACTGAGACTAAAGCAGAGTCATCTCAGGTTTAAGGATTGATTCTCTCCCAGGAATTGGACCCATCCCTACCAGTTCCACTATAAGTCATGATGCTGTGACCTGGATACTAATGCTATCTGTAGCAGTCATCAGAAGTTTGATATTCTTCCCTATGAATTGTCCTTTGTCCACACAAGAAGACAAGGATATTCATTAAAAACAAATTCTCCATTGAGACCTCAAAGACGGTTTAGTGATCACCTGAATGATACTATGTCACCCTCTTTTTTGTTAACAGTCTGTGAGGTCTTGATTTTGGTGTTTTATTTGAATTATTTGTTCAGCTTAGAAAAGACAGGCCATCCAAAGTCAGGAGGAGCCTTTGGCTTGAGGGAAAGTAGAGAGGACAAAAGATACACTCATGGACAGTCAGGCAAAGGTATTAAGTCCTCAGAGACTGGCAATGGAAGAAAGTTGAAGTTGTTAGAAATTTACAGGAGCATCTGAGTCATGTTGCCTGTCAGGTGGAGGATCCTTTAGTCAGGCTCTATTAGGTACCAGCCAGTAGATCTATACCTATTACAAGTGCTAGCAGGAAAATATCTGAGGGTCATTTATTTTCAGTAAAAGCTAGTAATAGATCTTAATAATAAAAATAAGGAGCAGATTATCCATACTGCCTGTGTTCAAGTATCAGCTCCACCACTTGCTAGCTATATATAGAGATAAATATCTTCACCTCTCTGTATCTCAGTTTCTTTACCTGTAAAATCAGAAAATAACAGTACATCTGTGGTTGTTACAGAGATTAAAAGAGTTAATATATGTAGTAATAACATTTTGCATATTAGCTATTATTATGGTAAATATTTTAGCCTCAAATGTTAGCCTCTAAAATTAGAGAAATGAAATATACTTTTATTTTCACAAATCTGTTTGAGTACAGGCAATAAAATGATTTTGTTCTAGTACAGGCAATAAAATGATTCTAGTTGGTACTTTTACTCAAGGAACATTTATTAAGAGTTCTTAATGTCAATAGCTGCTTTTCTACCCTTAAAATTGAAGCTGAATCCAGCCTCTGTACCCCAACACCGAATTAAATCTTGGAGACAGAGTTTTGGGTGAAGTAGAAAAGAATAGCTTTATTGCTTCACCAAGCACAGGGGACCAGAGAAGGCTAATGGCCTCAAAACTATGTGTCCTAACTTGGAGAGGGTAGTAAGAAGTTTTATAGTAATGGTTCAAAGAGGGCCCGATCAGCTTGTGGATTCTTCTGATTGGTTGGTGGTGAGGTAATTGGGAGTCAGCATCATCAACCTTCTGGTTCCAACTGGTCTGGGGTCTACTCGGTTGTGGGGAGCATACCGTCATTAACCATTTAATTCTTCCACCTCGTGGGAGTTTCTGCAAAACAGCTCAAAGATATTGTTGTGCGTATTCCTTGAAGGGGAACCAGGACCTTGCCCCAAGGCTGCACTATTGTTTCTCTTGACTATTTGTTTCTCCGTTGTCTTGCATCCCCTCCCTTCCTAATTAACAACTGCTTGAATATGCCCGTTGGAAATCAGGGAAGGTCAGGGAGGCTGAATGAAGCCTATTTCCTGTAATCAATGATGGGGGACACAGAAAGGCTTTTGTGCACAGGAGCCCCACAGGGCCGTGCTCGGTATCAAATAGTGTTTAGGCTCTAGTCATACCTTAAATAAGGGTGGTTCAAATTAAATAGGACACAAAAAATGGATGAAAATATTAAAAATGGAGTTACATTGTATGTGAAAGTAATCTCCAAATCATAGAATTCTAGAGTAAAGACTCTGGCCTTGGGATTAAATCGAGAAAATAAAAGGATTATAGTGTTCAGGATTTTCATGGATATCATTAACAAGGAGTTTAGAATGAAATTCTAAATAGGCTCAAGAAGAATTTACATAAATCATAAGTAATGCACCAAAGGAGTTATGGATATTTGTGTTACATAATTACATGCTAGGATTTTTTTTTTTTAAGGAAAATTGCTTGAAAGGAAATGTTAATTCTCTTCCCAGAGCAATCTTTATTGCTCCTGTTAGACACAAAATATTATCCCAGTTGGATTATTTTAAATGAGCAGGATGATTATCATGTACATAGAAATTATTAGTGAATATTAGACCCTGCAGTATAATAGAAAGAAAGGTGAATTTGAATCAGAGTGCAGGTGCCTGTCTGGGTTTTGCTTCTATATAGCTATATGAGTATAGGCAAGACAATTCATTTCTATGAGCCCTTGTTAGATATAAAGTGAAAAATAATTCCTATCTTTACCTTACAATTTTAATTAAGATCAGGTGAAAACAAGTTTATAGGTCTTTGCAAACATTAAAATAATATCAAATATAAGTAATAATAATTATTATTATTATCATTTTGCCTTAATTAACCAGGAATATCAACCAGGAAAATCAACCATGGTCAGTCGCCATGCTCATTTTCAAACAAATCACATCTATCCTAGAATACTTAATGATAATTTGAAAATATTTATAGCTGATAGAGATTGATCTGAATGACCTTATATAATTCAGGTTTTAGATAAATTTTAGTCAAATGAGAAAACAATCTTTTTGAAAATTTCAAACTGCTAAATACTTCCATTTTTATTTTAAGTTCCTTCAGAGCTAAAAATATATAGTTCAAAATTCAGAAATTTTATTATAACATCAACTAGTGAGAAATAGACAGCTTAAGGGAAAATTGAGGTGGTTCACACTAATGGATAAACCATTTCCTAAGAATGTGGACCATTTCTGGAAATGAGAATTTCAGTTCACTGAGCTTAATGTGAACAAATATAAATTCTCCAGTTTTCTAAACATCATCCAGTGATTTCGTTCCTTTTACATGATTCTTTTACAGGAAAGTGAAATCATCAAAAACATGCTTAACAGCTCATTTTCAAATAATATCAAGAGAAAAAAAAGTTGTACCTGGCAAGGCAGGAGACTAATTCACTGAATTAGTCTGAAGGATGGGAAGCAATTTAGGCTACAAAAAAAATTGTGACTTCTTTCTCCAGATAGCTCTACTTTCATTACACTTTCTAAATCTACATATATATGCAAGTCATATTTACAACAAACATTTTTATTGTTGCATACATAAAGAAAATATTTTTTATTTTGCTACTCCTAAATTCCATAATAGCCTCTTCTTCCGTGAGGTGAACATGTTAAATCCCCTTGTCCTATTCTCTTGATACCTTTCTCAATGAAGTTACATCGGTCGCTGCTGAACAGTGAGCCATATGACCCCACCCCTACTGTTAGTTGATTCAAAAGAGCAAATTTTGGGCTTCCCTGGTGGCGCAGTGGTTGAGAGTCCTCCTGCCGATGCAGGGGACACGGGTTCGTGGCCCAGTCCAGGAAGATCCCACATGCCGTGGAGCAGCTGGGCCTGTGAGCCATGGCCGCTGAGCCTGCACGTCCAGAGCCTGTGCTCCGCAACGGGAGAGGCCACAACAGTGAGAGGCCCGCGTACCGCAAAAAAAAAAAAAGAGCAGATTCTGATTCATACTTGCCTAACATGTTTTTCTGTCTACGGAGTTGGAAATTGTACTGAGGATACATTGATTCTACTTAGCCTGTGTCAGCACTGGAATGAGGACTTGACCAAAGAAACAAAGAAAGGCCTGAATCAAACTCAGAGCACAGAAGAGAGAAGAAACCAAGTAGCTTTAGAAATACTATTGTCCAGTAGATTTCTCATTCCATGCAAGTCCCAGCTGTACTTTCTGGTTTGGGTTTAATTAAGTTTCCCCCTTTTTCCCTTACATTAAATTTCCCTTTTCTGCTTAAGCCAATAAGAGTAAATTTTAGTTACTTTCAACAAAAGAAGTTGCCTGTGGAATAAAAAAACACTAACGTGCACGTTTATACATTTGCAATTGCAGAAATTGATATACAGAACTTAAGGGGTGGATTCACAGGTCACACTCTTTGTCAGTGATAGAGCTGGATTAGGACTCAGTTATTCCATTGCTTCTTCTTTGTTCAATGTTCTTTTCATATGGTCCATTCTATTTACTTTCATATTATTTTTTTGTTTAAATTCTTTTATTATTTTTGTCTCCTCACCCCCATTAGAGCTCATGTGGTCTAAATCACTTTAGCAAAGATAAAGTCCTACAATTTGGTGAGGAAAAATAAACCCAAAGCAAAACATTACAAACATTTTATAAATCTTCAATTAGAGGAATACAGTTTTCAGAACACATATTTTTTAAATATAGAGTTTTTAATTGACTATAAACAACAGAACCTTCCTGGAAGATGTAGTATCTCAATCTTATCATTACTCCTGGACAGGAGATCTCTTTGAAATGTGAGAAATTACAAACAATGTATAGTTGATTAAGCTCTGACAGAAAAAAAGAGAGCAGAGAGAAGGATTCACTCATTCATTGATGAACAGTTCTTACCAATTTTTCTTACAAGGGAAGACTTCAGATTTAGGGTATAAAGAACAAAATCCAACCAACAAGCATTTTCAGCACCTTACAATTAAGATAAAATCCTTTTAAAAAATCCAGCTGTGAATTTCTTTTAATTAGCTTGCTACTCAGTATAACACATATTGCAAGTATTTCTTCTTGAATAACTTCTTTGAATAATGCAGCTGGGAGTATAGTCAGTTGAGCATTGATGCAGCTGGGTAGCTGAAAAGATGAAAATCAAAAGTGAATTCTGATGAAGTAATTTCATTTTGAGCCTTTCATATTTCTTCCCCCCTAAATTAAAAAGAAATGAAACCTTGAGTTCAGCTGCTTCACTGTCTACTCCATGCCAATGCACATTTTCAGATAATAAGAGTATTTTGTCCAAAATGAATACTAAACACAAAATTCTATTTTCTCATCTAATGGTGAGAATTTTTTTATGTATAGAGCCTATAGTAATTTGCTGTGATAATATAATAGCTGACCTGCTTTTTGAAGGGAGGTGAAAATGTTATTATTGCTAATATAATATAATGTTGCTGTAATATTTTATCATGAGATATTATCATCTCTATAAACATTCACTTATAGTATGTTCAGTTTTAATAAGAATTCTATTGTGAAATAACTATAATGATTATCCTGGAATAATCTTTTCATTATGAAATCATATCAGTAAGTTTTCAGAGACCATTTTTTTACCACATATTTATAATGCAATGAATGTCTTCAGAAATTTAATCAGCTGATAAAATCATAATTTCAAGCAATATATCCATGAAATTCAATTAATATAATGGAAATATCTCCTTGTTTTAGTTATATATATGATAGCCCATTTTAATTACAGTATACATTTTATTTTTAGCTCCCATTTGTTTTGCATTAATATAATATTTAAATATATTGGACCCTAAAATATTAGAGTATAAAAAGTTTTTTTTTTCATCCACTAACTTATCCATTTATTTGTCCAACAGATATTTACTGAAGACCCATTATGTGCCAGGTAGTATGTTAAGTACAGAAAACATAAAAATGAATAATACAAATGTTGGCTTTCAGATCCACAGTTATTTTTAGAGAACAAGAGACCATCTTACAAACAAAAATAGTCTACATACTTATCAACTGGCAAAAAAAAGTGACAATACAAAATGCTGTCAAGGATGTGAAGAAATGGGATCACTCATACATTGCTGGTGAGAAGGCAAAATAGTTCAGCCACCGTAGGAATTTGTTTGGCAGTTTCTTATAAAACTAATCATGCAACTACATTATGACCCAACACTTGTACTCTGGTAAATTTATCCCAGAGAAATGAAAATTTGTGTTCATACAAAAATCTGTATACAAATTTTCATAGCAGCTTTATTTGTAATAGTCAAAAACTGAAAACAGTCCTATGTCCTTCAAAAAGTGAATAGTTAAACACACGGTGGTACATACATACCATGGAAACTCTACATATCAATAAAAAGGAACTAACTCTTGAATCATGTAACAACTTGGATGAAACTCCAGGGAATTATACTGGGTGAAAATACCTAATTCCTAAAGGTTACAAACTTCATTGTTCCACTTTTATAATACTTTTGAAATAATAAAATTATTAAAATGGAGAACACATTAGTGGTTGCCAGTGGAAGGGAGGTAGGTGTGGTTATAAAAAGGCAACATGAAGGATACTTGTGATGGGCCATTCAGCATCCTGACTGCTGTGGTGGATATATGAACATACAGACATGGGGTAAAATTGTATACGTAATACTAAATACACACACTCAAGTGAGTACAGAAAAAAATTGGTGAAATATAAATAAGATCAGTGGATTGAATCAATTTCAATATTTTGGTTGTGATGTATTACAGTTTTATAAAATGTTAGTATTGGGGGAAACTGAGTAAAGTGTACATGGAATCTCTCTGTATTATTTCTTACAACTATAGTGAATAAATATACAATGAGTGACAGGGGATCATTATTTGATTGACAGTCCCGAGTTATGTAACAAGTTCACTCTCGTGCATGCCCTTGCCTTTGATTCACTAAGAATAGCCCCCCTGGGGGCGGGGGAGAAAAACCACGTGCAGATTTTATTATAATGATGGTATAATGACTTTGGGTTTACTATAGGTTATAAGCCTATCTAGTCTGGGCATGCACAGCCTGGGAAGTTCCCTCATGTTACTGTGCTCCCTCTTTATCAGGATAAGTTGCCCACCACCCGACAATAGTTTCCCCGTTGTGGGTAGGGTCAGGGGAGGGTCCCCAGATGGTTAGGGTGTAACTTGACTACTCCCCTCTTGTCTTTTTGCCATTGCCACCTCCTTGCTGCAAATGTCAGGGGAGGGTCCCCAGATGGTTGGGGTGTGACTTGATTATTCTCTTGTCTTTCCACGTTGTCACCTCCTTGCTGCTAATGTCTAACTAACTAACAATTTCAATTTCATTATGTGATATGATTTTTCTGTTATTCTAATTTGCAGACGTTATACATCTCACAATAATTTTCCAGAACACAGTAACAGCATAGTAGCCATGTTTTATTTCTGATTTATGACTTAACTTAAACCTTCCTCTTTTTGATCAAACTGTGACACTGTGACATTTTTAATCAATTTTTCATTCAAACTGAAAAGAACAGTATAACCAATAGTCCATAAAGTTTATTATACTTAATTGTAGGATGATATTTTGCAATTAGCTTGGATGTTTCAATATTCCTAGAATTTAAGCAAAAGGAAACCACTCATTTAGGCTCATGGATAAATATTAAGTGGTCAAATGTGCCTCGTGTGTTGTATTTCCTACTGAAGAACTTCTCAAATTAGACTTGGTTTATTTTTCTGTGTAAAATTAAAAAGGCACACTTGGTGGTATGAATGGCAATTTAAAAGACACCAGTAAAACAAAATAAGGGCCCTTAGTGCAGAGAGTAGCTGAATTCTGATCTTTCAGCAGTTATCAAGTGACTACTACCTGTTGGGGGTTAGTGAGTAATAAGAAAATGAATAAGCTGTTCCAAGGGGAAGCCAATACACCAGTGACAATTGAGCCTTGACTGCCTTACTTCATCGGCTCTGAAATAAGCTCATCTCATAACTTCATTACTTACATGAAGTGAAATTAAACCAAATACTTTATGTCAGCTGGCTTTCCCATGAATTTTAAAGATAAAGAGATTAGGTATACAGGTTTAAGTATATTCAGAATTTCCTTGGGTATTTGATTAATTTCCTCATATTAATTCTGTGCATAAGGTAAAGGAAAATGAAGAATAGCCCATTTGCTGTTTAAAACAGTAATCATTTTATTTCCAAAAGTTATATCATTTTTAAGAGCTGTTTACTCTTGATGAATGAATTTAAGTAGAACCTGAGAGATGAAAAAGAATTACAAAATTAGATTCATTCTATTTCAATAAAGTGACAATTTTCTTCAACAGTTACACTTGATAAAGATATATTCAAAGAGTTTCAAACAGTGCTAACCACAAAATCTAGACTCATGATTAAATAGTGAGAATTTCTTTTCAAGTTAAGAGTATAATTTTTAAGACATTCCACAAAATTTTATATTCATTGTACTGAGATAAGAGGATTATATATGTCAGTACTGAATACTCTTCTTTCCAAAAATAAATGTAGAACAAGATGTAGAGATTACTCATATCAATGAGATATTTCTATCAAATATTGCAGTAAACCCCCCCAAGAATGGTATTTTTTTAATATATCGTCCTCTTCTGGATAACCTCAGAATTGCAATCATATATAAAATTCTGGTATTAAACAAGGAAGTGACAATTAGAGGCTGTTTACACTTAAGTCATCATGTTTGTGTTATAACAATATATAGTCTAGAGTCTACAACCTAGAAAGCATTCTATGTGGTAGTCAACAGGAAGACTCCACTCAACAAGATTTCCCTGGAGGGATTACAAACTCAAATGCTTATAATCGCCAAATAACATTTGCTAGGAAGTTTGTGAGTTTTTGAAAAATATTTCAGCATTGGCAGTGCTACATCATGTGTGTGCATGTATGTGTGTGTGTGAATGTGTGTACACACATGTGCTAGTTAGGTTGATTACACCCAGGTGAATTCATTGTTCAGATCAGTTACCCTTTAGGGAAGGTATGTAATCAGAAAGTCCTCATTTGAGAAATGCCTACTTCAAGTGCTTCAAGCTACCTATCCTCATGTGAAGTTTCATTAGTTAGCAAAATAAATGTCACAATTTTCTTGTGAAAATATTGCAATCCACATTTTGCAGATTGCCTAAAATATTCTTAGAACACTCCTTGCAAGAGATACTTCTTGTGACACACCTCACATCCCCTTAGCTTCACCTTTAATTCCAACAGCTACTGCAGTAAACATTCTAGGCAAGCTTCCACGCAGTTTATAATGACCAACATCCTACCAAATTTGATTTCCCTTTATTCACTTTAAGAAGGAATATGAGCAAATTATATAATACATAAAGAATTTATAGCCACGTTTAGCTGACTAGTGATCTGTGAAACACTGTTTTCTGTCAGGTGTTATTTTTTTTAATGTGCTTAAATATGTTAAGAAAATACCGGTTAAAACAAAGTTAAATAGGTTAATTTATTGTAGGACAACACAGAACCCTTAATATGTTAAAGTACTGTGGCTTTCAAAAAAGAGATTCTACGCAATGTATACATTACTCACACCCAGAAAAACGCATATATACACAGTGGGGGAAGAAAGTATAACAAGATATTAAAAGCACTTGCATATGGCAAGCTACATTTATCATTAAAGGAAAAACTCAAAGTACTATTCATAGTTTTATACTTTTGTAATCTTTATTGCCAAGGAAAGAAAATGATTTATTTAGGTTAAGGTGGTTGACCACCATTATTTCTGTCAATTGCAAGAGGATTTTTGTTAAACTCCTCAGGAAATAAAATAGAGATTTTTCTTGATTGGATTCTCCCAGAAAACTGTAAGTAATTTTCTGAACATATTTATTTTCCCTGGCAAGGTCCATGATGTCTGATTAGACATAGTGTCTGTCTGAATCCCTCGTTAGGGCACCAGGAGAGTTGTATACATACCTTTTCAAAACAGTGAGGAAACAACTACTGATTCTTACCAAAGACAGTGGAATACATAAGAAGTTAATGAATCACAGAAGTTGTCTTCAGTTTGCAGGATCTAGTTAAGTCTTTCCACATCTCCTATGTTTCTCCTTACTGACACCTTTCTGTGTGATGCAATCGCCTTTGAACTTCCTACTCAAACTTTCCCCTGAAATGGAACTAATGAAATCACATGTGACCCTTAAATTAATTAAAGTTTACATGGAAAAAAAAAAGATTTTCTAATTATAATGACTTTCCTAAAATAGGAATCCTATTTCTGGGGAAACGAGGAGAGGATCACATACCATGAGACATTCAGCCATCTTCAGTAGTGTGGATAAAAGAATGCAAATCAGACCACAGTTTGGTCAGTTTTCTCTCTGTGTTTTGCCTTTCTCTTCCTACAAGTTTCCACTCTCCTTAAGACCTAATTGATCTGCACATTTTCTCCTGAATACACTAATTTACCTGCTTGAAATATTTTGATCTATCTATGAATATTGATGCTATAATATATGTTTAATAAGTTAGAAATTTCAGTATGCAATCCAACTTTGATGTCTTTCATGAACTCTTAAAATAGATGTACCTGCTGCCATCTCTCAGAGACAAAAAAAAGGTTGGATGGACCATGAGTTTTGTCTTGTAAAACAATACTCTAAATTGAAGTTGCTTTGAATTGTTCTAGTGTTTTCACAAAACCCCATGCGTTTTAAAATTATCTTTTATGATTTAGTTGCCTGTATTTTAATGAACAAGTAAATTTGATGTCTTAACAAATCTATATCTAATATAATGAATTATTTTCTTTGTAAGAAAGCACAGACATAACATTACATTCCTGATCTTCAGAATAATAGACTTATTACAAAAAGACTAACTCCTCATGACCATATATAGTATATAAACTGCTATTAGCCTCCCCAAATTAAAAAAAAACAAATGGCAATGTTTATTCAGGTCCTCTGCCTGTTTTTTAATTAGATTGTTTTGGGTTTTTTGGTGTTGAGTTTATGAGTTCTTTGTATATTTTAGGTAGTGACCCCTTGTCAAATATACTATTTGCAAATATCTTCCCCCATTCAGTAGGCTGCATTTTCATTTTGTTGATAGTTTCCTTTGCTGTGCAAAAGCTTTTGAGTTTGGTGTAGTCCCATTTATTTAATTTTACTTTTGTTTCCTTTGCCTGAGGAGACAGAGCTAAAAAAATAGAGCTAAGACCAATGTCAAAAACTGTAATACTTATGTTTTCTTCTAGGAATTTTATCGTTTCAGGTCTTACATTTAAGTCTCCAATCAATTCTGTGTTTATTTTTGTCTATGGTGTGAGAAAGTGGTCCAGTTTGAGCCTCTTGTATGTAGCTGTCCAATTTTCCTAACACCATTTATTGAAGAGGCTATCTTTTTCTTATTTATTGTAGATTAATTTTGCCTCCTTTGTTGTAGATTAATTAATCATATAAGTGTGGGTTTATTTCTAGGTTGTCTATTCCGTTCCATTAAATTATGTGTCTAGGTTGTCTATTCTGTTCCATTTAATTATGTGTTTATTTTTGTGCCAGTACCATAATGTTTTATTATTGTAGCTTTGTACTATACTTCAAAATCTAGAGTGTGATACCTCCAGCTTTGTTCTTCTTTCTCAAAATATCTTTGGATATTTGGGGTCTTTTGTATTTCCATACAAATTTTAGAGTTATTTGTTCTAGTTCTATGAAAAATGTCATGGGTATTTTATAGGTATTGCATTGAATCTGTAGATTGCTTTGGGTAGTATGGTCATTTTAACAATATTACTTCTTCCAATCCAGGAGCAAGATATATCTCTGCATTTGTTTGTGTTAACTTCAATTTATTTCATCAATGACAGGTCTCCAAGTACAGGTCTTTTTTTCCCCAGGGAAGACATACAGATGGTCAATAGACACATGAAAAGATGCTCAACAACACTAATCATCAGAGAAAAGCAAATCAATACAACAAGATATCACCTCACACCTGTTAGAATGGCTATCATCCAAAAGACAACAAATAACAAGTGTATCAAGGATGTGGAGAAAAGGGAAACTTCATTCACTGTCGGTGACATTGTAAATTGGTGTAGGTGCTATGAAAAACAGTATGGAGTTCCCGCAAAAAATTAAAAATAGAACTGCCATATTATCCAGCAATTTCACTTCTGGGTATTTACCTGAAGAAAAAACCCCCACTAATTTGAAAAGATATATGCACTCCAATGTTTATTGCAGCATTATTTACAATAACTAAGGTATGAAATAAATTATGAATAGTAACAGATAAGAAAATGTGATATATATATATAGGAATATTAGCCATAAAAATGAAATCTTGCCATTTGCAACAACATAGATAGATCTACAGGGTATCATGCCACTTGAAGTAACTCAAGCAGAGAAAGACAAATTCTGTGTGATCTTACATATATATATATGGAATATAAAAAACAAAACAAGCAAACTAACAAAACAAAATGAAAACAGACAACAGACTCATAGATACAAAGGACAAACAAGTGGTTGCCAGAAATGAGGGATGTGGGGGAGTGAGCAAAATGGGTGAAAAATATTAAGAGGTACAAAACTCACCCCAGTTATATAACAAATAAGTCACAGGGATGTAACATACAGCACAAAAATATGGTCAATAATATACAATAACTTTATATGGAGACAGATGGTAACTAGACTTATAGTGATGATCATTTTATAATGTAATCAAATGTCATATAATTATGCAGTGTACCTGAAACTAACATAATATTGTACATTAACTGTATTTCAATAAAAAAGAAAATTAAAAAATTTAAATGGCAATGTTTTATCTAAAATTAGCTTTATGTCATGTCTTTCTTATTAAATTTTTCTTTGTAATACTTTCTAGAATCAAGTTTCCAGATGTTTTCTCATTAAAAAAAAGACTGGGACCACTTAATTTAAATATTATTTGTACCAAACATTTGCTTGTTTGTCAATATGATAGACAAACTGGTTGTTTAATGTATCCACAGACACTTCCTATATGGAGAAGCTGTACTTTTGCTAACATGGTACCTAAATCTGGCACCTTATGTGTTACAGCTATAGCCAGGTTCAGAGAAATTATCAGATTATTGTAACTCAGTGGCTATTGCCTGCATGAATGAATTCTTATTACAATATCACAGATGGCTGAAACAGATCCTCATTGATTTTTGGAATTAACAGTGCATCAAGTTATTGTGACATGAACTGTTTTTGCAAGAGAAAGAATACAGTAAATGACCAGATATAGCAATCTTTTAATTTCTAGACAGTCATAGGAGGAGTAGTTGTTGAGAATCTCTACTATTAAAAATGGATGCTTAGTTAATTTAATAAATACCAGATTTAAAGAAAAGTTTTATAAAGCTTTGTACTGAACCTGGAATGAGAATAACTTTCAAGGAGACTGGTTTGATGAATTCTCACTATATATCAATTAGCTAAACTTCACAATAAAGAGTAGTGAATATACATTTTCAATGAGAATGGAGTATGGATAGTATAAGTAAAAAATGGTGAATCCATTGTGATAAATATGGGAATAACTTATAATGGAATAATCAGGTAGAACATTCCATTTAGATTATGTTCTCTTCTAAATTATCAGTTGAACTGTGGGACACTTGGGGTTGTAAACATATATAACCAGTACACAAATTTGTTATTTATGTGTTTGAGTTTGCACTTTTGATAGCAATGCAGAACCTGCAAATAAACTAGGCCAATTGGATAATTTGAAGTATGATCTGAATGGATAGCTGACTAATTAGAAATATTGGCCTACAGCTTTGGGATTCTCCACTTCCCCCCCCAACCCCGACAATTTAATCAGGTGAAAAACTTCTTCTGTTTGTGTATAATTGCAATAATATGATAGTTGCTGACAGGTGGTAAAGTGATATGATATATTTGGACTATACATGGAAATTGTATATGGGTAAAATTATGGAATTATGTTAAAAAATTACTGTGTGTAAAGTTCAATATAGCATGGAATCATACATTTTAAATCTGAAAGTGTTTATAGGTGGTCATAAGACTCATGCATGTAACACATGCAGATGTTTATTTTGCTAGGATAGTTGAGGTAAGAAAAGTTCAGTAGGATTTTTGTTGCAAGTAACTAAAGTCCAGAAAATAAACTGAGACTGGCTGAATAAAGATATTGTGGGGAGTAATGAGTATGCACTCATGGCTGGATGAGAGCACGGTGATTGAAGCAACTGTTCTGTCTTTGAGACTCAGACCCTGTTCAGTTTGAGAAAGTTTATGTCAACTGAGAGCAAAAAGGCCAAGAAAGTATAGTTTGAAGTTAGTTCTTGTTATCATTAGAGTGCAGTAATAAAGACGCTGTAGTTCAGTATTACAAACTAGACATGACATTGAGAAATAGGCCAAGGAATTGCAACTGGATGAATTTGTGTTAATCACAAATCTTGATGAACTGCAGTGACCAAATTCACTGCTTTTCTACCTCTTGAAAGGAAAATTAACAAGCATTTTGTTAAACTGGAATTATGGAATTGGGGACAGAAATATTTGAAAGGAACCAGAAGAGTTGGAGAATTCTTGTTTCCTAAAATCTTCTAAATTACTTCCTAATCCAATTCCCTAAGAGATCAACATGGATGTGACAAACCCAGACAGTTTGGAGAAAGAAGCAAGATCCCAAGCCACTCCACACTGTAACCCAGAAGGCAACACAGAGAACACAAAGAATGGACAGAACATTCTAATCAAATGAAGCAAGTTCAGGGTGTCACAATAGGCACTGACAAAGTAACCAGAGTTTGGTGAATGACTAAACACAAGTAACCTGACATTTACTGGAAGCCTACTAAACTTTTGTGAAGGTAATGACACCTTGGGAAAAATCCAAAGCCTAGGAAACAGAAGCTTATGCTTGACTGCTAAGTATGCCAAATATGAAGGATATACAAAAAAAGGTAAAACCAGGGCTTCCCTGGTGGCTCAGTTGTTGAGAGTCCGCCTGCCGATGCAGGGGACACGGGTTCGTACCCTGGTCTGGGAAGATCCCACATGCCGCAGAGTGGCTGGGCCCGTGAGCCATGGCCGCTGAGCCTGCGCACCCGGAGCCTGTGCTCCACAAAGGGAGAGGCCACAACAGTGAGAGGCCTGCGTAATGCAAAAAAAAAAAAAAAAAAGTAAAACCAGTGGGAAGTGGACTAAAGAAGTAGTATACCCTTTGGGATGTGGCCTCAAAAGATCCTGTAAACTGTGAAACTCATTTGGACGTCAATATAGTAAGATCATGAAATAATCCATTTATTCATTCATTAAATTAAAAAAAAAGTTTTTGAATACTTAAGATATGTCATGCACTATGATAGATTCTGGGAATACAGTAGTAATCAAAGAAACACGAATGTACAGTCTAATAAGGATGATAAGCAATAAACAAATAAGAAAATAATTAGTAATTCTGCTTAGTGAGAGAAACAAATAAAGGAATATAAAAGAAATTTTTTTAAGTGACCTAATTTAGACAATAGGATCAGAGAATGGATTTTCTGAGATAGTGACAGTTAAGGTGAAAAATTAAAACAGAGCATCCACAGAAAGAAGAGTGGCATGAGGTGGGCAGAATGTCAGGCATGAAGATTCTGTTTTATTTTATGAGAAAATATAAGCATTGTGTTAAGAGAATCTACATCCACTTTTGAACCCTCATTTTTATGTTTTAAATGTCTTTATTAAAATTACATAAATTAATTAGATTTTTGAAAATTACATCTCTAAAAATCTAAATTTAAATATTCAACTAAAATAAGTAGAAAATTATTCTATAGAGTAAAAGCATTCATGAATTTTATTTTATTTGAAAATTTATACAACATGTGTACAAAATATAAATGATTTTAATTTAAATACTAATTTGAGATCACAAAATATTTGTTTTATTTTTCTTGTTTTTGTCCAATTGCTTTTCAGTGGCTTGTTACCATTTTTATAATGATTTTATTTTGTTTCAGAATATCAGAAATAAAAAGATTTAGACACTTGAAATTCATATCAAAGATACAATTTGGATCATAGGCCTGTATTAAAAGGCCCAAATTTCCTAAATTTTTAATAAAGTTTTTGAACTTTGAACTCTTTCTCCAGAATAAACGCATCCACTAAAACACAGTTTAAAAAAAAACACAAAAACTGAATATAATTTAAATGGAAGTTTTCTGACTAAAAGAGACATCTTGAAATTCCTTCTGAAAAAAAAGAATACTTCCAAAGCTGTTGCTCGGGAAACTCAGAAATAAGCTGACACTAACAAAAAAAGTCAAGAGTGGTGCAATGAAATAAATATGTTATGCTCTGTCTGCCTTTATTACTATAAGCCTCTGCTTCTTTAAGGGATGGAAGTTGGAAAATTAAACCAAATACCAACAGAATCCAACTTCTCTAAGATTCCAAGTGTGTGTTCTCAAGAGCAAGCACAGTTTTGTCAGCTATGCTGCATTTTGCCACCTAATGGATGGGGTACCTGGCAAGCTGTAAGAGGTGAGGACTCTTCCAGTCACAGGGAAGCAGAGATATAATTTCGTTGCCTTTTGTCCCTTCGGGCTTGGAAGGGGGTGGGTTGAGGTAGGAGCATCAGTTTATAGCAACCAAATCTAACATTCAAATTACTTTCTTGCTGTGCCAGGAAGTCTGCTTGTGTTTTCAATTTCTACCTGATCAGCCTATGGATTTTCATACTCATCTCAATTCCTTACAAACCACTGGTTTTCTTCGATGGCAAATCCATGATTTTCCAATCATTATAATAACTAGGTTGAATAATTTACGTAGTTAGAATAGGTTTGTTTTGTAGGTTTATAATTCCCTTTTCCAAATAGGTTTATCTCTGAAATAAAAATGTTGGCTTTCAGTTTTATCTTACCTCAAGGGTTGCTGCATCTTCATGTAATTTCTTTCGGAGGAGAGCTCTTGAGTATATCCTATGCCCTCCTTCTCTCCCTAACCACCATATCCTGTTCCATGCCCCATGACTTTTTGATGGTTTACAGTACTACATGCTGTATTCAGTTTCCTTTCAAGCATCTAAATACACATAAGGAGCTTAGATATCCCTGAGAAAGTTTGACTTTCTTCTGCTGCTTCATTTGGGTGAGACCAGCAAGTGGGAGCAAATAATTAGAGGAGCTATTTGTGTAGGTAATTTTTTAATTACTCTGATTCCTTTCCCTGCAGCCCACTTCTCCACACCTGACAATGTTTACCTGTAATTTGAACTTCACTGCAAAGAATCTGGGCTGTGATTTCCTCTGCTCCATATTCATTGTTATAGCCACTTTTGTGTTCTATGAGGAATTCAGCAAATTTCCATGCTTCTTCTAGTGACTGCTCCTCTCCATTCTCAATGATTTTTATGCATTTGATCTTTTCTTTTGGTAAAACTTATGTAAATAGAATTTGGGGAAGTAAATGTATGTATTCAGCCCACGATGCTGAGCTAGAAGTCACCTTTTCATAAATTTAATCATAATCTATCTATCACTTATTTTAAGCTCATCTATTTTGATTACTTAAAAAAGAGGACTCACATAAAATTTATTGGCCTTTGAGATATAAAATTAATTATTACAGAGTTTACGCTATACAAAGAATAAAAGAGAATTGTCGAGTTGAAATAAGGAGGAAGAATAGTTAACTACAGACATTCCCTGACTACCATTTTTTGACTTTACAAAGGTGTGAAAGCTATGAATTCAGTAGAAACTGTACTTTGAATTTTGAATCTTGATCTTTTCTTGGGCTAGCAAAATGCAGGATGATACTCTCTCCTCATGCCTCAGCTCCCTGGCAGCCATGTGATCATGAAGATAAACAACCTATATACTCTGTACCCATACAACCATTCTGTTTTTCACTTTCAATACTGTAGTCAATAAATTACATGGAATCTTTAACATTTTACTATAAAATAGGCTTTGTGTTAGATGATTTTTTGCCCAAGTAATGTAAGTGTTCTGAGCACATTTAAGGCAAGGCTAATTGATGATGTTCAGTACATTAGGTATATTAAACACATTTTGACTTAATGATAGATTTATCAGGACATAGCCCTATCATTAGTTCAGGAAGAACTGTATTTTCATCATTTCCTCAATCTCAAACTAAAACTGAAGGGATGCATTCAGAAGGGAACAGCAACTAAAGCAGGTGTGTGTGTGTAGGCATCAACTTCAGTTAATAGTTGATTTTTACTTAAAGCCTAGAAGTAATTAGAAAATATTATAATATAAATATTGTTATAAAAAGAACATCTAAGATACTGACCAGTATCTTATTAAGGATCTCCTATTTCAAACTCTGATTAATTTCTCTCAAAGTTAAAAGATATTAAGAAGCTGGTAGGGCTTCCCTGGTGGTGCAGTGTTGAGAATCCGCCTGCCAGCACAGGGGGCACGGATTCGAGCCCTGGTCCGGAAAGATCCCACATGCTGCAGAACAACTAGACCCGTGAGCCACAACTACTGAGCCTGCACTCTAGAGCCCGCGAGTCACAACTACTGAACCCATGTGCCACAACTACTGAGGCCTGCATGCCTGGAGCCCGTGCTCCACAACAGGAGAAGCTGCTGCAATGCGAAGCCTGCACACTGCAATGAAGAGTGGCCCCTGCTGGCTGCACTGGAGAGGGCCCGCACACAGCAACAAAGACCTAATGCAGCCAAAAATAAAATTAATTAATTAAAAAAAAAAGCTAGCAGGTTTCCAGAAAAGAAATTTTTTTAGTAGATAAAATATTATCTAAAAATTTTCCCCTCTCCCTTGACTTTTTGTAAGCTTGAAGCTGTTTTCTACTCAGTGGTGATTACATATTAAAATTCTTCCTTCATTTAAAATTCTTGTTTTGTTTTTATTTTATTATTATTTTATTTTGTGGTATGCAGGCCTCTCACTGTTGTGGCCTCTCCCGTTGCGGAGCACAGGCTCCAGACGCGCAGGTTCAGCGGCCATGGCTCACAGGCCCAGTCGCTCCACGGCATGTGGGATCTTCCCGACCAGGGCACGAACCCATGTCCCCTTCATCGGCAGGCCACCAGGAAAGCCCTTGTTTTTATTATAAATCATTGCAAAGACTTTTCTGGAAGTTGGTAGTGTATAAAATATAAATAAATTCTGTTTACACTTATAGAGGTTTTATTAAATTTTTTCTTTTGTAGATTGAATAGAAGATTTATCTCATTTTTTTTTGAGAGAAAGAAAAATATGTGACATTAATTGTCTAACTTTCTGCCAAGAAAGAGCAGCTGAATTTATTTTATATGAATGAGGAAGGGAATCATCAGGCAATTTCCCCCTTCTCTGCCATCATGGGATAATTTTTCCCTGGAGAATTTCCCTTTGATCTTATTTGTCTTCCTGTATGTTTCAGGCAAAAATAAGCTCCTAAGTTATCATCCATGTCCTAAGGTTTTTATAATGAATTAAAATATTTTAAATGCTTTTCTAATATTCTTGTCACAATGAATATGACTAATTTAGAGAATATTTCAAAAGCTCTCCTTTTTGAGGAAGATAAAGTTTATATTAACATTAATATAAAATGTTATTTCCACTAGAAGATCAATTTCAATCACCTAAAAAATTAAAAGAAAATGAATTTCAATGGATTTCTTTAGAGTAATGGATTATCAAGAGTATTATAGACTGGTAATCTCATGCACCATGACAAACTTTAAAATGACTATCATCATTTAACAAATATTAAATAAATTAATATATTTTGTCAGCAAAATTTATATATAAGGTCCATTTAGATATATAATGTCTAGGGATTTTTAACCACCACAGTCCCCTATATATTATAAGCATATAAGAAATTATAATTAAAATATAAGCCCATAACATTTAAAATTTTTAAAAATCCACTCTCTTTCAAAACAAAACTACAAATGGGAGACGATTAGTTCCTTGATTAAAAAAATAATTATTCTGATAAAAAATTCTCTACATATAGGACAGATACTATAGAAATAAAGGCCAAAATGCCTCTTAGAAAACACATTTTCTAGTCATACTATAATAGATAAATTTAAAGATATTCCATGAATTAATGAAAAAAAATAGGGACCATAGGAATTTTTGTGCAAGTATCAACTTCTGTCGTCCCTAGCAGATGTCTTACACTCTTAGTTTCTCAATTATCTGCAAATAAAGGTTTTATTATTAGTTTCACTTAGGGATTTATTAATATCTAAAATTTTTCTTTGGAGTTAGTGGCAGTCTCCATCAACTAAATACTAGGACAATAGAATGGCATCACTATGACTTTTTTAAAATATAATTTTTTTAGAGCAGTTTTGGGTACACAGCAAAATAGACTGAAAGATCCAAAGATTTCCTATATTCCCCCTTCTCCTATACATACACAGCTTCTCCATTATCAACATTCTGCACCACAGCAGTACATTTGTTACAATTGATGAACCTACATTGATGCATCCTTATCATCCACAAAGTCCATAGTTTATATTAGGGGTCACTCAGTGTTGTACACTCTATGGGTTTGAACAAGTGTATAATGACACGTATCTGTCATTATAGTATCATACAGAATAGTTTCATTGTCCTAAAAATCCTCTATGTTATGCCTATTCCTCTTTCTCTCCACTAACCCCTGACAATCACTGATCTTTATACTATCTGTAGTTTTGCCTTTTCCATAATGTCATATAGTTAGAATCATACAGTGAGAAGCTTTTTCGTATTGGCTTCTTTCACCTAGTAATATGCATTTAAGATTCTTCCATGTCTTCTCATGGCTTGAAAACTCATTTCTCTTTAGCACTGGTTAATATTCCATTATCTGGGTATATCACAGTTTATTCATTCACCTACTGAAAGTTATCTTGGTTGCTTCTAAGTTTGGGCATTTATGAGTGAAGTTGCTTAAACCTTCCACAAATTTTTGTGTGGACATAAGTTTTTAATACATTTGGATAAATACCAAGGAGCATAACTACTAGATTGTATGGTAAAAATATGTTCAGTTTTGTAAGAAACTGTCAAACTGTCTTCCAAAGTACCTGAATTCAAACATTTTGAATTTCCACCAGCAAGGAATGTGAGTTTCTGCTGTTCCACATTCTTGCTAGTATTTGGTATTGTCAGTGTTTTGGGTTTTGTTCTAGTAAGTGAACAGTAGTATTTCATTGTTTTAATGTTTGATTCCCTTGGGGCATATAATGAACATCTTTGCATATACATATTTGCCATCTGTATATCCTTTTAGGTGAGGTGTCTCCACAGGTCTTTTGTTCATTTTTAAATTAGGTTGTTCATTTTCTCATTGTTGAGTTTTAAGAGTTCTTTGTATGTTTTGGATAACAGTCCTTTATCAGTTGTTATTTGAAAATAGTCTCTTAGTCTCTGGTTTGTCTTCTTCTACTGTCATGGTCTTCCACAAGCAGAGATTTTTAATTTTAATGAAGTCTAGTTTCTCAATTATTTGTTTCATGGATTTTGCCTTTGGTGTTGTATCTAAAAAGTCATTGCCATACCCAAGGTTATGTATAAGATATCATTTCTCCTAGATATATTCTAGAAATTTTATATTTTTGTGTTTTACATTTAGGTTTATGATTCATTTTAGGTTAGTTTTTGTGAAGTGTATAACGTCTATGTAAAGATACTTTTTTTGCATGTGGGTGGATGTACAGTTGTTCCAGCACCATTTGTTGAAGAGACTTTCTTTTCTCCATTGTATTGCCTTTGATCCTTTGTCAATTATTAGTCTACTAGATTTATATGGATCTATTTCTTTCCTTGACCTAACTGTCTGTTCTTTTGACAATACCTCACTGTCTTCATTACTGTAGTTTTATAGTAGTCTTGAAATTGGTATTTTCTGTCCTCCAACTTTGTTTTTCTCTTTGAAAATTGGGTTGGATATTCTGAATCTTTCGCCTCTCCATATCACCTTTAAAGTCAGTTTGCCTGTATACACAAAATAATTTTTTGGGATTTTGATAGGGATTCCATTGAACTTATAGATCAAAAAGGGAAGAAATGATGACAATATTGAGTTTTCCTATCAATGAATGTAGAATATCTCTTCATTTACTTAGTTCTTCTTTGATTACTCTTATCAGTTTTGTAATTTTCCTCATGCAGATCTTGTACATATTTTGTTAGATTTATACTTAAGTATTTCATTTTGGGATGCTAAATGATACTGGGTTTTTAACTTCAAATTCTGCTTGTTCATTACTTGACTGTAGAAACATCAGTTGACTTTTATATATTATCATTGTATCTTCTGTAATTACTCATTTGTTTCAGAAGTTATTTTGTATATTCCTTTGAATTTTTAAAAAATATTTATTTACTTATTTGGCTGCACCGGGTCTTAATCGCGTCATGCGGGATCTTCATTGTGGCATGGGGAATCTTTAGTTGCAGCATGAGAACTCTTAGTTGCAGCATGTGAGATCTAGTTCCCTGACCAGAGATCGAACCTGGACCCTCTGCATTGGGAGTGTGGAGTCTTAGCCACTGGACCACCAGGAAAGTCCTTCTTTTGGATTTTTACATAGGTAATTATGTCATCTGCAGACAAAGGCAGTTTTCTTCTTTTCCAATCCATATATACTTTTTTCTCTTTTCTTTTCTTACTGTATTATGTGGAGTTTTGGAACAGTGTTGAAAAGGAATGGGGAGAGAAGCAATCCTTGCCTTGTTCATGATCTGAAGGGGAAATTTCTTAGTTTCTCACCATTAACTATTATGCTAGCTACAGGTTTTTGTAGATATTCTTTATCAAGTTGAGAGACTTTCCCCATATTCTTAGTTTGCTGAGAGTTTTTATTATGAATAGGTGTTGGATTTTGTCAAATACTTTTTTTTCTGAATCTATTGTTATGATCATGTGATTTTTCTTCTTTAGCCTTTTGAAGAAATAGATTACATTATTAGATTTTTGAATGCATATGAGATAACTCCTACTGGTTATGGTGTGTAATTTTTTTTATACATTGCTGGATTCAACCTGTTAATATTTTCTTGAGGATTTTTGCATCTATTTTCATGAGAGATATTGGTCTATAATTTTCTTTTCTAGTTGTGTTTTGTTGATTTTTGCATTAGGGTAATACTGGATTCATAGAATAAGTTAGGAAGTATTACCTTTGCTTCTATCTTCTGGAAAATATTGTATAAAATTGGTTTTATTTCTTCCTTAAATGTTGGGTAGAATTCACCAGTTGATCTACTTGTCATTTCTTTTAGCCATGTTGCCCTGGCTTTACCTTCTGCAAATCATTTCCCAAGTTCTAATTTGAATAATTCTGAATGGTGAGTGGATTGGCATTAAGACTGTGAAAAATACCTATTATTGGGATATCAAATAATGTTAATGCTAGTGGCGTGCAGCGTGGGAAGAGATAAAGAAATAAGACACCAAGACAAGGAGTTTATTTCATGGGTACTAAAAAATTAAATTCAAAATTTGAAGTTGTGGTTGGAATCAACTATAATAATAAAACAGATGAAACTGGCAAAAAGTAGAATTTCAAAAAAGAGTTTGCAGGTCCTGAGCACAGCTTCTTACCCTAGGATCCACAGTCTCCTAGAGAGAACATGGAAGGGCTTCAGAATATCTGAAAACCATCTACAATTGTATGGGTATTGTACATGTAAACAATTTGAGCACATGAGCTCAAAAAATAAACACGTGAGCATTTTTGTAAGGAGAAAATGCAATGGATTCATATAATTCGTTAGATTATTAGAGGCACCAATAAACCATCATAAATGAAGAATCACATGCACAGCTCAGATACACAGAAGAATAATTTGAATATACAGGTAGGGCTAAGTATCCAAGGACTTAAATAAAATACAAGGGAATCAAAATAATATGAGCAAAGAGACCAAAGACAACATCTCAGTATCCGTTGTTACCTGAAGATACATAGAGCACTATATTTGGGACATAATTTTTGATTACGAAGTTTTAGCTGGTTGTCCTATATTATTATTGGAGCAATCTTTTTAATGTAGGTAAACTAATACAGCTACATTTGTTTTAATGGAGTAAATGACTGGAAATTTTTATAATTCACATTAAAAATATAGACAATCCTAATCCTGGGGGCACCAGCAAAACGTTCTCATAAAATGAGGAAAATTCATGCCTAATTAAGACAAAACAAATTGTCTTATGACTAAATTAACCTATATATGACTAAATTAACCTTGAATGCCCTATTGGTCAAATGTCTTTTATAATTGCATATTAATACACCTTCAGTAGTATAAAAAATATTTTCATGTAGTTTTATTTAAGGAATTAAAGATTTAGTATTCCATATAAAGACTTAAGAACAAGTCTTCACTTTTAATTATCTTGCATGTATTTGTAGCTATTTGGTCTTGCACATAGTAGTAGCTGGTCATACTTGCCACCTCAGTTTACCTCTTTTTCTAATTTTTTGATTGATTCTTATTTTATTTTAAATTAATTTTTATTGGAGTATAGTTGCTTTACAATTTTGTGTTAGTTTCTACTGTACAGCAAAGTGAATCAGCTATATGTATACATATATCCCCTTTTTTGGATTTTCTTCCCATTTAGGTTACCACAGAACATTGAGTAGAGTTCCCTGTGCTATACAGTAGGTTCTCATTTGTTATCTATTTCTTACATAGTACCAATAGTGCACATATATCAATCCCAATCTCCCAATTCCTCTCACACCCTCTTTCCCCCTTGGCATCCATACATTTGTTCTCTACGTCTGTATCTCTACTTCTTTGCAAATAAGATCATCTATACCATTTTTCTAGATTCCACATATATGCATTAACATACAATATTTCTTTTTTTCTTTCTGACTTACTTCATTCTGTATGAAAGTCTCTAGGTTCATCCATGCCTCTACGAATGACCCAATTTCGCTCCTTTTTATGGCTGAGTAATATTCCATTGTATATATGTACCAACAGAGAAATGGATAAAGAAGATGTGGTACATATGTAAAGCATTTTAGACCAATGACTACCAAAACATCAGGTTCAGCTTTCCTTTCCAACACTTTCTACATACTTTCACAGTTTATTATAATTCTATAGAAACCTATATACACATCTGCATTAAAAAAAATCTTCTTTAATCTTTTGTTTCTCTTTTCCTTTCTCTTTTATTCAAATATTTTCAGGGAAAGAAAAAAGAAAATTTTCTATCCTTTCTCCTCTTTTTGAATTTTATTTATAAGTTTCTAAACAGTTGTAATTACAAATAAGTAGCAATACCTGTATCAGAATAAAAGAGCATTAGTGAGAATCAGTGGCATCAGTCAGAAAAGCTCTTGTAATACTTCATAACCTAAAATTACTTCTACACTTTTACCTCTTTTTCTTTCCACTATTAATAAATGTTTCTCCTTGGGTTCCAGACCTCAAGAAGTATTTAAAAATATTCAGTTGCATTTCATTTATTTAGTCATTTATTTAATGATCTCTGTATATTTTATTTTATATATGTATTTAATTTTGACAATAATATATTCCATTAATATCTGATGAAAACATAAATTATGAAAACATATAATCTTTTATGCCTATTTGAGATTGCATTATATTCTGCAATTTATCCTGCTTTTTCAAACACCTTGCTTTGGAAAAAGATGTGTCAAATACCAAACAAATGACCTACAGAATTTTGAAACATCAGCCATGTAATGTAGGCATCTGTAATTTGAACACTTTCCATAATTTGCTTTTATTTATTTTTCTATTAAAAATACATTAATTTTATATGACACCACTCCTGTTGCAAAGTTCTCTTTGCGCAAAAAGCATTTGGATTTATTTATGGTTTTTATCTTCAAATTTAATTTAATTAATTGATTTTTAACAAAGAAAATTACATATATTTACAGTGTACAACGGCATGTTTTGATATATGCATATATTGTGAAATGATTACCATGATTTAGCTAATTAATATTTCTATCACCTCAAACATTACCTTTTGTGTGTGTGGTGAGAATAGTTGAGATCTACTCTCTTAACAAATTTCAAATATATAATGCATTACTACTAATTATAATCACCAGAATTTATTCATCTTATAACTCAAAGTTTGTATCCTTTGATCAATATCTCCCTTTTACCCACCTCACCCCCAACACCTCCAGCATCTGGTAACCACCATTCATTCTACTTTGTTACTATGAATTCAACAATTTTTTTTTCTAAATTCCACTTATAAGTGAAATTATGCCAGATTTGTCTTTCTGTTTCTGGCTTGTTTTGCTTGGACATCATTAAATGGTTATGTAAATAACATGCAACTGAATACTTTAAATGCTTCTCGAACTCTGGAACCTAAGAAGTGTCCATTAATAGTGGCAAGAAGAAGAGATCAAAGTATGGAAGTGCTTTTAGGTTGTGAAGTCTTACAAGAGTTTTTCTGACTGATGCCACTGATTGTTACTAGTGCCCTTTTTTTCTGATATTTAGCATATTGTCATCCACATTGTCGCAAATGGCAGTGCTTTCTTCTATTTTAAGGCTGTATAATATATATATATATATACTATTATATATTGAATAATATATATTTATATCATATTTTTTTCTCTATTTATCCATTGTGAGACACTTAGGTTGTTCCATGACTTGGTTATTGTGAATAATGCTGCAGTGAACATGGAAGTGCAAATATCTCTTTGAGATACTGATTTTTATTTTCTTTGGATGTATACCCAGAAGTGGGATTGCTAGATCATCTGGTAGTTCTATTTTTTATTTTTCTGAGGAACTTCCATAATGTTTTCATGGTGGTTGTACCAATTTACATTCTCATCAACAGTGTAAAAGTGTTTCCTTTTCTCCACATTCTCATCAACACTTGCTATCTTTAAACATTTTGGTAATAGCTGCCCTAACAGGTGTGAGGTGATATCTTACTGTGGTTTTGATTTGCATTTCCCTGATGATTAGTGATGTTGAACATCTTTTCATGTACCTAGTGATGTTGAACATCTTTTCATGTTCCTGTTGGACATTTGTTGTCTTCTTTGGAAAAATGTCTATTCAGGGCCTTTATCCTTTTTTTAATTAGGTTATTTATTTATTTGGGCTATTGATTTGTAGGGATTCCTGAGGTATCTTGGATACTAATCATATATCAGATATATGGTTTGCAAATATTTTCTCTCATTTCATAGATTGCCTCTTTATTTTGTTGATTGTTTCCTTTTCTGCACAGAAAATGTTTACTTTGATGTGGTCCCACTTGTTTACTTTTGTTTTGTTGCCTGTGATTTTGATGTCAATTTAAAAAAAAATCCTTACCAAGACCAATGTCAAGGAGCTTTTCCCCTATGTTTTCTGCCTAGGAATTTCAGGTCTTACATTTAAATATTTAATCCATTTTGAGTTGATTTTTATGTATGGTATAAGATATGAATTCAGTTTCATTCTTTTGTGTGTTAATATCCGGTTTTAACAATACCATCTATTGATGACACTATCCTTTCCCCACTCTGTATTCTTGGCACCTTTGACAAATATTAGTTGACTGTATATGCATGGGACTGTTTCTGGACTCTCTATTGTTCCACTGGTCTATGTGTTTCTTTTATGTCAGTATCAGACTGTTTTGATTACCACAGCTTTGTAACATAATTTGATGTTAGGAAGTGTGAGGCCTCCAGCTTTGTTCTTCTTCCTTAAGCTTGTTTTAGTTCTTTAGGGTCTTTTGTAGTTTCATACAAATTTTAGGATTGCTTTTTAAAATTTCTGTGAAAAAAATGATTAGAATTTTGATAGGGATTGCACTGAATCTGTAGATAGCTTTTGGTGGAATGGACATTGTAACAGTTTTACTTCTTCCAATCCATGAACTCAGGATATCTTTCCACTTACTTGTGTCTTCGTTGGTTGATTTATTTTTCATTGTTTAAATAAAATGTTTTACTGATCTAACAAAAGAAGTGCATATTCTGAAAATTTCTTTTTTGCATCTGTGTGTGGACTGTTGATGTTTTCATGGCTTTTTAAAATTATTTGAGGAGAACCTAGTTTAAATGTATACCAGATAACAAAATAGTATTTCTGGAAAATATTCTTAAAAGTTAACAAAAAATACTTTTTGTTGTTGACATTTTGACAGATGACATACTAGAAAACCTCTGGTCATAGAATTTGAGATGCTGCAATGAATGACAGTTTCTCCTCAGCTAATTGACAACTCAGGTTAAAAATAAATCAAAGGCAGTGCATCACAATATTGCTCAAGGGAACACAGTCTGTTAGGAAACGTACGATGTTTGTTTTTTGAAAATAAGACTGCATTTTTGAATTACAATGCTGAGCAGTTGGTTACCTCTTGTAAAGAAAAACACTAGCTGCAAAAATAATGATTATCCAATAGAGAAGCTAATAGGCAGTGAGGATACAATCAAGAAAGTCCTTCCTTGAAGGATTTAATGTGTTTTTGTTTAAACAATTTCACAGAATTATGTGTATTATATGCAGAATCCTTTGTATGACCCAAAATTATAGTCAAATATCATTATATAGTTTTTATAGTTAATATTTTCACTCAAGTATAAAAGTCACCAAATTTCAAAGTCCCATAGAAATCCCATCAGTGTTGTGATTTCCACCCTTATTGTTTTTCCTTGTAATACACCCGATAGAGGTTCAAAAATAAGTTGCATTTTCTCAAATAAAAACTATCTGAGGAAACTGTGTGAATATTAATAAAAAACTTACAGTTGAGTCTCATAATGTGATATAGGAAATACAATAACAGTAAAAATAAGTGTTTATATCTGTCCTTGTCTAAAGAGTGAGTAGGGAAATTTAGTCTTTTCCAAAGTAAAATAATTTTTCTCCTGAAACTTTCTAGCTAACTGTGCCATTAGAACAGAGAACTAATTGGCTTTGAACATCTGCCCTATGGCTTACATTGTGCTGCATGCATATTGCTCAGTTCATGACAAAATGTGCGAAAGTCCAAAGTAAAATGAAAAAAAAGTGTGTATATTAGAGTGTTTTGAAGGGATAGATATTTTTTAAGTTTATAAGATTTTGTTTTTGTTCTGAGTTGATATCATTTCTTGGTGTTAAAATGATTTTATTTTATTATATGATAGTACATGATAGTTGTGGGGTGTGTTTTCATTTTTTATTTGGAAGAATGTAAAAACCCTACATGAGTCCCTGGAGGTTTTGGGAAGTGCTATGGCTTCTTGGAATGTAAAATTATGGAAACTAAGGTCCTCACAAGGTAACTTCAGAGTACTTACCATTATCCCAGTAAAATAGATGATAAATCGAGGCTCAAAGAAATAATAAGCTTTTCCAAGGTCATCCAACAAACTAAAATAAAGAGGTGATGGCAAATTTAAAGAGAAAATATTTAAATCATTTGGGGGTTGATGAATGAATCTATCAACTATAACTGATTGAAAAATTCATGGGTAGTGTTTCCTTTCCTGGAAAAGTGGATCACCCTTAAAAGTGATACATAGAGGGCTTCCCTGGTGGCGCAGTGGTTCCGAGTCTGCCTGCCGATGCAGGGGACACGGGTTCATGCCCCGGTCGGGGAAGATCCCACATGCCGTGGAGCGGCTGGGCCCGTGAGCCATGGCCGCTGAGCCTGCGCGTCCGGAGCCTGTGCTCCGCAACGGGAGAGGCCTCTCAGTGATACATAGAATATTTCTTTTTGTTCCATTTCTTACAGTCAGTTTATGATGTTCAAATGTGACATCTTTTCTGCCATCCCTGGAAATGCCTCTTCTTATTTTTCTCAAAGCTGTGGTCTGGTCACTAGATTGTGATGTGGATGTAAGTAATGAAAGGTTCAAGCAGGAGTTTGGGAGAACATGTTGTTTGAGAGGTATAGATTGATTAACCTTCCTTGAGGGAAAGACCAGAGGTAAGTTAAAAAAAATTTTTTTTTAATCATTAAAGTAAGGAAAGTCATGGTACAAAATGAGAAAAGTTGTGTGCAAGGTAGTTAACTAAATTTCAAGCTAAATATAAAAACCATGGTGATCATCACAGCAGGGGAAAAATAGGTAATCCGTGGAATTCCAAAAAGCAGGTAAATGTAGTGAATGAGACAGGCAGTCCATGATGGATAGGAGGGTCTTGTTTGTCTAAGAAGCTGTGGCCCAGGGATAAGAAAATCCAGTCCTTAGAGGCTGGAGGCTTAGTTTCACCTCAGTCACAAGGTGAAAATAAAAATCATTGAGCTACTAGGAATAGTAACTGCCTAATTCCTATCTAGGAAAAGGTCTATTCTTAATTTGGGGCAAAACTGAATACATTGCTGGTAGTGAAAAGGGGTACTTGCAGGAGTCCCTAATTTAGTTCTTTATTTGGAGTAGCAGTTCTTAACTGATTTTCACTTTAGCGTCAGCTGCTTTCTTTATCTCTTTCTATATTTTTTCAAATTGTGCATGCCTAGAGAACCTCACACTTCCGTCTAATTAAAATCTCACTGTGTAGCAGATAGTTATTAACAGTTAGAACCACTTCATTTTGGTGATTCTGATGTACGTATATTGCTAAGATCCCAAGAGTGTTGCAGGTCTAGGGAACTATGTAACCGTTTAAAAAATAATCAAGACATTTCAAAGTGCAATGGATACAGATTCTAACACACAAGAGATAGTTACATTGATCATTTCATTACTATATCCTTGGATTAAAGATTTCTGGTAAAATAAGATGCACCATATAGTATTTGTAAAGTTACTTAAACAGAAGGAATTTGGGAAGTACTAATAGTGAAATGGAGAAGGAAATTATCTACGTAGTACTGTGTTATTGATAAATATAAGTTCATCATGAAGTTCCACAGACTTAAAGTAAAATAATGATATTTTAACTAGTATTGCTCATTAAAAAGTTCATCAATTTGGGTTATACATTAAAAGTTCTGAGAGTACAGTGAAGGGTAAGAAATAACAATACTTATGAATAAAGTCATCTGGAAACAGCAGATAATTTATTGGTTGAAGCAGAAAACCTGGAACTTGGAATGAGTAAATAATAACTGATGAATGGTTTTGACAGTGTTTCTCAATCTTTAAAGTGTATAAAAATCCTCTAGGGATCGATAAAATGCAAATGTGATTCAATATGTTTCGGGTGAAACCCAAGATTCTGCATTTCCAACAAGCTCCCTAACGATGCCATTGCTTATGGGCCATAGAGAGTAATTTGAATAGCAAGTGATTAGGCCATCAAAATAAGAGATAACCTGGGGTAGGTTTATAGTTCAGTAGGAAAAAGAAAATGTATTTATTTTATGTTTTTATTCTTTAATAATATTAGTGACCCACTCCTTTCTTAGATTGTATTGGGGGCAGATTGTGTGAAGTCAGCCACAGATGACAACAGAATTCCATATTAATGTACTTGATGAATTTTAATATGATAATCTTCTTCTGTGAGGGGTAAGTGATCAGTACTCAATTTTACAAACATATGGAGACATTTAATAAAAAAAATTTCAGAATAATCTTTTTAGAGTTTATGACAGCAAATTATCTTTCCAGGATTAATTTTGTCACCTTTTCATGAAATTTGAGGTCTTATTCATCCCAGGATTAAAACTCTGTGGATCAAAACTCTGTTTAGAAAATTGGTACAATTTGGTATGTGTGTTGGGGACAGGGTTATAGTTTATAGAACAATCTATACACATTATAGAACAAATTTCCCAGCTTGAGTCCAAACTGCATTCATTGTAGTAAGCAGAATGTTTGTGGGATGAATGACTGGGTTTTATTTTCTTGCATTACAAGGACACTGATAGGAAAGATCCTAAATTTGTTTAAAAAAATTACATAAGCCTTGCAAGGTTATAAATATTCTAGGATCTGTAACTGATCTATGGAATGTACATTGGCAATGATCATGTATATTTATGTCCAAATAGGGTAGGAGGGAATACAGTGTTTAAAAACTGCAAATAATAATAATAACAGTAATAATGCCTGCAAAAATAATTCAAAACCCTAAAGAACCATTTCTATAAAATGGCTGTGTGATCCATTAGTGCAAGGTGTGAGCAAGATGAGTCCCAGCATGAACAGTGGGACCAAAGTGGCAGTAAGTTCAGCATGATGAAGATCAAGGCATTGACAACAGAAGCTTCAACACTGGCTGTGATTACAGATACTTTTGACTCCCTCATCATTGGACCCTAATGCTCTTACTGTAAAACCCACACATTTAAATCTTGGCATCCACAAATTTGGACTAGATAATAGCCAGTAACAGCATCAATTCATTGGTGCCTTCAGGGGACCTCAAAATAATATCTTCTACTTTTAGTATCAGTAGAAATCAGTCTTCATAATCCAGAGCAGGAGTAACACAATAGTAAAGTATCAGTCATATGTGTTGGAAGATTCATTATTGGAGACGAATCCCTCTAGATTGACAAAACTATTTTGGAGGAACTTCAAGGAGCTGGTTTTCCTACAAGTGTGGGAGTAGAGCCACAGAAGAAGTACTGTGTATCTGACATTGATATCTCCAGATTGGCAGGATCTACAGAAAATACATAACACATTTTTTTTAAGTTGGAAGAGAAAAATGTACTTTATAATGCTCTATTATACTTTTATCATTAAGGAACATCCCTGGAGACCTAAAAATCCTAACTGAGAAGAGAGTGGGAATTTTAAAAAGAATCTGCCAAGGTGATGAATTCTAAAGAGCATGAAAAAGCTTGGAAATTGCTTCTTTGGAATGACAAGTGATTGAATTTGAGGAAATATATTTGTATAGCCAGGAGAAAAATAAAATGTGAGTGACATGATTAACAGTGCACAGGTTCTGTGCCTGGGAAGTATTACGAAAAAGAATTGAGTAAGGAAAGAAATAGAGAATCTTTTTTAGTAGCCAATGTAGGTATCTGAAGAATTAATGATATTAATATTAAAAATAAAAATTTTCAGCCTACTTGGAAATCTTCTTGTAGTACTGGAGCCAATTAAACAATAAAATAATTTTCTAAACAGCTTGGAGAATTGGCATTTATCTTTCTTTTGCTTATTTTAACTTTTCTTGTCACTATAGAATAGACATATAAGATGGCATATAGATTAATGAGGTGGCATTTAGAGAAAAAATGGGATCTTTTTAGAACCAAGTGACTATTTTCTATAATTACAAAGAGTATTCAGATTTATTACAAAGTTGGACATATTTTTTGACTTAGTTCCACTTTGCTCATTTCTGCTGGTAAAATTATAATTTGCTTTCAGAGGTCAGGGTTACAGAAAACAAAACTGAAGATACCAGGTAAGAATTCTTCATTAATTAGTTTTTTCTGTGACTCTAATATTATGGCATCTGAATCACTGATAACAATTAACCACTAGAAGAGTGCTTTATATTTTTCAGTTTCCTGAATAACTTTAAAAATTAACAGTGCCCCCAATATTTTTAAATTCGAGTTATCTACAAATCAGGAAAATGGATATGACCTTGCCATTTCTTTCATGTTTTGGTACAAGATTCATATCTTTCTCAAGGATGTGTCAGGAGCTCAGCTGAGCTGGGAGAGAGAAAGCTGAGCTGTCAAGTGTCAGAGTAGCCAATTAAACTTTTAATCACTTACTGTGATGGTATATGCAACAGTCTAAAACTGGAGGAAGCACTGATTTCCCCTGTTCCATCCCCCCACACCCTCCCCCAATACCACAAAGGGGAAAGGGCAGGTGAATCAGTTCAGTGGTCATCTCACTGCTTAGGGACCACAGAACAAAAGCTTCTGGGGTCAGGGAGAGGATGAGGGGGAAAAGTGAGAGGTGTGAAAGTATTGGGAACTGAGTCAGAGCAAGGAAAGTTGTCTTCAAGATTTCCTCCTCCTTTGTCAGGAGATCTCAGCAGACAGGCCTGAAAAAAACCTCTACCTAAAGCCTCATCATTTTGAGCATCTACTTCTTGACATCAGAGATGGAGAGTTAGAGATGGTTAAGCTCAAATATATTCTCTGACCATCAACCTTCAGGTTTGGTCTTTTTCCTTTCCTTTTTGGTTTACAAATTTTCCTATTCATGTTTGTTTAACAGAAACCTTGTTTTATCTCCATTTCTAAAACATCTAACCAATATAATACATTCTATAACATAATTATATAAATTTTACTTCACTTTATGCTATAATTTCCCAGTGTATTCTGAATTTTAAAATACAGTTTTAGCTAATAGTAGCTAAAAAATAGTCATAAATAGTAAAACATTGAAACACATATAAATGGTAAATATTTCCATGGATCATTTTTTTCTTGTTTCAGTAATTTTTACATGAATATTTTCCATAAAGGATAAATTTATGGAAGGGATACTATCTGATCTTATTATGTTAACACAGACAGGGTAATTATATATTTCAAAGATTGTTAACTAGCAAGGTAGATTAAAAACAAGAACTTGAAGGAATGAATTGGTGTGAATAGAATTCACTTACTGGTTGCCTCTAGGAAAATGTAGGTCCAACTCTACCCTGCTACATAATGATGCCACACAGATTAGACAACATAAGAGGAGACAGTAGGTTTAAAACCCTAAAGAGGCTGCAAAAGAAAAATCAGTGATATTTTTCAAGTAAAAAAATATTAAAACACCATTTAGGAACTTACTGAGAGGAAACCAAAAAATACATTTTGGTTGGATCAAATTTAAACAGAGTTCAAAACATATTACACATCTTACAATTGTTTCTAATGATTTACTAAAAAAGTTTTATACAGAATTACAGAGCTAATAGTTGGAAATTACTATAAGAAAGGACTAGATAAAATTTCAGAAAATTAAACAACTTCTCTTACTGTTTATGTATTATTTATTGTGTTCTGTGAAGAACTGAAGACAGAACCCAAAACTTAATTGACTGTAAATGGTAAACACTATAGTAAAAGATATAAAAGAGCCAATTTCACATACTATATATTGAAGATTTATGGTTCTTTTTCTATGACAATCCACATTAGAAGCTAATTTATATTTTCCACTTAAGAGTGATTTTTCTGCGGGTTAGAATTTCAATGTACGTAGATATTCTGCAACATCTATCTCTGAGAGGATTCTTCCTTTGCCAATTGTATTAATGCTCCTTTTCCTTTGATAAAAGCTGTGTAACATGACTTTGACATCTGGTTCCAACTTTAGCCTACTCACTTTATAAGAGAAAACAATCCAGTCAGTAAATCCTTCCTACTCCAAAAAAATCTTTGAAATTAGATAGATATTTAAACCCTTCAATTATATAAAGGTAAACTCCATATAATCACCCATCCAGTTTTATAAAATATTCTATCCTTTACCATTGGAGATTTACCATTATCAGCCAAGGAATATTATTTCATTTTTTGTATTACCTATTAAGGTAAAATTTACATATATATTTTCAAGACAATTTAAAAACATTCTGGGATAAATCAAGTTGTTGTAGTATTTGTGGTTTTTACTGATATATGTCATATTATATAACTATATATATATATAGGTATATATTTTATAATTATGAGTCATTATTTTGCTAACTCAGACAAAAATATAATAGTGGGATTGCATACAAAGCAATATAGATGTATATGTCTGATACTTCCTACTGAATAACACTGAAATACTAAATAAGGTACCATATCATTTAGTTGGCACTGTTTTGAGAATTAGCTTTTTGAGGATTGTTTTCACCAGGTACTCCCAAAGATTGCTGGCATTTTCTCACTCAGTCCAAACTAATAAGTGTAGATTTCCATTGTTGAAAGTGAAAGACCCTGTTTTTGCTTCTACTCCCCTTGCTTGTCTGAGGCATCCAGGATAGTACAGTCACCCTGATTGTATTCTTCCTTTGGAAATAACAATATTCCCATTCAACTTTAGGCTAGTTAAATCCAAATTTTAGTGGGTGTGGTCAGCATCTGATTTTTTAAATTCTTGGGAGATCTGAATTTTATGGTACTGGCACAAAAGCAGAAATATAGATCAATGGAACAGGATAGAAAGCCCAGAGATAAACCCACGCACCTATTGTCAACTAATCTATAACAAAGGAGGCAAGGATATACAATGGAGAAAAGACAGCCTCTTCAATAAGTCGTGCTAGGAAAACTGGACAGCTATGTGTAAAAATGAAATTATAACACTCCCTAATGCCATACACAAAAATAAACTCAAAATGGATTAAAGACCTAAATGTAATACTGGATGCTATAAAACTCTTAGAGAAAAACATAGGAAGAACACTCTTTGACATAAATGACAGCAAGATCTTTTTTCATCCACCTCCTAGAGTAATGGAAATAGAAACAAAAGTAAACAATTGGGACCTAATGAAACATAAAAGCTTTTGCACAGCAAAGGAAACTATAAACAAAATGGAAAGACAACCCTCAGAATGGGAGAAAATATTTTCAAATGAATCAATGGACAAAGGATTAATCTCCAAAATATATAAACAGCTCATGCAGCTCAATAGTAAAAAAACAAACAACCCAATCCAAAAATGGGCGGAAGACCTAAATAAACATTTCTCCAAAGACGACATACAGATAGCCAAAAAGCACATGAAAAGATGCTCAACATCACTAATTATTAGAGTAATGCAAATCAAAACTACAATGAAGTATCACCTCACACCAGTTAGAATGGGCACCATCAGAAAATCTACAAACAACAGATGCTGGAGAGGGTGTGGAGAAAAGGGAACACTCTTGCACTGTTAGTTGGAATGTAAATTGATACAGCCACTATGGAGAACAGCAGGGAGGTTCCTTAAAAAACTAAAAATAGAATTACCATATGACCCAGCAATCCTGCTATACCCAGAGAAAACCATAGTTCCAAAAGACACATGCACCCCAATGTTCATTGCAGCACTATTTACAACAGCCAGGTTATGGAAGCAACCTAAATGCCCATTGACAGATGAATGGATAAAGAAGATGTGGTACCTATATACAATGGAATATTACTTAGCCATAAAAAGGAACAAAACTGGGTAATTTGTAGAGATGTGGATGGACCTAGAGACTCTCATACAGAGTGAAGTAAGTCAGAAAGAGAAAAACAAATACCGTATATTAATGCATATATGAGGAATCTAGAAAAATGGAACAGATGAACCGGTTTGCAAAGCAGAAATAGAGACACAGATGTAAAGAACAAATGTATGGACACCAAGGAGGGAAAGTAGGGGGGTGGAGGGGGGTATGAACTGGGAGATTGAGATTGACATATATACACTAATATGTATAAAATAGATAACTAATAAGAACATGCTGTATAAAAAATAAAATAAAATTCAAAGAAATAAAATAAAATTTACCAAAATGATTCAAATATGCATCTAGGGTTTAAATCCACTTGTCTAGAACAATATACTGTATACTACTGCTTTGGCAGCTCCCCTAACAGCTGGCTCAGGTCCTTATACAAGATGCACTCTCTTAAATTAGCTAGATTTCCTGGGATAACAGCTAATAATAGACATTATGGTCCAAATAAGGCAATCGGTAGCCCACAGTACATTTTCCCATAGATATAGCCTTAATCATTCAATTTCAAAGAACTGCATGTGTGGCAGCAGGAAGTGGGAGGAATATGGGAACATTATACACTCTACCTCCTCACTCCTCCCCACATACACACACACTGACACATTGTTTATTCTCTTTATAATAGAAAGATTGTTTCCCTCTTTTTCTAAATTGTAATCAAGACAGTACATGCATCATATATCACTAACACACATAATATCTAGCCTGCTGCACTTGCATCCTGATTTAAAATGACCCCACAGGTTTTTCTTGGAACACCGCACGGGTAATCAGTATACATTTTTTACTGAGGTACCTATATTGAGGACTTTTCTAAAAGAAGTCAATCTCATGGTCCTATCAATTAATTTTAAAAAGAGCAAACACTAAAATTGGATAATGAGTATGAGCAGAGGCTGCTGTAAGTACTTGACGTGTATTGACTCATTTAATCTTCAAATTGACACTATGAAGTAGGCTTTCTGAGGATCTTTTTAGGTAAGGAGACACAGACATAAAGATAACTTCCCAAGGTTGTAGAGGTGAGGAGGACAAGATGATGTCTGACCTAGTAGTCTGGCTGCAAAACCTAGACCTTCCCAACAGTATACTTGTCTCTTTTGAGTCTTCACTTGTGCAAACTGCTAGAAAGTTCCCAAACAATTACCTTTGTCCTAGCACTGGGCATCTTATTATATGGAACTGAAATCTCTGGAATTAAGTACAAATGATTAGCATGTAGATGAGATTTTAAAATTTTGACTAAATAGTCATTCATAAGCATTTAAAAAATGGAGCCCAAGACTTCATGGTAACATACCTCTGTTATACAACTCAGAGACAATTTGTGCTTGGTTAATTTGTTGCATAATTCTGCTATCAAAATGTCCTGATATATTTCCTTTTCTCTTCCTTTACAAATTGTCTTTATGTTTTATTAGTGGTATCTAATCTTATTGTATTATATTTTCATGGTACATTCACTCATTTGTCTTTTGCAAGTAGATGAACTACAAATAAGCAAATACCTTGATTTATAAAAAATTAAGTCAATTATATAGAAGCATTCTCTGTATTATGACAAGCAACAAAAAGTAGAAAAAACTTCCTAATGATGTAATTTTTTATTAGTTTTTTATTAGCTTTTTAAGGCTTGGTGTCTATTTTCTGTTGACTGATTTGGTTCCTGTGATTGAGCAAGCCTTTTTATATTTGCAAAGAATAGAGTTATATTTATGGTGGCACATTAATGTGGCAGATTATTTGGAAAAATGTATTATTTATCCCCTCTTACTAGGGAAGGAACTAAAATTCAGGAGTTTAGTTGGTGCCAGTATCTGCAGCTTCTAAGTAAAAAAATCAGTGATTGGGACAAGATATTTTGATGCTAGACCCAGTGTGCTTTCCACATCATGAGTGTAGATAAATTACTCAGCTGTTTTTTTATGTGATATTTACTTTCCAATGGCTGGTAGAGCACAGGAGAAATTTCAAGCAGGGTACCCAGAAAGGTCCAGAAGATAAATATGAGGTCAGAATCTACATATGACAGGTACAAATGAACCAAGTGTGGCATTGTAGACTGGTGAATTATACTTTAAGCTTTAAGTAAAAGTGTAGATGACTCAAAGTGTTTAAGCAAAAGTATAGATGACTCTACTCACCATTGCTAAATGGGTGACCTACGTGATAAATAAATAGCAATAATAATGCATGTGGATAATGACAATTCATTTCAAGGAGACAAAGTCAACAAATACAACACCTCCTTACCCCCACTCACTCAGTATTTGAGAATTCTTACTTTTGAGAATTACCAATGTGTGTTTAGTGAGGTGATAGCTATGTGCAGAGTCACAACCAAAACTAGGAACTTTGTTGCATTTCATAATTGATGATCTCACTCTCCTAGAAAACTCCTTTTCCTTTCTTTAAACACAACAATAAGAGTTTTTCACATGTAATATGGTTAAGGTATTATGTCTTCCCTCAGTCTGGTCCAGATGATCTTCTTATAGTTTTATGTATGTCTGTCATATTGATGTCTCACATTGTCCAATTATTCATATGTAAACTTCTGGTGCATACCTCACTGTCTAAAATCAGGGGTGAGACAATAATTGAAATCAAGTGAAGTCATCACTCAACTTAATTGTTTGGTCTATATCTGAGAGTTCAGGAACTTTCTGCCTCACCCAAATATTTGATAAAGTGATAGCCAATGTTGATATTTAGTCCCATAATGGACAAAGCCATATGCTCTTGGTGAAGTTCTCATTGATTAGTTTGGATTTTATTTTATTAGAAACATGGTCGGATTGGTAATCTTGGAATCAGAACAGATTAAGTAAATTAAATTTGTAACGGAATCAGTCAAAAATTTCCTGAAGTATTAAATGCCACATTAAAAATAATCACTCATTTCAGTGGAACTGGAATTCTTTTGGCTACCATGTCCTCGCTCTTCCCTGATAATTCAGGGATAGCTGCTTTTTGTGCCAACTTTCCAGCTATGGTTTTATGATAAACCACCCTTTCTATCCTTTTATAAATCCATTCTTCCTAGAGATGAATTAAAAGTTCAGTGACTTACAGTTACCTTGGGAGGTATTTGAACTCCCTCAGGTGATTTTACATTTCTTTGCTCCAGTTCTTTATGCCTAATTTGTACCAAGTATTTTCTTTTTCTCTCTTTTTTTAAATTAGTAGAAGGGAAGGGAGATATATAGTAGCTTCCAAATTCTGACAAAAACTAAGAACAACAACAGCAAACATAACCTTTTTTACTGAGTTCAATTTCATGATATTTCATAGTTTCCTCATAAAAAGTTGCTTATAGTTCCATTAAACTCTGAGATCCTTGGAAGGAGAGAGCTTACCAGTAACCATCTTTGTATTCCCACTATCCAGCATGGCATGTCATATAGGATAGGCAACTAAAACACATGAACTGAATTAATAATCTACATTATTTATATAGTTCTCAAAATATTATTTATCAATTATTGTTGTCTTTAATTGCTGTGTTACTGTGTATGTGTGCGTATAATGACAATTTCCCAGAAGCATTTTAACATGTTTATTATATATCAGATTAATAAAGTGTACAGCAAAAACAAGAGTGATCTACTGACAGCAAAAGGAAATATCTTTTCAAATAAGAACAGATGGAATAGTTTCTGATATTTCCTGATACTTACATAGCAGCTGGTCAAATATGCAACAGTAAACAAGGATATTTATTTATAAATAAGGGTGTGGTGCTACATACACACTGGATTTTCCTATAATTCCTATGTACATTAATTCTAAATTGAAAGTAAAATCAACAGTTGAGATGTGTTTTGCAGATTTTAGCCACAAAAAATCTTCTACCTAACATAGTTAGGTATAAATCTTCTACCTAACATAGTTTATTAATAACTATATTTCTTTCTGGAACTCAATTATCACAAATGTATATTCACCAAATACGGTGAACATATATTTTAGAAAAGTCTAATAATATTTAATACTATGGAGTAGTTTATGCATCATACTTTATCAAGTTAGATTTTTGTCAAGTGATGTGCAATTACATAATTAAATTACACTCATGTCTGCTATTAAAAATAACCATGAAAAAATGTCTTGTGATTCACAGTATCAGATATTGTAACATCATGCTAATGTACTTTGATGAGATTAATATTATTTAATATACGATGAGACATCCAATAATGCCAGATGGACTAGGACAGATCAACAAGTCCTGAGGGTATATAATAATCATGTAGAGGAGGAAATATAATTACAAATTATGATTATATTTAACTTGAGTTCCTCAAGGAAATGAATCAAACATAATTGCTGTTTAAGTATATGCTTGTAGTTAATGAGAGCTATTTCATGAAAAGAGAAAATATGAAGGGATATCTTACAATAAGCACTGTGAATTAAAATAAGGAAGAAAATTTTTGTAACAAATAATGTCTTAGATTAACATTGCTCGTAGAAACTCCAGTGATGATGCAAACAATGGTTTATCTCTAGACTCTCAGCAAGATATTAGGTACATAAGCAGTTACATAAATAAAACTTAACACTTGAGTGGATTTGTATTATACTGCCCCAACAATTCTGGTGAAGAGGACAAATGTCTGCTAGTTCTGAAATTGAGCAGACTGGCTGATGGGCTGTGCCCATGCAACAGTCAGGTTAGAAGCCCTGGATTATAGAAAGTTTTCCTTTTATCTTTCCATTCTTTTGGAATACTAGCCAGATGAACCACCCTCTCCAAATTCAAGATTTTACTATTGAAAAAACATGGGTAATACAAGTTCTAAAATCCCATTAAGATCATCATAAGGTTGCAAAATTTGGGAATCCAGGAATCTTGCTTGAAGGTCTTTCTCTTAAAGTGCTAATATCTTTCAGTCACCTTTGGAATGGGTATGTGAGAAACCAGTCCTGCAGTCGCCTAAGGACAGTTCTTTTAATTTGGATAAATTACCATCAATTTCCCTGTAAAGATGGATGAGAGCACAACTTCTGCTGGTCATGAATTACCTGCTCTGTTTAAGGACACAGGTTTGAGTATCTGGTGGTTTAACCATGAGCCCACCCGGATTCCACCTGTAAGAGTCCCATATCATCCATACACCATGTAGCTAGGAAAGCAGACATGATGAAGGGACATGATAACGAAATAATTGAGAACCTCTATAAAAGACCATGCCTTCATATGAAGGCAACAGGATGGAGAGAAGCTGAACTAATTGCTTGAAAAAAGGTAAACAAACTAGCTATTAAGCTGATGAATATCAACATGGGAAAGAAAACCAAAGTGCCATAGAATTTACATTTTTCTTGTCTCAATGCATGGAAAACCAGCCCTTCCTATTTTGATAATTAGCAAAGCTGATGCCATTGAGAAGCTACCCAGGATTCCCGGATTGTCCACATGCCTTTCTCACCAATAGGTATTACTCATTTAAAAGCTTCTTTTCCTTCTGTGGAAGTCCTCTGAAGTATGTCTTCAGTTTACAGACTCATGCATGGAGATATGCACTGGCTACTGCATGGAATTCAGCTACCAGCCGACTTTGCAGTTTGGATGAAGCGAGCACATTGGGGTCCATAAGATCATCACATCAAGGGATATTGTGGCCAAGGGAAGAGGACTATCTACCACCTCATTAGAAACCCATCAGGAGGGGTTTCCAATAGCAGTTCTTAAGCTTTTCCATGAGCTGAGAGAAGATGCAGTGATATACTGAAAAAATGGGTGAGTCCCCCATTGATTTCCATTAGCAGTTCATTGTGGCCCAAAATTCACAGGCATGAACACTGGGACAGATCAAAAGCACACTCTAGTCTTGTCAGTCTTTGTTTGGGCACTCTTGCCAACTATTCAAACCCAAGTTAAGGTGGTAGGATAGTAAGGACATATAATTATTATTATCTTGGCTATAAGTACTGAGTTTTAGGATAATCTAGAGAAAGACAAAGAAAAAAGAAGAAATTAAACAATATTTAACTTTCTGCTCAGTTAGAACTCTTTACTAAATGAGCTAACCCCAACGCTGGCCAATCTATAAAGTAAAGAATGGAAGAAGGGAGATTGCAGGTCACTATTGCAAGAAGCTAGGATGTTGGAAGAAGGATTATAGCAAGAGGCTCTGTAGGATGCAGGAATTAGAGAGATTAAGAGTAAAGGGACAGCCTAGCAGGACACAATTCTCAGCTAGGAGACAATTGACAAATGGCTCAAAATTGACAGATTAGGAAATTTTGGAGGTGGGCACCCATGAACCATAAATGTCGATAACTGCCTCTGGCTCATCTATCCTTGCCTCTTCTGATAGATACTGGTGTTACTTATCTCGCAATTTCCTCAGAAATTTCTTGCTTTCCTTTTGGTGTAGATCAATACAGATTGTTAGTATCTTGGGGCAAACTTCTACTTTTTTTCTTTTCCACTGTTATTCCCTTATAGGTAAGTCCTCTTACTAAGGAACCTGCATTCTTACTTTCTCCTGATTCTCCTGTAGGTCTTTTGGGGAGAGACCAGCTGTGCAGCTTAATGACTACCATCTTCTGTAGTCTGGATGGAGAGTCTGTTGAACTTCTTAGGGTAAAGGCACTGAGTTGGTTCCTGTGTGCGTTCTTTCTTTTAAATTAAGAAGAGGGGCATGGCAGAGAGCGGCAGTCTGTCTCATAGTATGCTGGAAAAGCACCTTGACCTGAAATAATAATACCAATTAAATTTGAGATATAGACCCATAAAAATAGTTTACGAAAAGGACAGGACATGGCTATATGTAAAACAATATTATTTACTGAGAACTGAATTAAAGGGAATAAAACTGGTTATAAAAGAATTAGAAGAACAAGGAATAATTTGAAAAGGCACACTTACCCTGTAAAAGTTCCAAACTTCCAGTAAAGAAGGATGGTAATTTTAATTAAAGATGATCAACCACTATACAGATTTGTACAAAATCCTAACCATTAATCTCTGTAGTTCCTATTCTGCAACTATTCTAAGCTAATCTGACTTCTGACTTTGGTATCATTGTATACAAAGTTTATCTCTGAAATTGATTTTTGCTCCACAATTTCTTCCTCCCTCTCTCCCTCCCTCCCTCCCTCCCTCCCTCCCTCCCTTCCTTCCTTCCTTCTTTCCTTCCTTCCTGTTCATTTAATGGACAAGTCCAAATGCTTGTGGAGTTCAGTATTTATGATAGGAGTTTATGAAGGAGTTCAGTATTTATGACAAAGGACCCCTCGAGGATTTTGGGGACTCTCCTCCTATGTTCTCTAGTTATTTACAAACAAAAGCATAGAAAATTTGGGGAACTGGTAGAATACCGTAGACAGTGGAGTCCAAATTTTTTATAGCAAACAAAATTCTGAGAGAACATTTGCATGATAATTCTCTACATCCCCTGGTTTGGGCCCTAGAATCTGAAGAGGTTTTCAAACAACTGAAATTAGCAATAGCCTCTCCTCCAGCTTTGGAGATCCCACATTTTGAAAAACCTGCCCTGATTTATCTGATATTCTTATTCATATTGCATATCTGATAATGTTACTGATGGGTCGTGTACTTGGGATAAAAGTAGCTCACTTAAGGCTTCCTATGTTGAGGTGACATCTTAATACCTTGAAAGCTTAAGTTTTGTCTGGAATTAAGTCTGTTCAAGCAGAAGAGTTAATAGTAGTTATTACAGCTGCAATTCTCAATTCTGGATTTAATATGAATCTGTCTATCTATCTCTCTATCCATCTTTGGTGTCTATCATACAACAGAGAAATATTTTTTAAATAGAGAATTTTCTACTTAAAATGATAACTAAAATATCTCATGAAAAATTTATAGCAGCTTTGTCAGAAACTTTACAACTCCCTGTTCAGATATCAGTAATTCATTGTGGAGCTCACATAGGGCAGGACAAAGCTTCCAAAAGGCAATAATTTTGCTGATAGAGCTGCGAAAGCTGCTGTTGAAACATTGCCGTCTTTAAACTTAGAAATTCCACTTCTAATATGATGAGAAACTTTTGCTCATTTTCAAAAATATGTTTCACGAAAGAAAATAGTCAAATGCATTATAAAGGGGACTAAAAGAGCTTTGACAGGACTGTGGGAATAACTTGACAAAATTATTTCTCCAGCATAGTCCCTATTTGCTTGGTTAGTGTTGTTGTGCCATAAAAAAAAATCATCTGAATATAAGCATTTCAAAGTTACTAGACTCTCACTATGCCTAACAAAAAGAAAAAAAATCCTTAAAACGTATTAAAGAGCTTTGTGATTTGTTTACGGAATTTTTACAGACCACTCTCAAGGCAAGCAGAGAAAGTTCTCCCTGATCAACTTTACCAGAAACCTAGTAACAGATGCATTTCATTGAACTAATGCTTGTAGAGTTAAGAAATATTGTCTCATTTTGATAGATATGATATCTGGATAGTTTGAGGTCTTTTCCTCTTCAAAAGATGATACTCAGACAGTGGTAAAGGCTCTTTTAATAATTTCTACTTTGGAACACCAGAGCATTTGGATCAGACAGAAAAAGTTGTTTTATTTCTACTGTCATCCAGGAATTATACAAATGTTTACAGATCCCTAACCTAAGTAGTGCCAACCTACAATTCAGATTTCAGCATAAATGTCATCAATTTGCATCCCTTTTTATAGATTTAGAACCATGTATCTTTTCTTCATCCTTTACAGTTAAATTCTCATATATGTGTATTGGTAGGTATGTATATATATTAATGTTTATATATGTATGTACATAGATCATATATAATTAAAATGTTAATTATATTTAATTATAATTTACAAGTTTTTACACTGAAACTTAAACGTCCATAAGAGCAGAAATCAGTTCATATAATGCCTAACAAAAATAAATGCTTAATGAATATTTAATGAATGAATGGGTTTATGAATGAATAATTTATTTTTCTTGCTTTTAACACCAAACTTACTTATTTGACAGTGTGGCTATTACTATAGATACAACTCAATTTCAAAATCAGCCACTATCTGTACACATTTTTAGAGATGATAGTGAATGTGTTAGATTTAATTTAAATATACTGATATTTAATAAAGAAGCTCTTTGTTATTTTTGTGGTTATTGTTTTACATATATAATATTTCAGGTAGTGTATAATCAGATGAAAAGAACACCTCCAACTTGTGGGGTATTTTCAAATACTTGCAGACATTTGTGGGCTGCTTTGTGTTTATTGTGCTATAAATTCTTCGATAATTCAATACCTTTTTTTCCGTATAAGTACTAACAACTGTGATTTCTGCACTGTTTCTCTGGGCCAATATTTCGATAGTTATTCCCTGGTTTCCTGTTTCACAGTTTTCCCATTCAAGCATACACGATCTTGTTCACTCAAATGAACATTTGAAATAGAAAAAGAAAAGAGCCCCAGTGGTGATGCCCAACTTGTTTCCTCAGATTGAAGTGGGCAGAAACTGATTTTTTAAACTTTTATTTAATAGCAAAAGCAAAGTATTCCTCTGTCAAGCTGGAGGTGGAGGAGGCTAAAGAGGCTTTTATCCTTAAAAGTTCTGGCCATTTTTTCTGATGAGAAATCAACCTCTATTGTGAGAAAAAGGGAGCGACATAAGCCTTCTGTACTCCTGGGCACAAGACTGACATGGAATTACCGTAGACACAGAAGGGAAAAAGAAAGGAAGGGTGATTGGGTTGTGTGTCCTTAAGGCAGCCAGAGTTGGAATTCATTCAGAGACAAGTTCCAGGCTGCCCGAGAATGGCAGTTCTGGGTCTGTGGAGAGTGTAAGGGACTGACATGAGTCAGCTTTGTGGAGACTAGAGGTGGCTGCTGCCCTGGGAGTCCATCGAGCTCTGAGTGTAGGCAATCATCGGGATTAGAACCCTTGCCAATACTTCACTTAGAATTCATCACAATCTGCTATAAAGCAAATATCTTAAGAAGCCCTTCCAAGCTCCATGTTCTGTGGACTCCATCCACTAATCAACTACAGGAGCACTTAGGGAAGAGTGAATAGAAGGTAAATATGAATAGAGAAGCTTTTTTATGTATCCAGAATTAATTTAAAAATCCTTATATTTTAAGCACTTAACTATTGTCTAGCCCCCCCACCCCCCAAATAAAAGAAAGAAGGAAGGAAGGAAGAAAGAAAAGAAAGAAGGAAGGAAGGAAGGAAGGAAGGAAAGAAGAAAGAAAGAAAGAAAGAAAGAAAGAAAGAAAGAAAGAAAGAAAGAAAGAAAGAAAGAAAGAAAGAAAGAAAGAAAGAAAGAAGGAAGGAAGGAAGGAAGGAAGGAAAGAAAAGAAAGAAAGAAAGAAAGAAAGAAAGAAAGAAAGAAAGAAAGAAAGAAAGAAGGGAAGGAAGAAAGAAGGAGGGAAGGAAGAAAGAAGGAGGAAAGGAAGAAAGAAGGAGGAAAGGAAGGAGGAAGGAGCCAAGCAGCTAAGGCACAGTATCAAAAAATGTCAAAACATCTGAAATAAGGAAAATACCCTTATTCTCTGTCTCACTTCTCTGCTATCTCACCAGTGCTTCCAGGAGTCACTTCCCAAATCAATTGTGCGCACTCAAGTAATTATCAGCTTCTGTGGAATTCCAACCTAAAACAGAGAGATTTTATTTATATAATTCAGTCAAGATTGTGCTACACAATTTGTCACACAAACCTATAAGTATTACATAACTCATAGTACATAAAGTCCAAGATTCAATGTTCAAGTTTTATATTATCAATGTTATTTGCTGAGGCATGAATTTGTATGTGACTGACTTCCTTTCCCACATATACCCTCCAAGTCTGCAGCAAATATTGACATCAATGGACCCACATGGTGTAATATCTTCTGTTTCCCTTTAGTTTTCCCTTAGATGAATATCAAAAGGGCATGTGCATAATTTGGAAGCTGATAAAGAGTTCTTACTGCCAAGGTTTATAATTTCAGCTCTGTGAGATAACTAATGCCAACTCTCACGCAGAATACATTCATAAGGGCTCCCATCCTGACACCATGCTTTTGGAAGATTCCGTCTCTCTTTTTGTATCTACTCTTGCACTGTAGCTCTCAAATCAACTGTTTTAATTACAGAAATTTTAAATTTAATTTTAATATGTGGAACACATGTATTTTTCCTTTTCAACGTTTTTGGCTATTTCAAACATCTGTTACTCTATATTAATCTGATTATAAATTCATCAAGTTAAAAATAGCCAAGCACCCTATAAAGACTTTGGAATTGTATTAATCTTAGGTAGTAAATACAGGATGATGAAAATTTTTATTTTTAAGTTTTCTTATCCAGCCTTATGCTATATTTCTTCTTTTGTTCAGATCTTCTTTTATGTCCCTTAATAATCTTTGCATATTTCTTGTGTATGTTATTTACTGTAAATTATTTTAGATTTTGTTACTATCATATCATTTTCCTTCCATTTTATAACAGGAAGGTGCTTATATTAAACAATCTAAACTAGTACTCCTGGTATCTCTTGCTTTTCATCTTCAAATCACCAAGGAATTCACTTGGCACACAAAGAAAAATGCTGAAATTTTATTTCTGATTTAACCACCTTTTCAGTCTATGCACGGTTCTTATGATTACAGAATTAAATTCCAAGGGTTTGAAGGTGCACATGTACTTCTTTTGACTGAATCATTTCAATTGAGAATTCACCACTATAAGCATCTTAGCAGTAATCAACCATAAATAAGCATGTGCTCCACAATATTCTTACCAGTGAGTAAGCCAAAAAAAGGAATTTGAGCAATCCGAGGCAAACATTTGGTGTCTGATTTTTTACTGTGAGCTGAACTCTCCCTATAGAAAAACAAATGTCAGCTGCTGAAATGTCAGGTTGTTTTGATTTTATGATAAACAAGGAGAGAGAACCATGATCAGCAGTCAGTGACCAAGAGTTTAACACAACCTCAGGGTTAATGCTACTCCCCTTTTTTTTTTAACTATTAGGAGTTGTCTGCTGATAGGGAAAGTTGCTTCCTAGAGACTAAAATCAGTGACTACTGCATTTCACAGTGTCTTTTTGAGTTGGGAATTTTTATAACATCACTCTGGAATGAGCACCTGGAATATTTGTCCAGCTATGTCCAAATGGGTCAGAGATCAGATACCCAAGCGGCCATGGCATAACTCCATCAACTCTTTGTGGCTGCTTTTGGGATTAAGATACGAATTCTAGCAAAGTTCAAGCAATGTCCCTTGAAATAAAAGATTTTTTGATCCATTTCATTAGTTAATGTAAAGTGTGTGATCTTTTTACAAGATATTTTACAAGAAAGGTCACATTTCTAAAGTTAAGTGATGTGAGTGTCTTTTAGGTGGGTTGGAAACTAAATATCAGTAATTTTAAGAATCTCCTTCTCCCTTGATACCTAGACCTCTGTGTTAAGCATGTAATATGCACTATTTCATACACATAAAGCCATTGTTGCAGCAACCCATTCTATGTGGGCTTTGCCTAGCCTCATACAGGTCCAGCCTGAGGATACTTCATCTCAGGCCCAGGCCTTGTTCCTGTCCCTCTCTCCCCTGGGCTTCTCAGTTAACGTCTACTCTGGATATGGATTTGCCTTCTCTGAATGCACTATTTCTGCCAGCAGCACTGTCCTGCTCTCCTAAGTCTTACAGGAGTCAAATCTGTTGACATAGTATCACACACAACACTGTCTCACACCAGGAGAGACAGTTTTTATGGCAAAGGAGGATACGATGGATGCATAGCCATAGGCTTCATTGGCTTTTTCATATATTCTAACATCCAGATGCAGCCAATCTAATAAAACATGAGGTTCATGTCAGAGCTTCCTCTTCAAGGAAATGCAACAATGTTTTCACTGAACTTGAAGCCACAACTAACACCTGGTCATGTTGAGGTTTTTAATGCCAATAATCTAACAGGCACAGAAAAGTGTTACTATTTCGGCAAGAATAATTGAATCCCAATTTCCATCAGGAGCCAAGATATCTGATAAACAGCTGGAGCATGGAAAATTACAACCCAATACAGAGAACTAAGTGGCAAATGCATAATGAAAGCCATCACAGTTTGACAAAGGTAAAGCAAGTAAAGACTCAGATCCCTTGGTGACAAAGGTGAGCAATACAGATCAATTGACTGAAGGTGTAAGCAAACGACAATGGGAGATGGAGAAGAGAGATGAGTATTCCCACAAAGAAATGTAGAAATGGAGATTTGTTCCCATAATTGTCTTACCTTAAATCTTTACAGAGACTGACATGGACCTTCCCTTTTGTGGCAATTCTTTGGTGGATTAGATTTAGTAGAGGGTGTGTTATATCTGAGTTGTATGAGACTAGTTAATATGAAACTTCTCTTATGCATTATTTAAGAGGGTCTCACCCTCATAGCTTCTTATCTGAGCTGTTGCTGCTGCTGTAACCAGTTTCACGGCCCATTTTACAAGCTCCTCTTTCTTCTAGCCTGGGGCTTTGCTGTCAATGTTAAAGTGGAGGCACTGAGAACAGCTCATGCATTTCCTAGTTGTGATGTTATGCCCCATGAGGACAACATTTGACCAATGGTGTACAAAAATTTCCCCCTTCATTTCCCTGAGGGTCAGTCCTGAGATGCATTTTATTGACTCTTCAGGAGGTCCTGTTAGAATGAGCAAGCAGTTATTGGCCAACTGCATCATGCATCTTTATATTGGTTCTCCCTCCTTTCTTGCAACACATGTCTTCCTCACTCTTGCTCCCTCGCTCACATTTACAACAAAGTCCTTTCAGACCCTGCCTTCTGGGGAACTCAGACCCCCCTGGCACATTCAGTGTGAGTATTTGTTGAGGTTGTGCTCTTCCTTTGTCCATGAAAGTCAGTGCTGAGCTACTCATTGCCTAGGTCTATGTGGTATATAAGGGTTTAGGTGGTTCTACAGGTCAATGAATCCTCTTCCTCCACTTGCCAAGCTTAGAACCAGCATTTCCATTACAATTTTAAGGGTGCTTATTGACTAATCTCTGACAATCACAACCTCCACCTCAACTTTCAGGCCAGTGTCCTGTGTGGTAATTGGATATGTTTCCAGTCACCCGTTGCCTTTGTACTCTTGACTAGGAGAATTTAGCTTTCTCTGAGATCTGGCCACTTGTTCTTCTTCAATTCTTGGCAGCACTCAAAAATACTGTAGCACAATTGCCATGAGCATAGCCTTTAAAAATGTGAGAACTCTTCAATCACCCTTGGGATAACAAAAGACGAATTTTTGCAGGCTTAGAGACTTGGGTGCTTTTATTTTTTTCTAAAGAGCTTAACCTTAGAAAATAAAACAGCTAACTTCTCATCTTTCTTACTTCAAAAAATTTGGGGAGGAAACAAAATTTATTTTTGGTGTGGAGAGAAGAATATTGGACTTGGAACCTAAATACGATATTGATTTTTCTCTCTATTTCTTACTGAGTGTATGTCTGAGTATTCCTGAGCCTCAGTTTTCTTACCTTTAACTTGGAAATGATAATATCTATAATATAGGATTGCTATGGGGATAACAAGCAATAATACTTGTGATAATTTGTTGACAATTTAGAGAAATTGTAGGAATTTTCCATTATTATGGATATGTAATATTCATGTTGACATAGTATTGGCTATATCCAAATATTTTTTTGTTCAAAAAAGGAATGCTATATACTAAATAAAAATGCTTTTTAATGTAACATGATCCCATAGTCTATCTCTGACTCATTTAAAAAGACTAAAACTGTGCATCTACATCCCTGAACAAGGGTCAGAAGAAGGAGGTGCTGCTGAAAGAGATAGAGGTGATTTTTCTATGCCTTGTGAAGATCATCTGTGTATTAACATGCATTAATATGTAGTCCTATAATGCCAGTTTTTAAAAATAATTAATTAATTAAGGCTGCACCCAGTCTTTGTTGCAGCATGAGGGATCTTTAGTTGTAGCATGTGGGCTTCTTAGTTGTGGCATGTGTACTCTTGGCTGAGGCATGCATGCAGGATCTAGTTCCCCAACCAGGGATCAAACCCAGGTCCCCTGCATTGGGAGCGCAGAGTCTTACTCACTGGACCACCAGAGAACTCCCTTATAATGCAAAAATAAAGAAAAACACACATTAAGGTGAAAAATAGAATTATTGTTTCTCTATATTAAAAACCATTCTTTTCCTATCTGGTTAGACTTTAATATTTACCCTTAGTTTTACTTATTTGTAAAATGGCAATGAGAACACCTTCTTCAGAAGGATTGATTTCTTCTAGATAATTTCTCACACTTTGACATGTACTAAATATTTAAGGAATGTTTACTGAAGAGATTTCCAATGAAATTTTTGAAGACTATAATGTACTAAGAAAATATAAAATACAATATTCTTTCAAAATATATCTTTAGCATGTTGTCCATGATAAAAAAACGTTTAAGTGGCATCATTGAATAATTAAACCATATAAAATGAACTTAAAGCATCACAACTTTTTACTTCCACATTTATTTCTTTTATACACCACATTTTCCTTACATTTGATTAGTAAAGAGTATGACAGGAATGACATCAGTAAAAGAGATTCATCTCATTTCATGACTACCCACTGCTGACTGGCCTCACTACTTGAATGTAGGCTTTCATTCTCATTTCCTTTAAGAGCTTTAAGGTCAATCCAAATGTTCATGGATGGGAAATGAAGTTGACTGCACTTTTGAACTTTATGAAAGTGTCTAGAATCCCATATGAGCTGTAGATTGTAGGCTGCAAAGCTTGAAAGCCAACTTTCAAGTCCAATTAGGAAAGACAGAATATGCCTTATTTTTTATCATCTGCATAATTAATTTTGACTTTTATTTACAATGTTCAAACCACCATAGAGAAATATAATAGATCTTTTAAAAATAACATGTGAGCGTTCTTTGAATGCCATCAGTCTACATAATCTAAGCAGATCATATTTTCTCTTTTATCAGTGATTTTAAAAATGTCAATGCTTTCTATAAGCCCAGAAAAATTGCACATTGCATGGGTACCATGGAAGTAAAGAGAGATTATTTTTTTGCTGAAAATTTACATATAGTGTCTGGGTTGCTTAGAAATAAACTGTCAAAAATCATTTAAAAAAAGAAAGTTGCAGTGTTTGAAACATTAATTAAAATTCCTTTTTTTGATATTTCATTCCACTTTGCAAAAAACATTTTACTTTGAAAATTTATCAAACTTACAGAAAAGATTCAAGATTAGTACAGATAACTCCCATTTATTTATTTATTATTCATTTATAAGACTCTACATCCATATTCACCAATTAAGAAGTATTTCCTGGGAATTCCCTGGTGGTCCAGTGGTTATGACTCTGCGCTTTCACTGCCGAGGGTGTGGGTTCAACCCCTGGTCGGGGAACTAAGATCCCATGAGCCGAGAGGCATGGCCAAAAGAAAAAAAAAAAAAAAAAGGAGTGTTTACTGAAGGAATTTCCAATGAAAATTTTAAAGACTATGAAGAACTAAGAAAACATGAAGTTATTACTTTGCTACATTTGTTTTGTCATTGTCTATTCTGTACACAGAAATGCACACACATATATGCACATACTACTATTATTATTTCTTATGAACCATCTGAGAATTGTTGCCATGAAAAAGGTTGAACAAAAACATTTCCTATTTGCATGAAAATTTGGTATTTGATGAACTCTCTAGCTCTGTTCCTCTGGTTTACCTGATAAATGTTGGAATGTCAACTGGGTTGCTAGATACTTACAGAAAAAAATGATTTCAAATTGGTAAACAGCATGAATACTCGATAGTAAACCATATTTTGGGCTTCCCAGAATGTGTTGACGCATAACTGGCATATCCTTTGGCCCTGGAAGCACTGCTTATAGAGTTCTTATTGCAGATATTGGCCCTGTGGAGTCTGAAACATTTTAGCTACATCAGTTTCTGAAACCATCTAATTTGGATCATGTCTCACAGCCTTTGAGATGCTGGGCTGCAGCAAGGACTCCTGGAGAAAAGCGATGCCTGACACTCCCCTTCTGCAAGCTGTGATTCCTACCCTGTTCCTTCTGATGAGAGTGGTGCCAAGTATGGCCTTTAAGGTTCTTATGAGTCTGAATGTCCAGCTGAGTTTGAGAGCCTCAGCCTCCACATATGATGCCCTTGGATCCTTAAATTTTTCAGTGTGTATTTCCTGAAAACAAGAATATTCTCTTATATAACCACAGTACACTTTGCAAGTTCAGGAAATTTAAAATTAATACAATGGTTTTTCAGATTTACAGTCTAGATTCCAATGTTTTCTACTGATGCAATAATGTCTTTTTTTAATAATTTTTTCCCCTTTAGTACAAGATCCAGTTCAGAATCATGTGTTGCATTTGGTTGTCATCTTTATTTATTTTTCTTGGAACAGTAACTCAGTCTTTTCTTGTCTTTCATGATATTGAGAGTTTGAAGAATGCAGACCAGTTGTGTTACAGAATGTCCTTCAAGTTGGGATTGTCTGTATAGCCTCAGTCAGAATATTATAAAAGTAATGTTGTGTCTTTCTCAGGGTATCACATCTGAAAGCACGTGATGCCCCTCTGCTCTGGATTGCTGATGTTAATTCTGATCACCTAGTCAAGTGTTTGTTTGTTTTCTCCATTGCTTAGTTACTACTTTTCTTTTTGCAACTGATAGGCAATCTGTAGGGACATACTATGAAACCATACAGTCACCTGCTTTCCATGAAACTCTCAACCCTCTGAGATTTAGAACCCACTGATTATTTTTTCCCAAGTTTACTTGATGGTTGTAAACTACTCTCTCTAAGCATCTATCTACCTATCTATCTATCCATATGTATGTATGTATGTATCTATCTATCTACCTTTTATGGACTGAATTATATTTCCCCCAAATTTATATGTTGAAGCTCTAGCGCCTAATGTGACTGTATTTCAAGACAAAACCTTTAAAGAGGCAATTAAGGTTAAATGAGGTCTTAAGAGTGGGGTTATAATCCAATAGGACTACTGTCCTTAAGAAGAGAGGCACAAGGAGCTTGCACACACAGAAATGGAGCAGAACATTTGCTATTACTAACCTAAAAAATTCAAACAAAAAATTCAGAATTTTTTGAATAATAATAAAGAATAATAGAAGGGAGATAGAAAGCAAGTACCATTAATTCAGAGGCTTAAATCTACAAAGACAAGGGGAGATTCAGGGCAACCTATTGCCTATTTCAGTGTTGTCTTCTGCTGCCTATCATATTGCTTTTCAATAAATATAACAGTTTTGGGCTTCCCTGGTGGTGCAGTGGTTGAGAGTCCGCCTGCCAATGCAGGGGACACGGGTTCGTGTCTTGGTCCGGGAAGATCCCACATGGGCCCGTGAGCCATGGCCGCTGAGCCTGCGCATCCAGAGCCTGTGCTCCGCAACAAGAGAGGCCTCAACAGTGAGAGGCCCGTGTACTGCAAAAAAATAAAAATAAATTAAAAATAAATATAACATTTTTGAGACAGCTAAACTATGTGATATAATTTTCTAGCCAAACCTTTAGTGGTTCTGCTGATTCCTAAAGCAGTATTTTCCAAACTTTTTCACTTTCAAACTTCTTTTATCATGCATATGCAAAATGATCATATTTTTATGTCACACTGTGGCAAGCAGATGAGATTACCCTATCGGAGGATTTGACCATCTCAGGACCTCTTGGCTTCCCTGGGGAAATCAGTCTCCCAGGTACACTAGTTTACAAATTGTTATTTCTTTAGGAAAAAAATAAATCCACTTTTATAAGCTCGGACTTAAGTAATTTACAGTTTCATGGTTATTTTTTAAATATAATTTTTCATTATCTACTAACAATATTTTTATAGGAAATAACTGAACACTTCTTGAGGCGAGAACCCCTCTTTGGGGGTTAGCACATAGATCTTAGCAGGTTGCCTTGGACTTAATATTCATTCAATGAGTGTATGTTGAATGAATTAATGATCAACTCTCTGTTGGAATCCTGTAAATAAAAATATCATGCAAAAAAAAAAACGCAGAACAAAAGTCCTTACATAATTTCTTACCGCATCTGTATCAAGAAGTAAAAGAAAAATTGTACTGCATATACTAGTTCAAATATAATGATAATTTTATTTTATCCCTGGCCTTTCAACTAGCAAACCCAATATAGTGATAGTATATATGCATCTATAATCATATTTTAAATTATGTCACAGCTCCTTGAATGATGCCTGCACATAAGTACTCAGTACATCTTTGTTGACATAGTCCATCAAATCTGATCTTAATTGTTAATGTCTAATAAAAATGAGGGTTCATGATCTTTCTAATATGAGCCTAGAGGGGATTTATTAGTATTCAGATCATCAGTAGCAGCTTGAGTCAATTAAAGAATATCTTTCATAATCTGCAAAGAGATTAAAATTCACACAACTTTAGAAAGTCATTAATAAATCAAAAACACCTTTAGGAATTCTGTATCCTCTGACACAAACTGATGGTAAATATCAATTTAATTATATTCATGTATTTATATTAAGTACATACTATGTGCAAAACTCTTATTTCTACACTACAGAGACTATAACAGTTAAAAACCATGGTACTGCTAACAATACTAATTTAGTATTTGAAAATTTAGTATCGGCCAAATATTTAATAAGAATTGTCTGTATTAGTCTGTCAGACAAGTATATCCAATTGTTTATTCAATTATTTATTATGTTAACATTTATTGAGTATCACCGTGTATCAGGCACTATTCTAGGTTTTGGGGATACAAGAGAAAATAAAACATATCAAGGTGTTATTCCTATGGTAATAACATTTTTGTGAGGAAGCCAATAAATATTGTATATAAAATAGAGAAATTATACAATATATCCAGATGATTGCTTTTTTTTTTTTTGAGGTAAGCAGGCCTCTCACTGTTGTGGCCTCTCCCGTTGCGGAGCACAGGCTCCGGACACACAGGCTCAGCGGCCATGGCTCACGGGCCCAGCCGCTCTGCAGCATGTGGGATCTTCCCGGACCGGGGCACAAAACCGTGTCCCCTGCATCAGCAGGCGGACCCTCAACAACTGTGCCACCAGGGAAACTCCCAGATGATTGCTTTAACTGTTAAGCAGTTAAAGCTCTAATAATTGACAATTCTGAAATTAATGTGCCTCATACTGACTGGGGACAGATGTGGTTCTACTCTAGCTATGACTTTGCTCTGTGTATTGTATTCATTTTGGAATTTAGGTTAAAGGACCAACCCCAGTCTAGGACAAAGCATCCTAATGGCAGACTCAAAGTGCAAGTCATTAAGGAAAACCATAAGGTGAGTTGTAATGCCTCTGCTGTAACCAGAATACTACCACTTCTGTTCTCATTTCATTGACCAACAAGTCATATAGTGAAATGTGATTTCAATGAAGCAGGCAAGCATATTCCTCCCATAGGGGGGTATTTAAAATCACAAGGTAGCAGGTAGGGATGTGTAATCCTCTTATATAAGGCATAAGACTGAATACTTGAAAAAATAATTCATCTCCTGTTTAGTGTGTGAGAGGAACTGGTGCCAGGATGGAGGAGGGGTTTTATTGTTATATATGGTTGGCAAGGAAACCTTCAGTTGTAAGGTGATACATGAGAAGAAAGCTGAAAAGCATAAAAGATTGATCCATGCCAATACTTAAATTAAAAATATTTTAGGCAAATGAAGAGCAGAGCCCAGGTGCCTGAAGGAGAATGAATGAGGATGAAAAAGAGTAGATGATTAAGCCAGAGAGGTAGAAAGGTGTTTAGTTGAAGTAAGTGCTTTAAAAGGATAACTGGACACTGTAGAGGAAAGAGTGTGGAACCATGGAGACATGTTACAAGGCTCTTTCAGTCATTTGAATGTAGATCAAGAAGGTTTAGGCCAGAGTATAGAGATAAGGGTTATGAGAAGCCAAAAGTTTCTGAATATATTTTGAAAGTAGAACCAACACACTTTGTTAATGAGTTGGCTTGGCAATGGGGAAGAAAGGGAAAGAAAAGATTGACCCCCAAATTTTTGGTCTGAGCAATTGGAAGGGTTGACATTAATTTAGATGAGGAAGCCTGTGGGAGGAACACCTTCAATAAGAGTAAATCAAAACTTCATTTGTAGACTTTGGGATGTTTATCATAATTCTAAGCATATAAAGGAGTTGGACTTTCAGAGGAGAGTTAATGTGGGTATTGCAAGTGTACAGGGGTAATTTAAGCTCACTGTCCTGGATAAGGTCACATAAGAAATTGAGTGTCAGCAGAGAAGAGACCCGAGGATAAAATCGTAGCATGGCCCAATATTATAGGTTCATTTAAATTTCAATGATATATTTATTTTACTGTCGAAGTAACTGAGTATTAGAAAAGTTAATCAACTTTTTCCCAATTTAACAAGGCTGAAAATAAGAATATGCTCTAATCTATTAGAAGGACCAAGAATAAGTGTAGGAGGAAGAACAGATTTGGAAGGACAAAAATTGGTTCTGTTGTGTACATGAAAACATACATATGTCATGAATGATCAGACAGAGAAACACAGAGAAAGAGCATAGATAAAATGGATACTAGGAGAGAACACATATAGTACAAAAATCTTTTAGAGACACAAAAATGTTAGAGCAAAGGATAAAAGACATAGTGGAAAACTCTAGTAGAGAATAGAAATAATATTACCTAGGTGTTCTATGAAGAGAAAAAGGAAATAGACCTAAAAAGAGAAAGGTGCAGTATTTTCATATTTAAGGACTAGCTGGAGTCAGAAAAAACAGGAAAGAAAAATTAAATAAATGAGAAAAAACAGAAGAGTAAAATATTATTACAGTCAATGGCTGTTGGTGGTATTAGGGGTGGTTAAAAAATAGAAACACATAAAATAATGACACAGATGATAGATTTAGTGTACAAGTACATTAAAAGTTATTATAACTATAATACATATGTTTCAAGAAGGCATAGGAAACATTTACCATGTTTAAGTAGAGACATGAGAGAAATAGAAAATAGTCAAGTGGAACTTTTGGAGAATAAAACTATGTTTGAGATTTTTCAAAAATTCACTGTATAGATTAACAGTAGTTTAGAAAATTCAGAGGAAAAGAAGAGATAACTTGAAAACATAACAGTAGAAATAATCAGTGAAACATGCTTATTCAACATATGTAAATTTTCTTTAAGGAAATGTCTTTTAAATTATTTCATTCATTTCTTAACTGGATTATGTGTAATAAGAATTAGAGAAGAAATCAATGAAATTGAAAACAGGAAGTGTATAGAGAAAAATCAATGAAACCAAAACCTGGTTTATTGGAAAGATAAATAAAATTAATAAGCCTCTAGCCAGGATAACAAAGAAAAAAAGAGTGGACACAAGTTGCTACACATTTAAGGAAGAAATTATATCAGTTTTCTATAATCTCTTTCAGAAGTTAGAGGCAGAAGGAATATTTCCCAACTTATTCTCTGAGGCCAGCATCACTCTAATACCAAACCAGACAAAAATATTACAAGGAAAAAAAAACACAAATCAATATCTCTCATGAAAATAAATGCAAAAACCCTCAACAAAATATTAGAAAATTGAATCCAACAATGCACAAGGAGAATCATATACCATAACCAAATGGGATTTATCTCAGGTATACAAGGTTGATTCTACACTTAAAAATCAATTAATGTAATCCACCATATCAATGGGCTAAAAAAGAAAAATTACATAGATGCAGAAAAAGCTTTGGACCAACCCCCATTCATGATAAAAACTCTCAGAAAACTAGAAATAGGAGGAACTTCCTCATCTACATAAAGAATATCTATGAAAAACCTACAACTAACATTATAATTAATGATGCAAAACTTGGAGCTTTCCACTAACATCAGGTATAAGGTAAGAATGTCCCCTTTCAGAACTTCTTTTCAACACTGTAATGAAAGTTTTAACTAAGGCAATAAGACAAGAAAAGGAAATTAAAAGTATACAGATTGTGAAGGACAAAATGAAATTGTCTTTGTCCACAGAAGATACAATCAACTATATAAAAAAATCTGAAAATCTCCTGGGAAAAATCTCTTGGAACTAACTACTCAGTTGTTGAAAGGAATAGACTACTGACATAGCAAAAACATGGATGAATCTCAAAATAGTTTTTTGAGATTTAAATCTCAAAATAATTTTTTAAAATAATAATTATTATACTGAATCCAAAAAAATCAGACAAAATTAATACATATTGTATACACTCCTTTACATGAAATTCTAGAAGATGAAAACAAATCTATAGTAACAGAAAACAAATCGTTATTGGTCTGTAGACCAGAAGAGGGTGCAGGGAGTGACAGGAAGGAAACATTAAAAAGGAGACTTAAGAACTTAGAGGGGGGATGATGGATAAACACATTATCTTCATTTTGGTGGTTTCATGGGCATAGACATTTATTAAAATGAATTGATATATGCTTTAACATGTGCAATTTATTTTGTGTCAATTTTATCCCTATAGAGCTGTAATTTTTTTTTTTTTTTTTTTTTTTTTGGTGGTGTGCGGGCCTCTCACTGTTGTGGCCTTTCCCGTTGCGGAGCACAGGCTCCGGATGCGCAAGCCCAGCGGCCATGGCCCACGGGCCCAGCCTCTCCGCGGCATGTGGAATCTTCCCGGACCAGGGCACAAACCCATGTCCCCTGCATCGGTAGGTGGACTCTCAACCACTGCACCACCAGGGAAGCCAAGAGCTGTAATTTTTTAATGTTAACATTGCCTTTATAAAGAGAACAAGAGTAATTTATTTTTTATCATAGATAATATTTCATATTAAGTTGTATTATTTAAAATGTTAACATTTCCACAAAATGTTAAAATGCTTATACAAAATGCTTATACAGATCTCTGTTCCACAGGCCTAACCTCTCATTATCAATATATATTTGATAGCTAACTACTGGCTCATCCATGTCAAATCTCTGGGTACAATACTTTAGAAAAAATTTATTTCAATATTCAATGACAGTTCATCAGGTTAAACTTGCTGCTCTCTCTGTCTTCATGTCCCAGTTCCATTACTGAACTTTTGCTTGTTCTGAGATATATGCTCTGCCCTGTATTGCAGCTTTAGTTAGTAGAATGATTCTTTATTTACCCAAAATCGGTCCATGATTTGCATATTCTGCTCTTCATGTCTGCTTTGCATCTATGGTATTTAGAACCAAGTGTCTGAGCTCCAACTCTGTGGCACACCATCTCTCCTGCGTTGCTTCTTGCCTGCTCCTACACTTCCTGTTGCTGGACTCCATTAGCCTTTCTCTTAAGTGTTTTGTCATGTCTTGCTAGCCATTCCTTATGCATATGGTCTGAACTTCCACCCATTATCTGGCTCTATCCTTTCTGGATATCACTTTATGTCTAACTCTCAGTGACTGAAAGATGACTCAGGTTCCCAATAACATATGCTAGCCATAGGAAATGTGGAGTTCAAGGTCTCAGAGACTTCTAAGTTGCTCAATTTTATTGAGGTTTGCCATCTCATGCCACTAGAGACAGCATAGGTCTAATAACAGACTTATTGAAGAGGCCTCATAAATGGGTAAACATGACGTTAAATTGGGTCAAACGAATATTATTTATTATTAGCTTTGTTAGGTTTCTCATTCTTAAGTTTGAGAAAAAAGCAATGAATATTACAAAAAATATAAAAATTAGATCAGTGTTGGGGAAGTTTGATTCATATTCCATAAAGAAAAAATGATACATGCCCAATTCTGCAAATACACAGTGTAATTTTAAGAACTCAACCTTCATTTCTTCAAATTTAAATTAAGGTAGTGATGCCATAAAGTAATTGATAGAACATAAGTTCCCTGTGGGAACAGTGTAACCAAAAAGCAGATTTTTAGTCTGAACTTCCTTTAGGCATTATTTTCTTAATTTAAACTTGGAATAATGAAGGGTGATTTGCAAATTGATTATGTAGATTTCTTGCTTTGATGTATTTAAAAAATTCCAAATGACACCTGCATAGTCAGCACAAATTTAGATAAATACTGTGGTGTGCTGTAGGTCTGAATAGCCTATTTATTTAAATCTGCAAAGGGAAAGCAGCTAGGTACCGAAAAGACTCTACACAAATAATCTCTTGATAGCAAATGCCCTTGGTGGTTCATAATCTTGAGACTTGAAAATTATCATAGGTACTTATAGAACTCATTAAACGTATACAGCTAATAAATAGTACTTGTAAAATTTTACCCTTGGGGATGTTATCTTATAGATCTTTGTACCATAAAAGGAAGAAGGGGTCTGACTTTTTAAATATTAAACTTTTAGATAATATGTGCTAACATCATCTGATCCACCTATGTGGAGACTACTTTAAATAACCTTTAGAAATCTTAAGTTTACCTTGTTATGTGATTTTATGTAAATTTCATGATAAACAGATTTTTAAATGTATTATCTCTTCAAGGAGGAAGTGATTAAATTGACTTAAAGATTTTTTTGAGGCATTTTTAGAAAAAAGTAAAACTTCACAAAGAGTTGAGGGTTGGCTAGAGGTAATAGTCAAATTAAAATATATAAATAGGTATATTGGAAAACAGCATTAAACTTTTTATATACTCCTAGGGAATTCATAAATATTCTAGCACAAATTTAAAAAGTTTCCTCTCTTAATCTCTCTTCATTGAAAAGCTGATGTGTGAATTAGAGATGTCCCCCAGAAGAAGTGAATTTCCTTGCCATGAAAGTATTATAGGGAATATTCTTATACGTATCAGCTGTGAGGGCACAAGATGAAGCGTTCTGTCTGAGAAATTAAACATGGGTAGCTAAGGTCTCATCTGATACTCAATTCCTGAAACCCTAAATCACCAGTGCAACTTAAGGATGTATGTAAAGGGAAAAAAAAAAATGTGGTCATATAGATACGTAAGTTCCAGGGACATAATTGGTAATTACTCTTTGCTGAACTAAACTTAACGGTAAGGAAATAACCAGTAGTGTCAATGGCTACTTGTGGTCAAAGGGAATATAGACTGAGAAGAGGAATTACTGGCCACATTTAAGAGAACTATTTAATAAGGTGGTGGTGACAGAGGCCAAGAAGCAAGGATTTAGAAGTAAAAGGATAATGAGTACTTTCAGCTAACAAACCTCACTTAGGATAGCAAAACTTTCAAAAGAAATTGTAAGCTAGAAAGGATTTAGTGGATGAATAGAAAAATATGTAAAATAAAAAGGAAATTACTAATAAAACCAGAGGAAATAAAATGCACACTTCTTGAAAAAGTGAGGGAAAATCCTTCTTGTGACATGAAAATGCAAAGAAATTTTGAGATGGAAAGGAAGACATGAGAGGACGTACATGAATTTACTGATCCCCTCAGTGTAAAAAGAGGATTGTCATCTGCATAGGGCAAAGGGTCAGACTTTTGAAAAGGTGAAAAATGAGTTAAATAAGTTCTGGGAAATAGAATGGGCAATCCATTAGAAATCAAGACAAAATTGACTGAGCTGTATACATGAAGCATTGCTGATTTTGGTTTTACGTCAACACATTCATTGGCTTTTTTTTTTGACCTCATAGATCTTTTATTCTGTTTTCCCTATAACAATAATGATGTTGTAACAATGACAAGGTTGGTGATTCAGAGCTTGCCAAAAATGGTCTTATTAACTAAGCAGATGAGGAAAATAATGCAACATGGAAAATACTAGGATCCTTAAGTCTCCCTTTGTCTGGCAAATAGAGCTATGGAAATTCCGCTTCTATTCCCTGGCTTCTACATATCATTCACACATTTATTCTGATGTTTTTTAGTTAGTCCTTGACTCCCAATTGCACCCTATTTATCCAGTTTACATGTTAATGAACTCTGATCATAATTAGCATCAATATCAATATATTCAACTTACATTTACTAGACTCCCTCCAGTGACCCACACTCTACTTTGAGAAATATACAGACGTGAATTCTAAACATTACATTAGAAATATGATGCACTATCCCTGTTCAAGATTTAGTGTATCTGAGGGAGAGCTAAATAGGGCAGTATTTAAAGTTTTGTGATTTGAATAGTATAGGTGGGATCTTGATGTAACAATCTAATAAGATAAGGCTAAGGTCATCCTAGGTCAATTTTGGAAGAAAGGTACAAAAGACAAATAATTTTCCTAATAAAAAGAAATTATCTCAAAAAGATTCTTATATGGCTGAATGCTACATTTGTGTAATGTTAACCAAAAGGTAAAAAAGTCAAGAAAACTGACTGTACAGCACAGAAATCTATTCAAGGGGCCATTGTAACGCAGCAACTCTAATGTATTGGAATGAAATTTAAAAGTGCTTATAAAATGGAAGAGTGATCTAAGCAGAAAAGCAGGGACGGTTAATGAGATTTGCAGAAATTACAGCAAAAACTAAGATCCTACAAAGCAGAAGACTTAGTAGTGGCGCATAGATAGTTGCAGAGCCTGTGATCCAAGCACTCAGAAAAGAGCTGCCTCAGAATAGGTAATTTGTTTCATCGCTCTTGGACAGAGTTAGCCAATGAACTACTTTGTTCAGAAGGTTTAACAATACTGAGAAACCACATAACTGGAGTATTTATGGAAGTTTTCTTTTTTTTTTAACAACCACATACTCATAATTCTGATCAATAACATTTTTTGAAAGTGTAACCAGTAAAATTAAGAGTTTTTATTCCTACTCCCTTACTCAATATGCTATTTTTGTCTGCTTTAAGTTTGGAGCAGGAGGCAGTAGAAAATTATGGGAGTAAAAAATGTATTTATAAACTGATGCTATCATAAGTTGATTTCTGTGCTTCTTGGGCTTGGCTAGTGTTTAAAGCTAAACCCTTTTCTTCATGTCTGCTTCTCTCTCTTCTTTGAAGAAACCCCATCCGTGGTCATTTTTTACCTGACGTTTTGTTTTTTTATGTGGAATGATACAATTTCTCCACCTGGTCATCTGCCTAATTGCTTCCTCTGGCATCCAACTTCTTTTTACTGAGCGCTCCTTGACCTCAAAGCCAGCCTTCTTGGTCAGAATCCAAAAGAAATTCCTGCTAGCTGTTTTGAGTACTTCACATGGGATCCACAGAAAAAAACATGTATCCTTTTTTCCCTTCTCCCCTGCTCCCACCCCCCCCTGAAAAAAACTTGGAAGCATTGGTAGTCCCCAATTCAACCACTTCTTTTCAGCCTCTTAGAGCTTTGACTACCCACAGTTCCCAGTCCTTTAGATTTCACAAGCATAAATCAGAAACTCAAAGATATCAATCAGTTACTCTGCGTGTTGCATTACAGCACCTTTCCCAGGCTTGAGCTGATAGTAAAAGCACAGCTTATGGTTTTTTCATAAAGAAGGAAGGGAAGGAGATTCAGAGAATACTGAAGCTTTCACTAAAAATCTTCTAGGGCTTCCCTGGTAGCGCAGTGGTTGAGAGTCCTCCTGCCAATGCAGGGGACACGGGTTCGTGCCCCGGTCCGGGAAGATCCCACATGCCGCGGAGCGGCTGGGCCCGTGAGCCATGGCCGCTGAGCCTGTGCTCCGCAACAGGAGAGGCCCCAACAGTGAGAGGCCTGCGTACCGAAAAAAAAAAAAAAATCTCCTTCTAAATTACTTATAGACTATATATACATTTGATCATAATATTGGATTAGATAATGTTATAAAATCAAAAAAAGTTAAAAATGAAGAAACTGGAAAGAATTGGCTACAAGAAAATAAAAAAGCAATGCAAGATCAAATATTAAGTACTTAATTAAATGCCAATTTCATGTTAAATTTAGTATTCATTACATTTTTCCATACATCTGAAAAAAAATTTCTTGGCATTTGGAAGTACTTGCATATATTTTCTTGGGCTTCAGCCAAAACTATTTTAATTTAAGTATAAGGTAAAAAGAGTTCAACTGTTTGGAGTATTTGAACAATATTTATTTTTCTACAATTTTTATGACATTTAAATATATGAGGAGTGCTAAAGTAACTGATTTTGCTGAATAATGATTGAAGAAATGGGACATAGAAAGTAAATATTGCTTAACTGCCTGTTTGTTATTTTTTGTGAAATAGCACATATATTTTAAAGTTTTTAAGAACATTGTCAAACACTTAGTCTTGAACAGTATGTCTGAGTTTAATTCCTTTTAAATATTCTTTCAATCATTTTGTTCACTCTACTTCTGATGGATAATTTCTATAAATCTTTTGAAGAGTACTTTTGCTCCTGATTTTTAGCCCACACAGTGTATTTTTAAAAATTTTAGATATTCTAATTTTCTGTTCTAAAATATCCATTTGGTTGTTTTTATATTTTCCAATTATCTGCTAAGATTTTCAATCTTTATATTCATTTTTATCATATTTCCCTTTCATTTTTGAAATAAGCTTTATAATATAGGCTTTAAAATCCTTGTCTGCTAAGTTTAACATCTGTGTTATCTTAGGATTTGTCTCTGCTGGATGCCTTTTCTTTTAAAAATAGGTCACACTTTCCTGGCTTTTCTCACCTTGAAGAAAATGTTTATTGCATCTTGGATATTGTAAATGTGATGTTATGGAGATTCTGGATTCTATAATATTCCTTTGAAGCCCCTTGATGTGTTTTTTGTTGTTTGTTTAAGAAAGCAATTAGCATGGTTGGATTCAAACTGCAAACCTTGTCTTTTGGGCAACAGCTCAAATTATGGTCAGCTGTTTTATCCTTAGCTAATCTTTGAGTTGTCCAGATATGTTTATTCTATTTGTCATCCAGAGACTTGAACAGAGTTAATAAAGAGAACTTGAAATTCCCTTTCTCTTGTTCTCTCTCTCTCTTCTTTAATTCTTCATTTTTTTAATCAGAGTTTTAGCCACTATGGGCAGTACCTATTGTAACTTCCCCTCAAGATGGATTACTCACCTCATGTTATTTTATTCTTCCAGAGGTTGGGTTTCCAATAGAATATACCTCATTCTGTCTACTTTCCAGGGCCTTCAAGTAATAAGAAAAGTTTTTTAAATCAGAGATTATTGTTACAATCTGAAGTTCGATAAGGTAGAAGCTTATTTGGCCATACCAGAAGTCGAGTTCACAGTTCATTTGTACAAAATATAATTATCTTAGAGGATTTATTATCCCTATGCCTACACAATTATGATTATGAAGGTAATTTTCTGACAATAAAAAGAGGTATAGTCTGCTTAATTTAGAAATGTTTACTTCTTGATATAGTCTAGCTACTATGAGATAGCTACTATGGCTTCTAAAGTTTGTTCACAAAATACTAAATTTTAAATGGTGCAGATCCTTTACCAATTATATTATTTGCAACACTGCCAAATTATTCCCCTCCTCAACACTCCGAAAATCCATATTTCACAGTAAACTGTGTGGCACTATAGTAAGAGAAGAAAAGAAGTAAATTTAGGTGTTGTCTTCATATGTTACTCTTTCTACTTTGGGCTTTAATATCCTTTGATAAGTAGCCCCAACCGATGATACCCATCATTGATATATTGTTCAAGTACTGCTCAAGTACTTTTAGAAGCCATGTGTCAAAACTAATGATATCCTGGTATGGGAGTTTAGTAAGCGAATAAGTAGAATCTGACAAATTTCTATCTTAAGTCTTTCCAGAGCTTAGAGATATCCACAAGACGTTGCACAATCAAGGGGAATGCAAATGTCTAAGAGGAGAATTTTAGGCTTATTAAACATCACCAAACACCCTATGGATAAGGCAAAGGCCATCCGCCAAAATAATGTAAAGGAAGAGGAATATAGGTCCAAACCATAAAGCAAATTTTAGTCATCAACTTTAAGTTTTTCGGGGCAGGGGCTGGTGAAACCTAATTGACTTCACTTTTTTAAGCAATCCAAGACTTAGCAAATAAAAAACACTATCAACCCAATAAGATAAAATATAATACTGTTGTCAACAAGGGGCAAAAATGTAAAAGTCACCTCAATACTGGAACCATGGAACATGTGGAATAATCCAATGCTAATCTAAGGACAATAGATGGAATTTATAGATGACATGTTCTAAATCACATTGTTCATTGGAGTCCTGATATTTGCAGATGCTATATAAAGGAATCTCCTCAATTAAAAAAAGTACATTCTGAATATCTTCAAGATATTTTTTCTTAGCTTAAGTATTTGCTCAGACCTATTTTTGTTATTGTCAAGTAACTGTTGACAAAATTATGATATGTATAGATTGAAAGAGAAAATATAATACTGCAAGTTACTACACATCAAGTAATTTTGCTCTGATTTTTTCTAAGAAATACCTTAACCCAGGTTCTGATCTCATCATTAAAAATCATTTATTAACAACATAACTGGACAAAGTTCTGGGTAAAAACATGTCTGAAAAAGAAGAACTGTGTAGACAAGTATCTATTCATGATTTTATTAGGTGGATCCATATGAAATTTACATTTTTGAGGATGGTCAAAAATAGTTGGATACCAACAATTTTGGAGGGCTTAATCTAATAATTACAATTTAACACTGAATCTCATGTGACACAATTATGTATGAGAAGTCTTCTTTCTAGTCTACCTTTATAGGCCTGCAAACTTCATTTCTTATAGAAGCTCTTTACATCACCATTTGGTAAAAGCAGGGATACTCTGCAGCCTTAAGTCATAAAGAAAGATTTTCTTCTTCTTTTATTTATTTATATAAAATACGACCTGGACTAACATCTATGATGTCTGTTTATTCCATCGTTATGACTTTCTTCTTATATGATTAAAATGTGACTACTTACATAGGGGGTTTAAATTATAATTAATATAAAGCTTAAAGTGTTTGTGATATAAGTCCAAGTCTCCCTCTCATTTTTTTCAAATAACAAAATCCCTTATATAAAATCTCACTTATTATGTTTAACTCAATGTCTGTACTTATAATTTCACAATGAACAATATAAAAGTATCTAGGAAAGCTTATGAAACATACTGTACCACTCCCAAGGAAGCAAGGTATTCCATTAAATTTGAGAGGCAGCATGACACATATTGCAGATTATATTCAGACTAGACATATATATTAAAATGAATCAAGATCCATTATCTTTTAAAACTGTTTAATGCCAAACAACTTGATGTAATCTGACATTGACAACAGCAAGCTATATCTCCATTCTGTCCAGAAATCTCCCTAGTACTTTCATTTCCCAAATAATTGCTCCCTTCACAATTCAAATAAATAGGAATATAACAATTTCTATTGCTGAGTATTCAGAAAAGAGATGGGCATGAAAGAAACTATTCTTGGGTTTTAAAACTAATAGCTCCACCATAAAATAAATCTCATGTCAGAAATAATAATATGGAGAGTAGGAGTACACATATGGGGTTATAGTTTTATAAATTCATTTAGTATTTTTACTGAACATTAATAATAGTCATTTAATAAGAAGAGGTAACAGCAATTAAAAAATAAATAAAAGAACAACTTTAATGCCATTGTGCATTGATTTTCTACCAAAGCACTTGAGAGCGGTATTTTTTAAGTGCTGATTACCTATGAAAACTTCATGCTCTTTGAAATCTGTATTTCTGTGGGATAGTATTATTCTTTAACCCAAACATGCTCTATATTATCAGATTCATTATACCTAAGTGTTCACTTTATTTGAAGCACACACATGCATTACAGTAATAGACCAGTGTATAATGATGAAGACGAAAATTCTGCTGACATGAAAGTTTTGTAGGGTAAAACAAGTGAGTCAGTCAGGACTATATTCTAAATTTGATCTTGTAACTAAAAATGCATCTGAAAACCTCATTTCAGAATGTCACAGATACGTTTTTATAGTTATTAGTTCTACTAAAACTTGTTCTCCCATAAAAATAAATTCAACTAAAATATAAACTCAACTTTCAAATAAAATTAGTACACTCTTTTGGGAAAGTCTAGTTTATAGACCTGGAAGAATACAAAGCATCCCTATTCAAATCTGCTTCCTGAAAGTAAGCCTCCTAATCTATTTTATGCCTCTTTGCACAGATCTCTGGAGTTGAGTTGTCACTACAGGGTAATTACGGTTTGAAAAATCACAATGACAAATTGGTGTCTCAGAGCATGTAGAAAACAAGAGGCTTTTGTGATAATAAGATCTTTTCTAACTCAGTATAAGTAGTTGTATACTTTTTAGTAAAGTTAGGAACTGTATTAGTCTGTCAAATAATTTCATGGTTAGATTTATATAAATCCTTTCCTTTGCTATACAAATTAGGAATTTAGGACAATAGAGTTTAAGAAGTAATCTTTAGTAAATTGTGAAGAGGTAGTGTGCAATAGATCATTTTATAATTCAAAATAAAAATACAACCACAATTTGGGAGTCTGCCTGCAGATGCAGGGGACGTGGGTTCGTGCCCTAGTCTGGGAGGATCCCACATGCTGCGGAGCGGCTGGGCCTGTGGGCCATGGCTGAGCCTGTGCGTCTGGAGCCTGTGCTCCATGACGGGAGAGACCACAGCAGTGAAAGGCCCATGTACAGCAAAAAACAAAACAAAACAAAACAAAACCAACCAAACTATCCTAGATATGTATCACTGAGTACACTTCTCCTCATTACTCATTGTGTCAGGATAACTGTGCAGCAAAGGATTAAACTTGACCAAAGAGGTTCTTAGCCTTTGCCCTTGGCTTCTAGGAGGTAATTTCCTGCCTTATAAGAGCATCTTTGTTTATCTGGTGACCTCTGGCTGCCCAGTAATCTATGCTAACAATGTTGTTTATGGTGGGGGACCTTGGACTACTCAGTATAGGCTCAGTCTCTGCAAGGGTTGGAGACTAAGGTCAGCCATGTGGGTGGTCAACTGTGTCTATATGACTGAGCTCCAATAAAAATTTTGTACACTGAGGTTCAGATGAGTCCTCCTGGTTGGCAACACTCTATGCATGTTGTCCACATCATTGCTGGAAGGAACAGGTGCTGTTTGCACTGCTCCACTGGGAGAGGACAACTGAAAGCTCTGCACCTTGATGTCCCCTGGATGCTGCCCTCTGGACTCTTTCCTCTGCTGGTTTTAGTCCATATGCTTTCTCTGTAATAAGCCCTAACAATGAGTTAAACAGCTTTTCTGAGTTTTGTGAGTCTTTCTAACAAATTACTGAACCAAGAGTGGTCTTGGGGGCCTTAAAACTTGCAGTTGGTGTCAGATGTGAGAGTGGTCTTGAGATTCCCAAACTATGTACCATCAGAGATCACTTTACCTCTTAACCTCATGAAATCATGAATTCAATCCATTTGCTGGGAACAATTATTTCCTTACCTCTTTTTTAGGGAGTTGGGAGGAGGGAAAGCAGCTGCTTAATCTCTATTAATCTCAATTTTCTCATCTGCATAATGAGAATAAAAAATATCAATCACATAAAATATGTGTAACAAGTTTTTATAAATATGTAAATGTCCAATCCAATAAGTCTGAATATATACCATGATAATTTATTGAACTTTATAGTCAATTCACTTTGATTTGTATAAAAAAGAAAATTCTTTTTCTTTGTCTAATATTATTCATTGTATTCAGTTTACCCAAAGAATTTTCTGTCATTGAAATTGAAAATCAATGTGTGTGTCTGTGCGTGTGTACTAAGTTATGTAGAAATATAACTAAAACACTTTGGTTGTTATGACTCTCCTGTTTCCGTGATTTGTGGTGAGTATATGTACCTACATAAGAGCATTCTGTTGATTTTTCTTTTGAAAGGCTTTAAAGTTATGTAAAGAAAAAAAATATATCTAACTGTGTGCAGTTCTGAGACCTGCCAGGATTGTGCTGGGAGTTATTTACAGAAGATCTATTTCTTCTGTTAGGAATACATAGCACAAGTTTTCCTTATTGTTCTGGACATCTCACCCACTAAACCATTCGTTTTCTCTGAGGACAGAAGTAAATAACACAATTTGTTCTCAAAGATGACTAGCTGTTTCTGAAATGTGAGGAAGCTCATGGTAAATGGGCAGAATGTTAGAAATAAATAAGAAAAATGAGGCAGCAGAAATAAATTTTTTATGATGTCTTCTCTCATTCATTTATATGGAAGCAGTCTTTATCTTCCCATACTTTCCACTATTAAGAGTGGAATAGAGGAAATCCATTTAGGTTTGAAACCGTATACAAGCCCCCGTGTCCCTGTCTTTTGAAGTAAAAGGCTTTTGCTTTAGTCTCCCAGGCCTCCTCCGAGTCTCAAAGGTTGGCTTAAGAGTTATCAGTTAAAAGAATGTGAATGTGTAGTAACAAAATATAGCAGTTGGGCCAGGAGAATTGGTAATAATTTAAACAATAGATCAGCCATATAGCAGAGTCACAGAATCTTTAGTTCCTCCCTGAATGACATAGATAAGAGTGTAAGTTGTTTTTACAGAAACTAACCTCTCAGCAGATGGAAACTGATGACCACAAGGACTTAGACCCCAGACTGATTGGAAACAGAAGGTTGATGATATTGACTACCCAGTTACCTCACGACCAACCAATCAGAAGAATGTCCAAGAGCCGAAGAGGCACCCTGCTTTCCCCTTCCCTAGCATAAAAGAAGCTTGAATTCTACCCTGAATTAAGATTGTTCTTCAGGACATTATTCTGCCACCTTCTCCGTTTGCTGGCTTTTTTAATAAAGTTGCTTTTTCTTGCCCCAACACCTTGACTCATTGGCCTGTTGTGTGGCAAGTGATATGAGTTGGACAAGGTTACAGGATTTGTTTGTGACAGTTCATCCTATCAGAAATAATAAGAACGACAACAAAAAAGAAATCTTTACAAAATGAAATGTACAGCAGAGGAGAAAAAGAGAGCCCATGGGGCTTTGGTTATGAGTAACTATGTATTTCTAAAGCATTTAATAAAACCTTGCTATTAGTTAGTGCTAAGAATTTTTATTGAGAACATGCATTGACTTTGACCAAGTAATCAAGAGAAAATGTCTCTCACAATGAAAACTGCATTGAAATTACAAAGCATGAATATAAGTAATTTTGAAAACACTTAAAATGAAGAAAACATTTCAAATGGAGTTTGTTTGGAGACACTGTACTGGTATCTATATGGCAAGTCTATACTTTAGATTATTAAGGATAAGTAATGGCCTCTACAGTATTGCTGCTCTATATCCTGTAATCCGAACCCTTGCTTTATTGCAAGGAGCAGTATTGACTGATCAAGCACAATTTCACAGATTTGACCACATTTTCTAGAGTATAACCTGAACACGGCTGGGTTGGGCAAAAGTCTAGTTTAAGTTATTTTCTTTTAGTTCTTCAATTTGGCTATTGTGATATGGATTTGTCTCTTTATATGAGAGTGAAACTACGTAAGATTTGGATTTAGGCTTGGCATAGAAGTGGGCAATGGAGGCTGTTTGCCTGAGTATCAGTTAACTAAGGTTAAGTTATGGCTTAAAAAGAATGAAAAATCTGCAATGGCTTTTATTGTTTACATTCACTCCAGGACCTGGGCTAAAATGGCAACTATCTCTTAAACATGGCCAATCTTGGAAAAAAGAAAGGAGGCTGTGGCAAGTTGGCCTTTATCACTTCTGCACTGATGTAATATAGGTCATTCCTGCTTACCTTTTCTTAAGCAAAGCAAGTTACATTGTCTATCCTGATATTAAAGGGTGGAGATATATAATCCTTTTTCAGATTAGTGAAGAAAACTATTTTGAACAATCATATAATCAGAACATCAGCAAGATGATGCAATAGGGGGTCCCATGTTCAAGTGTCCCCACAGCAACAATAATTTGCCAACTATCCACAGATTCAAGTGTCTTTGTGGGAGCTTTGGGATCCAGATAGGAGGTTATGAAACCCTGATGGAGATCAAGACTGAAGAGGGCTGCTTTGAGAAGGCAGGCCTGTGCCCAGGTGGCAAGTTCACCAACATGGTTCCAGCTACAGATCCCCAAATAGCCCTGTTCCCTTATAGATTTGGCTACAGTTCCATTTGGTCTTGGTCCTGCCACCAGCACCATCCAACAAAGGGACTGTGGAGGTGTCACAGCCATCAGTGCCTCGAGTAACATGTCTGCTGACTTCAGGCTCAGCTGTGGATCCTGAAACAGCCTGTGACCAGACATGGAAGAGCCATATCTTTAATCTCTTTTTCTTGAACGCTTTTGGAGAATTGTAAGGACCTATTGGGCACAAGCTTAATTGATTCAAACAGCTTTTTCATGAATTAAATTTGCCTTTATTGCTCAAAGATCTTGAGCAACATCATTATTTGTTACTGAATGGAGAAAAGAATCAGTTTCATAATCCAACTTTCCATATTTCTGTAATTTCTAGAATCCCTCTAATTTCCTTTTATCCTTTCTTGCAGTTATTTTCTGAGCTCACTTTTCTTAGTATCTTATCAAATGCTGCCCATAGCAAGTTAGAAACAATCCTTACATCTTATGTCCCAACCTTTTTGAATACACTTAAAAGCTTATTCAAGAATATTGCCTGCCTTCCATGTTATTGCAAGTGATATTTTTTACAAATTGTTTTACCGCCAAACAATATAAATCACTACCCTTCGAGTCTCCAATGACACTTCCTTCACCATTCAATATGAAGTTCTGAAACCAAAGGCATTTATATGTTTATTTTGAGCCAATTTCTGTACTACTTAGCCTGCATATATAATCTACTCATAGCTTTTTTAATACATAGGCTTCTCCAGACTAGGTAAAAACAGTTCTCTACATACTCTTGTATAAATCTATAATTCTGTAGATGGCTTGAATTATTCTTTTTCTTAGTTGTATTTTCCCTCAGAGCTCATGAAAGCTGGGTGGCCAGTGACATTACTTAATATCATCTTAATCCCAAACCAGCATTCCCAAGGAGACTCATATGCCAATGGGTTCTGTGTCAGTGAGTCTTGAGAGAAGATTTAAATCTGTAGATACAGTAGAGAAAAACAAATGCAGTTTAAGCAAATGTCATGCATCTTGATCTTGAAAACTTAAAATAAATGCTAGAAATATTTTAATTTCATTTTTAAAGTTTTCATTTGGACTGGATGCTTTTAAAACCAAATGTGACAGATTTTTACTTTCAAAATATCTTAATTTGTTTCTCAGCTACTTATCAAAATGAGACCATGTCAACCATCTACTTTGTAAAATAATATCATATTAAATGAGTTAACTGCTTTGTATTAACTATGTGAACTATAAACGTATGTGTTTAGAAGCAAACAATGTCCCACATTTTCCTCTTTCGATACCAGTAAAGAATGTATACCTCACCTATTTTCATCATGTCCACTGACAAAAAAAAATACCAATATTAATTAAAACAATTTTCACAATTATCCCAGAGTTAAGTATCATTATTGTAATTCCAGGCTGACAGATAAATAAACTGAGGCACAGAATGTTTCACTGTCTTGCACACACTTAATGGTAAGAGAACTTTGGATTTTGACTGCAGAACCTTTGGCTCCAGAGTTGTGCTCTCAACCAATCCATTACATTGTACTGCCTCTTAAATATATTAATGAATACATATTATTTTGTTATAATCATGATAAAATTAGATGAACAATAATGCAAGAAAATATTACACATACTCCACAGATATTAAATTTCATATCAACTAAACTTAATGGTAAGAGAACTTTGGATTTTGACTGCAGAACCTTTGGCTCCAGAGTTGTGCTCTCAACCAATCCATTACATTGTACTGCCTCTTAAATATATTAATGAATACATATTATTTTGTTATAATCATGATAAAATTAGATGAACAATAATGCAAGAAAATATTACACATACTCCACAGATATTAAATTTCATATCAACTAAACAGCCCAACATCTAACAGTACTGTTTAGTTCTAAGCGTACATTACATGAATGGATGAATCAGTGATTACAATTCAGGCAGCAAATCCATTAAACATTTTCAGCATTTTTATTTACTGCATAATAAATCTTCTGATATTTTGAGAAAAAAAAACTTTGTTAGTGTAAAGCTTATTTGCATTAATGAGACATTAAAAAATAATAAAAACAGAATTTGTTCTGCATGAGAGAAATAACAGAAAAGTATTATTGCTTAAAAAATTAATTTAAAGGTGTTTTGGAATTTCCATAGCTAATAGCCTCAAAATAGGTATAAATTATTTTTTGGGTCTCCTGAGAATGTAATACCTTAACTAAAATTATTGTTTTATTTTTTTTCTAAGTCTTATACAGTTTTCTGACTGATAACGACTTTTCTTTAGATTGAGAGGTGTCAGTGGGTGGCAACAGAGAATGATAGATTGATATATTGAGAAACTAAAAGACTCCAAGGGACTCTACTTTGCCTTGAATCACCACATTACTCAGAAATTAATGCAATTCCATAAATGAATAATGATTTAAATGTACTTCTAATAATTGTTAATGCACAAGCATCTTCCTCTGCCACATAATCAGAAAAACTGATGTGACTTTGGGTAGACTCATGCTTTTTTTAAAAGTTATTCAACATAGATACTGACAAAGAAATCAAGAAAGCTTATTTCTAATATATAACACATCATGTATACTAAATGACAATACTCAAAATTTCCAGACTTGATGTCCTGAGATTGATAAAAATCACATTTTTAAGTTTAGGGTCTGTAAGGATATTTGTCTCTGGAAAAATCTTTGTTAAATATGGTGAAACTGATCTTGTTAAACAAAATATACAATTCATGGGAATAAAGGATTTTAACAAGTACAAAATTAGTCTTTCCATTGCTCAATAAAAGACAAAAAGGCAAATAGAAAGTCAGATCTCAATTAAATGCAATTTTAGAGAAAAATGTGGTGCAGGTACTATGATTTTGGCACTTATTTATTATCAAACATTTGTGCAATACCTAATTTCTTTGCCAGTCCACACAAAGTATTGATGATACAGAAGTAAAAAAAAAAAAAAAAAAAAAAAAAAAAGAAATGTTCTATCATCAAGGACTTTCCTGTCTATCAGAAAGTCTGAGAAATTTAAAAACATGGTACATGGTAAAGGTATATGTAAGTTACCATAAGAGCAAAAGAGGAGTTATGACTAGCCCTGGTTTTGGAGAAAAAGGGTTTATTGAAATCCGGTAATTTTGTGTGTATATATAAGGGTGTGTTAATCTGTCTAATCTTCTGGTTTCTTTGGATATTTCCATCTTCACGCCTTATGGTTCTTTTGAGACTGTCAATTACTATACACCTCCTATGAATGAGCCTGTGACCCAAGAGTGTCAAGAGGTATTTTCAGCTCCAAGACATTGTGTTTGGGTCTGGGATTGTCAGGCCTATCCAAGTCTTCTCTGGTATTGGGACTGAGACATGGGTACTGGGAAAGAACTGACCTTACTGAACTGGAATGATATGAATGTGGGTTTGCCAGTGGTCATATTGCCCACACTTGGTAGAAGAATAAAACCAGAGACCAGGAAAGACAAGAGGTCCAGAAGATCAGTCTTCTGATGGCATTTTTAAGCCCCTGAATTAATTCATGAATGAAACTAAGCAGAAGCAAGCTGTAACAACAGAAACAACACCACCAAACTAGACAAATTTCTTAAAATTTGAGCCTCTGATTCTAACCCCCATTTGTTTCTTAAAACTAGTTCATGTTTCTACTGGTAATTGAAAATGCCCTGTTACTGTTAAAGATGGGGGTAAAAAAAATGGAACCTTCTGAGGGGTGGAGATATTTAAGATAAAAATTGAAAGATGATTATGAATGAACTATTTGATGGTTCAGTGGGCATGGGTATGCTCTATAACTGAACACAAATGAACAGACTGTATAAATTATTAAACAGAGACCAGTAACACATATTCAGGAAATTATGCCTGCTGAGACATTCTAGAAAAGAGTGATAGGCAGGTTCTAGTTCTTGAGAGAATTTTGATAATACATTGAGAATTTGGATTTTATGTTAAAATTATTGGAAAGCTCTTAAAGGATTTAAGCAGGGACAAAAAATATGAAAATTAGAATTTTACAATCATCTCATTGGACAAAGAGGGACAAATATTGGAGGCAGGGAGATTCTCAGGATTCTGTTGCAATTAACATGAGAAATAACAAGGCTTAAATTAGAGCACTTGCCAAGACATTTTTAATAGGTAGAGTCTACAGTATTTGGTGCCAGCACTATATGCAGAGTGAGGAGAAGAGCTTAATTTATCATGATTACGTTTTTTGACTTGGGTAATACAGTGGCTGATGGTGTCATTCATTGACATAAGCATACCAAAAGACAGGAAATATAGAGAATGAGTAAATTGTATTTTCCAAGTGATATACCTATTAGCATAGCTGAAACTTTTTCAATGATTATTTTAGCCACCTACCGTAGCAATTCCTGTGAGGTCTTCATCTAAATATATTTGGCATTTCTCAAATATTTACTCATCAGCTATCATATGTTTTCAGCCACTTTTCCCATCACATCTCCCCCTTTGGCCTCTTCCATTGAAATTCCCTAAGTGTCAAGTGTGGTGTCCGTTTTGGTACAACAGTATCCCACCAGATACAGAAATTGTGGTTTTCTGGTATGCGTACCTTTTTCTCCAGCCATCCCTTTTGCTTCTTCTGGACTGTGCTGGATCTTTCAGCAATTGCCAAACTTCACTGAATACTGCTGCTACTGCCAATGTTCTGGAGTTCTTTGGTATTGATTGAAGCAGTACTTTTGTACAAAAGCCATGTTCTATTTGGTGCAGAAGTTAAAAGCCAGAGTTTTCTCCCTTGAGAACTATTTTTATCCACTTAAGCCTCAAAGGAGTACTGCTTACAGCACTGATGATTATAGAGATTTAGTGAAAATACTTTTTTCATTTTACTTATCTAACTCTGCTCGCCTCAAATCTGGACCTGGACTGTGACACGATTTTGAGTAACAGTCACTAAATTGCCCCCCTTGTAATATCAGGGAATGTTTAATTAATCACCTTGTCTACTTGGATTTCCCTGCCTTGAAGACTAATGCTCATATAGGACCCTCTCAAATGGACTTACCTTGCCACTTTGCCAGAGATGCTCTCAACTCTCCAATTTTATTATTAAATCCTTAGATTCCTGAGGGTATGACTAATTTGTACATGTTTACATGTACCATGGTATTATACAAAGTACTATTCCCCAAGGGGCTGAATGAATTCCTGACAAATGAGTTAAAACACTCTTAACACTATTATTAGACAATTAAATTCTTAGGTCATTAAAAATAGGACTGTGGCTATTGTAGGTTCACATGCTCTATAGACTCATAAATAGTACTTTTCCTAGAGGACTTCTGAATAAATTCCTGAGAAAGGAGTTTTGCTCTGTTTTGCTGTAACAACCATGTTGTCTTAAAATATTTTAGAAAGGGGTCTGAATAGATTTCTTCTTTAAAGGATTTTAGCTCTATGTTTAATCATCATATTCAACTACACGGTAAGAGGATTTTCTTTTGAAAATTTCTGAGGATGATGGGAACAACCCAGCCCTAAGTAGTGTGTTCAAGCTGATTCAATATTAAGTAACAGACTAGGTTCAAAGTACCCTTCAAAGCACTGGAGGTGCAGCAAGTGAGCAAGAATGGAAAAGCCTGTCTTCAGGAAGCTTATATCCGAGTGCAGTTCATGCGGCACCCTTGTTCTGCAAACACATCAAAGCTAGGGTTCAAGGAAAGTTACTTTGTGCTTAATTCCTTCCTCTGCACTTTCAGCATACCAATGTAGTGTTTATTTACAAAGATAGGTTCAATAGGTGTAAATAAGAATGTCTTACTTGTATCTCTGGTATCTAGTTATGCACTTCCCAGGGTAAACTCAGTTGTAGGTTCAATAGCTCTATTGTCACGCGTAGGTGTAAAATTAGGTCCACTAATTTTAAAATATTTTTTAAAAAATAAAAAATTCTCATCTAATTCAAAGGTTTTCTCCTCCTACTGTTGAGGCCTGTTTACCTTCTTTTACACCCTCCCTCCACTCACAGGCTGGGTAGGACGGCTTTAGAGTTGAACAGTTCATGGGGGAAAGGCACAAGAGAAAAACCCTATTTAACTGGAACATTTGTCATCTGTGTTTGGTGCCCTGTAGATGGTGTATTCTAAAGTTCTAAATGCTTATTCTTTATTTCCTGAGGTGCTTTTGAGAGTTTTATTTTATACCTCCTGTAGTCTGGGAATCTTTCAACTATAGTTTCCTTGAAGTAATTGATCTCTTTTCCTGTCACAAACAAAATATGAATTAGATATCGTTATAGTTCTGCCTCTCACACTTCAATGGCTTCCCCTTACTCTTAGAATAAAATGAAGATTTCTCACCACTGCCTCTAACATCAGTGTCATCTGCCTCAGCGTCCTCCAGCTCAATGGCCACCCCCTTGCTCACCTGTATGGACACACAATGCCCGTTTCCACCCTAGATCTGTCCTATGCTGCAGTTCCCTCTGCCTGCTGTAATGTCTCTCCGGCTCAATGTATCTCTTCCATCATTCAATTCTCAGTTTAAATATTAGCAAGTTATATAAACCTTTTATGAAAACATAATCTTGAATTGGCCTAACCCCGTTTCAGGGTATTAATTTGCAAATGCATATTCATAATTAATTAATTAATTAATTATCTATGTCATTTCGCCACACTCTAAGCTTCAACATGTCATGAGATTTGTGTTCATTTGTTGATTAGCACTTGTTAATAGGAATGCATCATTGAAATTTAGAAGGAATATTTAGTTGTGAGTAGTAGAAACTATTTTAGTATATAAGTAAAAACATAGAAAGATGAAATATTTACCTATAGTTAACATTTCATATGTTACCTAGTAATGCATGTGTTCTCTGGAAATGGAGTTAAAATATAGTTGTAATTTTATATGCCACAATTACTTTTAACCATGTTCAGCATATACAAAATAAGAGTCTATCATGTTATTTTCTAGTTTCTCATGATTCTAAAGCACCATCAAATATATGCCTTATAATTGCAAAATTTTAGTTAACTTTAGTTAACTTTAGTTAAGCTTAAATTAAGTTTAGTTCTTAACATTTTAAAGTAGAGTATGTTTCTGCTTATTATAACTTTGTAAATTGGTGTTCCAAAGTTAATACATACAAACCATGGAAAGTAAAGTAGACAACTTTTCTATTAACGTGTTATATCTCTTTAAACATCTGTTTACTTCGCAAACACGAAAAATCTTTTCCAAAATACCTGTCATTAGAAATTTTTAAGGAAAAGTATTATACAGTTGGAACAAATGCTCATCAATGTAGAAAAAATTGACATAGAGATATTTTAAATAAGACAAAATAAAATGAAAACAAATAGAAATTGTCCTGATCCTAGAATGTAATCAAGATTAATTTTCACTATCAATTCATTATATTACTATTTAATTAATGTATTGATATATTTTACTGATGTGTTATTAATTTAACTCATTTATTGGGATGATTTATTAATCAATTCATACTGCACTACTCCTTACTTTATAGCAAGAGCCACTTGATTTCATTCCTACCTCTATCAAGTATCTTCCCACATAATTAAAACATTTTTGTATAAACGAAAAGTATTTGCTGCCCTCTCAGGAGAAAGAGAAAATACCAAGAGGAAGAGCTATTTCTCTCTTTATAAGGAGAGACTTGATGAAATGGAATTTATAGGTATCTTAGAAGAAATGTAGGGTTTAGACAAACAAGGTGGAGATGAGTTGGCAGAAACAAACATGTTCATTAGTTAGAATTTAAAGAAAAATTTTCAAAAACTCTAAAGAGAAAAGATCCTGATGTTTTAAAAAGGACAATTGGAAAGAAGCCTTGGAATGACTTAAATAGATTTTGAATAATCACAAACGGTCAGGATGAAGAAGATTTTAAAAACCTCAGAGTCAAATGTGGCAAGCAGGGTACTCTTTGATGAATTCAGATTTTGAAAAGAAAACTCCAGAATGAGGCACATTGCCAATGCTCAAGCTAATATAAAATGATAAATTTGTATAAGGATAGTGTCTGGAAGACTAATGTTCAGAATTAACTGAGGCTTGCAAAAATTTACAAGAAGAGAAATTACTTAGATTTAGCCTATATTTCTGAATATCTAAATGAAGATATGCATATCAGGTAAAGATAAGCCCTTTCTATATTCATTAAATAATTTTTACTGCTAAATAGCTGTGGTGGTTAATTTTATGTATCAACTTGACAGGCTATGTGGTGCCCAGATTAAACATTATTTCTGAGTTTATCTGTGAGGGTGTATCCAGATAAGATCAGCATTTGAATCGGTGGACTCACTAAAGTAGATTGCCTTCCGCATTGCAGATGGGCCTCATCCAATCCTTTGAGGGCCTAAATAAAACAAAAGATGGAGGAAGGAGGAATTTGCTCCTTTTACCCCTGCCTCACTGCTTGAGTGGAGACATCTCATATCACCTTCTCTGGCCCTCAGACTGGGATTTACACCAGCCACTCCTCTGTTTCTCAGGTGTTCAGACTGACACTGAATTACACCACCGACTTCCGGCTGGCAAATGGCAGCTCATGGGACTTCCTCAGGCTCCACACCATATGCGCGTATTCCTCATTCTAAATTAAGACATTAAAAGTGTACAATGTGATGTTTTGGTGTACATATATATTGTGGAAGGATTCCTCCTTCGAGTTAATTAACATATTCATCAGATCATTTATTTATTTATTTATTTGAGAATATTTAAGTTCTACTCTCTTAGCAAATTTCACTTATATTTCAATTATTCTGTTATCAACTACAGTCACCATCTTATACATTATAGCTTCAGACATTATTCATCTTATAGCTGAACGTCTGTAGCCTTTTACCAACCTCTCCCTATTTCTTCCACTCACCAGCCCCTGGCAATCACGCTTCTACTCTCTGTTTCTATGAATTCAAGTTTTTGATGTGTGTTTTTAGATTCCACATATAAGTGATCGCATGCAGTAATTGTTTTTCTCCAGCACAATAATCTCCAGCTTCATCCATGTTTATGCAGATAAAAAGATATCCTTTTTTAAGCTGAATAACATTTCATTGCGTGTGTCTGTGTGTGTGTATAATACCTATATCTTTTTTTTTTTTTTTTTTTTTTTGCGTTATGCGGGCCTCTCACTGTTGTGGCCTCTCCCGTTGCAGAGCACAGGCTCCGGACACGCAGGCTCAGCGGCCATGGCTTACGGGCCTGGACCGGGGCACGAACCTGTGTCCCCTGCAACGGCAGGCGGACTCTCAACCACCGCACCACCAGGGAAGCCCTATACCTATATCTATTTTTGGGGGTTATTCGTATACATACAAATAAAAGCAATGGAAACTGAGATCTGATTCAGCGCAGTACACGAAAAGCTTTCCTGAGTTCTGTCTAGGTACAGTTGTCTTTATCTATGGTGATTAATAAAACTGCTTCCCACTCCCTTTTGTCAAAAAGGCCTCCCATCTATGCTATGGCTCCCTCTGTTCCCTTCTATCTGTTTACTATCTCCTTACCAAAAGCTGCTCTTGGAATTTACATCACCATCAGTTGGCTGTGGTGGACGTCCAAGAAAAAATGGTCATGTCAGTGATTCCATCTCCCTTGCCTTTCCCCTGTTTTCTACAGAACAAAATGGATAGTGTTTTCTCCATTTACTTTGATAACTCTTCTTGCTTTAAATTCTGATAGTCTGATGAATGCAGTTTTACACATTACTACATATGTCTTTGTCAGAAATGTTCAAATTGAGTTTGGCATATCATTGTCCGTGTCCTATCCTACAGAATAGCTTCATAAGGATAAGAATATCGCCTAAATTATTGTTAACAATGCTGTATTCATCTGAAAGGTTCCCTAGGACAATATTTTCACAGCGCCAGCCCTGGAACAGCAGCATTGACATCAATGTAAATACAGTGCCCTAACCTAGATGGACTGGAGCAGAACGCTGGGGGTGGGATGAAGCACTATGAACTCTAACAAGCCCTGCAGGTGATTCTAGTGCAGCCGACTTTGAGAACATCTGTGTTAGAATATCAGAGACAATTCTAATACAAACAGCATACAATTTATAAGAAAAATCAACAGAGTTAAATTTAAATCATTATAGGGAGTGGGAAATGTCAGCAATTACTGGAGCCTAAGGGAAAAAAGAACCATGACTCATTAATTTATTTAAAGATATTTATTAAGCATCTGTGATGTTTAAGTCACTGGGGCTGTGTGCTATCTAGATGTGACAAAAGCTGTACTCTTCAAGATTACAATATAATACAAATGGAGAAGGGCAATACTAAACACAAATACTACACAAGAAAAATATAATTACACATGTTGTTAATGTTATATAAAAAAGTACAGGTTGCTATGAAAGAGTTTAAAAGGAATATGTAATTTAGACTCAGGAATCAGAGAAAAGCTTTCTGAGGAATTTATAATTTCCTTAGTGACCTGAAAAATGAACCAAAACTTCCAGGCAATGATGGTAGGAGGGTGGAGGAGAGGAACATTCCAGAAAAAGGAACAGAAAAACATGAGACAAGCCCCTGAGTTGGCAGAGATGTTAATTTGTTCAGAGAATCCAGACATAGTAGATGCTGTGAGGCACTATCTATATTCCCCCTTTAGGATGGAGGCACAAGTCTAGGCCCACTGTCTCAATTTGAGATAACACTGAAAGGCCATTCAGTGTTATATAAGCTCTAGAGCTCCCTATGGGACCAACTGAGGCTTTGGTTTAACTGCATCCCTGTTCGACTACTTTTGCCTAAACTACTTCTTCCTTCACTGTCTTTCAGCTCCAGTAGAGCTCCACAATAAACCTCCTGAGCACATGTTTCTTTCTCAGTCTGTTTCCAGGGAACCTGACCTAAGACAGGAAGAAGGTTATTGAAATTGGAGGGTGGTTAGAAAGGGGGAGAGCAGTGGGAGATGGGCATGGATAGTTAGGAACAAGATAAGTGCAAGTTCATGTTAAAGATAATACATTTTTTTTCTAAGTGCAATAACGGGCCATTTTAAAGGATTTTTAACAGAAAGTTTACCAGATAAGATTTAAGATGATCACTCTGGTCACTATATGGAAACAGAATGAGAAAAGCTTTCTTCCTACCTGTTGATGTAAAATAAAGGAATTGGCATTCTAATCTTAACACAATGTTGTCTTTCATATTTAGAATTCTCAGTCATTGCCTTTCTTAGAACAAGAATAAAATTATTTCATAAATAAGATTTTAAGTACCTTGGAAAAAGCCCAAGTTTTCTAACTCTGAATTCTCCGGAAGTACCATCATGATTCTGGATACACAGAATTCTAAATATTGAAGTTGAAATAAAAGTTACCTTGGGCACGTGGGTTGTGGAAAGGCGTTGGCTCTCTCCAGGTTGCCTCATCTGTCCTCATTATTTTTGAGTGTTCACTGCAGCTGCCTCCAGTCAGTTCTTTAGCCTTGGCAAGCACAAGGACTGGATGTATCAACACACTAAGAATAGATTTGTTTCACAAGAGCAGACTCACATTAACCAAGCCCCCAGAGACAGATGTTTATTGCTTGAACTCAAAGGTGGATCAGTACATTTTCTCTCCTTAAGCAAGCTACACTAAAGGCCCAAATATGACTAAGATGCTATCTGTACGTATGCTAGACTAAAAGTCAGATTACAATCAAAAACGTGTTTGATAAGCACAGAATCAGAAAAAACAAAGTCACTGTGATCAGAATGTGTAAAAACATCATTCTACTGAGACAAACTGATTCATTCATACCCAAAATATGGATTTTTCTGCTTATTAAAGCCATTCAAGTATATTGGTGTTTGAATGAGCACGTGCAAACTATATGCTTTTCTGATGTTTCCAGAACCAACAGAGTCCTTGTTAAAAAAACACACCTTTTAAAATAAATTATGTTAATTACTTTAATGAGGTTTTAGTCAATTCTTACTAGAGTAATTTTATACCTTTAGAATGATTTTCTCCTGTCTCTGACATTACTCTGTTTATGATAATTTAATAGCTTCATTCAAGATGTTTATGTTATTTCTGTTATATGAGGGAAGGGGAGCTTATTATTTGTATAGAAGCTATTTTTTTTTGCCATTTTTTACCATTTGTGTAGTAATTAAACTCTAATACTTTAGAGTGACAATTCCAGTTGTATAGCAGACAATATCTTTTGAAACCCTTGTATTAGGAGCTAATATTTGATACCAATATTGATTAGTCAAATAGATGAAGAGTGAAGAAAAGAACTTCTCTATAGAGTAGCACAATGTTAATTATCTGAATTTGTTACTAGTTGGAAAGCATAGAGAACTATTTATGCCAAGGTTTAGCGATATACATAGGTTAAAATATGACCAGAAAAAATTTGAAAATTGCCCCTTTGATCTTCTTTGCTTCTAAGTTCCCTTTTATCAGAAGAGTGAGGAAAATTTTAAGGCTGTATTATAGTGTACATGTTTATGCAGGGTAATAACCTATCTAATACAGCTCTTCTATTCCCATGTTGAATATAAAGTAGAATCTCACCCATTTAAGCTGAGGCAAAATGTTTTATTCTCAATTAGGTCAATAATGAATTTGAACAAGTTCAGTATTTCAGTGATAAATTTTAACTTTGGCCAGAAATTAAAGGGGGAAAAGAGGTCCCTAGTGAAAGCAAAGTAGTAGGAAAAAATGCCATGTGGTGAAGTAAAATAAATTAGGACTTAAAATACTCTAGTTCTTTAATGATTGGGTGACATGGAATTACCTAGTACTTCTGATTAGTAGATTACCCTTGTATAAAATAAAGATAACAACATGTGCCCCATTCAAACACCTTGCTTACTGAGGCTAATTGAAATCATGTACGTGAAAATAGAGCTTTATACAGATGTTAGTGAAAATTTTTGTTATCCCAGTAACAAAAATATATTACAACTAATATAATAATAGGATTCACAATTTTTACTAATAATGATGATAATAAAATCAGGGCATCTAGATTATCATAACTCTGAACCTATTTAGTGCAAGGAAAATGAGATGAAACTGAAGAATAACAAGTAATTAGTTATTTGTTATCTTTTAAAAAATTATCAGAACAACTATTTGAAAGTTAAGTCTCTTGCTTCCTGATGCTTTCAAAATTAGGCTGTATATTTATAATGAAAGGGCAGAATATTTATGGTTTATTCTTTTTATCCTTTTGTCTTAGTTTTAATTTTGTTCACTTTGTTTTAAGACAAATTCAAGACCCAACACTTTTTCTTCTTTGGCTCTCCATTTTCTGCAGGCACAGGCACACTGATGTCAGCTTTAATATAAATATAGAGTGGATTTGTTTTATATAGCTTTGCTGCCAAATGTAGTGGAAACAAAGCCTTTCCGTCTTGGTTCACTGCTTATGTATAATGCAAATGCTGTGATAGCTCAGCAAGATATCATAAGGCATAAATGTCAGATTGATTCAATTGATAGTATTTGTAATGTTGGATTTTTCTGCATTTGAAAGCCTAGATGATGAGATGCTCAAAAGATGGCTGAGTTAAGCAACAATCTGCAATAGAAATGGTTCCATCAACAGTGCCATGTAATTATTCCGTGAGTGTCATCTCACATAACCACTGCCAAAACAAGCTTTCTAAACATACTTCATCTTGCCACTCTGCCGCTCAAGGAGCTGCAATTGATCCATACTGCTTACCACTTCAAGTTACAAATCAATGTTTCATTTGTTTATTGAGTCAACAAATATTTCTTCAACTCCTACTATAGGTGAAAACATTCTAGGGGCTAGAAATACAGTGCTGGTTAAAACAGAAATGCTCAACAGCCTTGCATTCGATTTATCTAATTCTCTAGAACCTACTCATCATCTGTCTAACTCAAGTCTACTATAGCTATTCCATTTGATTATTTGTGTATCCTGACTGCTTTCCACTCTTAAAATGTAAATGTTTTTTAGTTCTCTGACTTTCAATTTGCTCTTTTATCAGCTTTATTGAGATATAATTGACAAAATTATGACATTTAATAGTACATCATGATGATTTGAAATATATATAGTGAAAGTAGTTTAGCTTGCATTTCTCTCATGACTAGTGATGTTGAGCACCTTTTCATGTAACAGTTGGCCATTTGTATATCTTCTTTGGAAAAATGTCTATTCAGTTCCTCTGCCTATTTTTTAGTTGGATTGTTTGTTTGTTTTTGCTATTGAGTAGTGTGATTTCTTTATATATTTTGAGACATTAACCCCTTATCAGATGTATTATTTGCAAATATTTTCTTCCAGACTCACCAAAAAGTTGTTAAAATTAACAAATTCAGTAAAAGTGCAAGATTCAAAAGTAATATACAAAATTATTTGCATTTCTGTACACTGCATGAACTGTCAGAAAAAGAAATTAAGAAAACCCATTAACAATTGCATCAACAGGAATAATAAATTTAGGAATAAATTTAACCAAGGAAGACAACTTGCTCTTAATCATTACCTGAAATGCCCACGACTCTTTCTTCAGCCCATCAAACTATTGCAATTGTTCTAAAGCCTATTTTCTTAGCAATGCTCATTTCTAGTTTCTCTACATCACATATTGTGCTAGAGTCACCAACACAGTTTATTACTTATTTGTTAATATATCCCCACCTGTTAATAGTCTACTCTTAACTAAATTACTGGCTGCCAGGGATACGGTCACATCTTTCGACTGTACTCACCTTGGTGCGTACCTAATTTCTAGGTACAGGTTTCCCCCCGCTTTTCGAAAGTAGAGCACTCCTATGAAACCTTTCATAAACAAATTGGCATAAATCGAAGAGCAATTACCTTAGGACACATCTTGATAATGAATGCACAAAATAAATCAACATAGAACACAGATGCTCACAGACACAGTTCAAAGCTTTTGCGGCTTTATGCTGAGATAATGAGTACAGATGTCGGGGAAGGAGCATGGTAGTGTAAATCTCACTGCTGCTAGGAGTTTGCACTGCCTCTGTAAAGGCTCACTGCAAAAAAGAAAAAAGAAAAAAGAAAGGCTAAACATTGTTTCACTTATCGTCCTTTTTCATAAAGGCAAAAATCCTCTTCAGATTTCTTTTGGTTAACGTAAACAGGTACGAATGTGGGGCTTTTGTAAAAGCAAAGCGGCGTAAAGCAAACTTTTGAAAAGCGGGTGATACTTGTATTTACTGAATATCTAATGAACATCTCACTGATCATTAAAAACAGAAGACACTTTCAATGAACACTATTAATACAGATTTAAGATGAAAACATCTTAATTAATGTAAATAAGTTTACTTGTTAAAAATAAGTAAATATATTTTAGATTTTGGGATTTTCTGCTCTGCTATTTTACTCATGTACTATAATATAGTTAAGAAATAAATACGCCCCTTTGACTTTACCATCCAGTTTGAAAACCTAACAGTCAAAGTCTGCCATGCTCTTTGTGGCAAGAACTAGTGAATTAAAGATGTAGAATGCTTATTTCTATGAAGAAATTTGATGTTTTTTCTGATCTCAGTTTTTGTTTGCTTGTTTTTAATAAAGATTGAAAAGTCAGATTCATGGGCTAATATCCTAAATTGCTGAACATAGAATAGTGAAGATTTGTCTCAGCTTTGATAAGGCACATGTGAAGTTGGTCATTATGTTCTATTTATAAACATTTCCTTCTCACAAAAATTGCCCAAAATGCAGTTCTGTTTTGTGCATATGCGTATGGATTTCTGTTTTTAAAATAGGGTATGTAAATGTGTAAGATGTGTAAATATTCTCAATCAGAATGACTAGAGGATATAATTTCTTTTTCAGAGTTTTGAATATTTCATTTGGCATATGAAAGAAAACAGTAAGCAATTGTTTTGAAAAATAAGCTTCTGATCTTGTTCTGATATGTATGTTTTTAGGGAAATTATTAAAGAGTATTTCTACACAAAGTAAACTTTTACTTCTAGGCAACTACAACTATGCCCTTGTATTTCCAATGATAAAGTGAATTTTAAAATTGTTCTGATAAATTCTGAATATAGTGCTATATGGAAGAGACTAAATTTTCTGATGTGATTAATGACCATTTTATAATCTTCATTGCATTTCTTTCTTTATGAGTAACATCTATGTCAAAATATAGCATAACTGGAACTTTCCCATTGAACTGAGTCACTAGGCAGATATTAGTTACAGAAGAAGAAAGTAGAAAATAGGCAAAAAAATAAAGAATATTGTGGAGTTAATTTCCCATAGAATTCTTTATTGGCTGAAGATTGCCAGCCTAAAAGACATACTAACTTTCCTAATGCTATGGTTCAAGGGTTTTATTCCATTGTGCTTTGAAAAACTTTCCTTGGAGCATTTATAGTACATTCCATCTCCGAAATAGTTTCAAACTGTCGACTAGCTAGTCTTCACAACACCCCTTTGAGACAGGTAACTGTTATTATTCCCATTTTACACTTGGGAAAAAAGGGTAAAATGGTTAAAAAAGAATAGTGGCTCAGCCAGAACTCTGAAGCTGAATTCTAGCCTGTTACACAGACCTATCCTCCACCAAAGTTTTCTTTTAATAGCTACCCTTCTAATCATGTTGGTTTAGTTAATTCAAATATTCAGTAAGTAGTAGTTGAGCAGCAATTCAATACAACATTTAATTTCTGGATAAATTTGATCTTACATCCACAAAAAATGATAAACTAATACATGCATGTGCATTTGTGCACATACACAGAGACACACCTATGTGTGTGGGAGAGCGGAAGATGGCAGTGAGGCAAAATGTAAACGAATATATTTGATCATTCATAGCAATATGTTTTAAGCTGCATGAGCAGGATGCAGAGATTCAAGAGGGAGATTCCCTCTACCTAAAAATTATCAGTGAAAGTCTCATTGAGCAGCTGTCATTCATATCATCTCTAAATAAATACATATTACAAATATCTTCCCCTTTATCTCCAATCCTACAACTCTAGATGCCTAAATTACTTCTCCCAACTAATCTTCTGCTGCCAAAGTCAACATCCCTCAATTCTTCCTATATGTATCTGCCAAGATCATTTTTCAACATCTAAACTTAACTATGCAGTTTTCCTTGTTTAAAATTCTTCAAAGTCTCATTAAAAGCCCCATGACAGATTTACCCTTCTTCAGCAGCCTTGGTGAGTTTTGTTATTAGTCAAATTTACAAAAATGGATCTTGAAGGATAAGATCAAACTTGCGTTCATTGAAACAAGGTCTCTCTGTCCTTTTTCTTTGTCTCCAGCTCACTGGTTCTTGCCCACCAACCAGCACTGGCGCTTTTGCACTATGCTTTTACACACCTTTATAATATCACTGGCTGTGCTCTACTGGAATCCTTTGTTTGCTAGTTGACTTCCCTAAGCTTCTGGCCACAGAACATAGTACCTTGTCTTCAAGTAGTAACTTAATAAATATCTATTTAATATTACTCAAATAATGAATGATCCAGTTGAGTGTAGAAGTTCTGTGCATGCCAAAGCATAGGGAACGCCTTGAGTAAATGTCCTCAGAGATGACAAGTTCATGGCATAATTAGAAAACAGCACATAATTCTGTGGCAAGGGCACTGGATTTAAGCAAAGAAGGAAAAGGATCAGGCAGGAGAAGTTATTTGGGATCAGATCATAGGGAATTTTGCATAGTGACATCTGTTCACAGTTTCCCATTTTTCCTATGACTCATTCTCTCTTTTACTTTGGTCTAAGCATTCTCTACTTCATTTTTTTGCATTCAATAAAGCATCTATTATTCCTTCTAATTCAATTCAGATCATTCTGGTATTGTCACAAAATTACTTCTTAACATATCTCTACTAACTGATTCTCATTCCCTCAAACATTAATTTATTCCATACACACAGACTGCTAATCTCCCCACAGTACATCTTTTATCTTATCATTTTCTTCTCTAAAAACTCTAATGATTCTCCATTATCTGCACAATACAAGCAGGGTTAATTGATTCCTGCTTTTTCTTTGCCTTTGTCTACATTTGTCTGAATAAAAAATCTGCAAAATATTATTGAACTGGGGAAATATATTGTAGTAATATTGTAAAATAATGATTATTTGTCTTTAAGTACATTCATTCTCTGTGTCAAACTAGCTGAAGACATATGTGAAGAGGAGAAAAATCTGTGAAGAAAAAAAGCATTATAAACCCAAGGTGTGAGAGTCTTATTGAGAGAATATTTAACTTTCAAAACTTTTGCAGGCTAAGATTCATGAGGAACATATGGTTTTTTTGACACAAATAATATGACTATTTTTAGTTAACTTATTTCACTACTATAATCTAAATTTAAGATTATTTATAAAGATATAGTTTGTCTTATATCAAATCTTTAACAGTTATTAATTATTTCTTGTTTCCCCGTATGTAATTTTCAGTTTTTCTTTCACTGCTCTCAAAATTTTACCTCTGTCATTCAGCAGTTTGAATATGATTGTCATGATGTGGATCACTGTGCATTTGTTCTACCTGAAAGTTTTGAGAAGTTTAGATCTGTAAATGAATTTTTCCCCCCTTTTAAAATGAATTTTTAATTTTAGACCAGTTTTAGTTTGAAAGGATTATTGGGATGTATAATAGTATAGAGAGTTCTCAAATAGACCATACTGTTTCTATTATTATTAATATCTCACATAAGTATAGTATATTTGTCACAATTAATGAACCAATATTGACACATTATTATTAACTAAAGTCCAAACTTTATTTAAATTGCCACAGTTTTTTCCTAATGTCCTTTGGTTATCCCAAGATCCCATCCAGGATACCACGTTACATTAATTAGTCATGTCTCCTTAGAACCTCTTTGTTTTGGTGTTTTCTTAGGCTTTTCTTGTTTTTGATGATATTGACATTTTCAAGGGTTATTGATCAGATATTTTGTAAAATGTCCCTCAGTTGAGATTTGTCTGATGTTTTTTTTTTTTTTTTTTTTTTTTTTTTTTTTTTTGCGGTACGCGGGCCTCTCACCGTTGTGGCCTCTCCCGCCGCAGAGCACAGGCTCAGGACGCGCAGGCTCAGCGGCCATGGCTCACGCGCCCAGCCGCTTCGCGGCATGTGGGATCTTCTCGGACCGGGGCACGAACCCGAGTCCCCTGCATCGGCAGGTGGACTCTCAACCACTGCGCCACCAGGGAAGCCCTGTCTGATGTTTTTCACACTATTGGGCTGGGGTAATGTGTCTTGGGGAGAAAGATCACGGAGATTGATTACCATTCTCATCACATCACATTAAGGGTATAAACAATCAATATGATTTATCACTGTTGATGTTAAACTTGATCACCTGGCTTTAGGTAGTGTTTGTAAAATTTCACCGCTCTAAAGTTATTTTCCCCCTTCTCTTTCCATACTGTATTCTTTGAAGGAAAATCATTACATGTAGCCTACACTTAAGGCATGAAGAGTTATGTTCTGCCTCCTTAAGGGTTGGTAATTCTACATAAATTATGTGGAATAATATGCCTGTAAAATCATATTTAGGAAGCTTTTACCAATTATTTATTCAAGTAGTTTCTTCCTTTCTCTCTCTCCTATCCTTCTATTACCTTCTATTAACATTACAACTATGTTATTATATACATAGTGCTTGAGATTGTTTCACAGGTCATGGAGGCTTTGTTTTTTACTTCAATACTTTTTTCTCTCTGCTTGATGGACTAATTTATATTGTCCTCAAAAATTATCAATAAAAAATCTATAATAGGAATAGAAAAGTTTTATTTGAGCCAAACTGAGGAATGTAACCCGGAAGACAACTCTCAGATAACTCTGAGGAATTGCTCTGGAGAAACGTGGTTTTCAGCACAGTTTTATATCTTGTCAGAACAAAGAACATCAAACAAGTTAGGGATACAATTTTTAAGGTTTCAAAACAAAACAAACAACAACAACAAAAACAACAAAAATCAGCACATACACAGCAAGTCAGTTTGGCCTTGGCACCTGAGAAGGGATTCTTATCATTGAAGAAGTACCAGCATTGGTGTCCCAGGAAGGGAGACATGTAATCTTTATTTTTAACGTGGACATTCTTTACTTCTGATCAATGCGCACTTTTCTTTAATAGTTAAAGCAGATGTACAATGTATGTTCGGCCACAAACAGGGTGTTTTAGTTAAAATAAAATTCAAGTTAACTCATGTGTAAGTCAGAATGAGTTTCCCATACCTCAGTATGTGAAAATTTCTTTGATCACTATCGATCAAATAAGTACACTGATTTTTTTCTGCAATATCATGTCTATTGTTGAGTCAATCTAGTGAATTTTTTATTTTTGTTCTTTTCAACTCTAGAATTTCTATTTGCTTTTCTTTTGTCATTTGTTTCTCTGTTGAAATTCTCCATTTGTTGACTTATCATTGTTACAACTTGCTTTAATTCTTTGAACATATTTATAATAGCTTCTTTGAAATCTTTGACAGCTAATCCAACATCTGTGTCTACGTTGAGTCAGTTTCTACTGACAACACTTACTCTTAAGCATGGGTCACATTTTCCCATTTCCTTGCATGTCTTGTAATTTTTAATTGAAAACTGGAAAATTTAGATAATATAATACAGATAATATATTTGTATTGTGTATTATTTTTCTTATTTTTAAGTAACTTACTTAGACTAGAACTGCAAAATCTTTTCCCCCAAAGTGTATAGTTACTGATGTCTCCTCAGTTTTTTTTTTTCTTCTTTTTTCCTTCTTCTTCTTCTTCTTATTTTTTGCCTGGCTTACTGGTGGTCACATAGAATAGTGGTCAATGACTTGTGCATTTTGTGCTCACTTTAATCCCTTCTGTGACCCTCATTTGCAGGATCTTGCTAATTTTTTGCTTGGTCTTCTGCTTACTCCAACTGGGACTCCTAACTTAGGCTAGCAAAGCTGTGGTTTTTCCCATTCTCATTTTCTACCAAGTCTGTCAACTTTAGTTTGACAATACCACAGGGGTTTGTGCCCCAAGACAAATCAGTTTTACTCCTGGAAGCAAAGTTTCTGGTGTCATTCTTCCTTCCTCTCCCTCTCCTGCAATCTCCACTTTTTTAATGCGACTGTTTTTGCCAACTGAACTGAAGGTGTTGATGGGAGGAACCTCAGGCAAGTTGGCAGCAGAGTGCTGTTCTTACCCAAAGCTCTAATAGTTTTCCAAGAATATACTCTTTTCAATTTGTTGTCTGCCTTTGGCAATTTTCAAAGTCTGAAAGGATGGTTTTTGACAATTTTATCAAGTTTGTACTTGTGTGTGTGTGTGTGTGTGTGTGTGTGTGTGTGTGTGTGTGTGTCTAAAGGACTTATCAGCTTCTTCCTACTGTCTCAATGGGAGTCATTTTCCAATACTCATACCAGAGGCCACTGCTCACCCTGCCACTGCCCCTTCAAGTGACTTCTCTTTGGGGATTAAAAAGTTATTTTATGAATATTTGATCTTCAGAATCTGTTGTGATGGACACTGAAAGTTATTTTCTTAGAAAACCTTTCCAATATAAGAATGGGATATATGTATACATATAGCTGATTCACGTTGTTGTACAGCAGAAACTAACACAATGTTGTAAAACATTTATACTCCAGTAAAGGTATTAAAAAATGAATAAAAGATAAGAGACATCAAATATGACTTAAACACTACAGTTTACACAAACTATATTGCATAATCTAATGCCTAGTTTCAGAAGCCTGACGTGGTGCTCAGAACTTTCACTGCAGTGGGTGGACTTCTGTAGTATAAGTATTCTCCAGTTTGTGAGTCCCATACCCATCAGTTATGGGATTTGATTTTATTGTAATTGTACCCCTCCTACCATCTCATTGTGATTTCTCCTTTGTCTTTATACGTGGGGTATCTTTCTTGGCAAGTTCCAGTGTCTTCTGTTGATGATTGTTCAGCAGTTAGTTGTGATTCCAGTATTCTTGAAAGAGGAAGTGAGAGCACGTCCTTCTACTCTGCCATCTTGAACCAATCTCTACCTTCTTTATATATTTCTATTTTATAGGTGGAAAACATAATGACAAATAAATAACTTGACAAAACAATAATAAAATTCTTTAGCAAAAATGTTGCCAGGAGTGTATATAGTCCTTTAGCATTTTATATAAAATGCATATTAGAGTATATACTAATATTTTATTAAACATTCCATAAACTTCCAATAATTCATTATTTATAAATTTATTTATTGGGGTAGACTATCTCATGTTATTTAAATAGTATAATGTCAACAATGAAATGTCACTTTACAAGCAACTTTAGTAATGTGTATGAATAATTATGATTTGTATAGGTATATGGAAGATAAATATTTGCTGCTTCACACATTTTATGTGAAATTAATAACCAACATCAAATTCAATAACTAATAACAAAGCTAAATTAAAAGTTGCTTATTTTTTAAATGGAAATTTTAAAAGGTTGACTCATTAAATACACAGGATTAATACTCTGAAATCAAAGCTAAATACTCTTCATGAAATCTGTGTAGTTTCAAAATTTCTGCATCTGTGGAGTAGGAGTTTTAATGCTTTGCTTTGTACTCTGACTTGGAGATTTGGTAAATTCTGAATATGAAATAAATTCAATAAGAACACTCAAATCTAATTCCTCAATTAGATTGTCATGATTAAAACTTTCTTATTTTAGTTGATACCAGAATCTCTCTAAGGGAAGATTTTTTTATTTGAAAAAATAACAGGATAAACCATTTACAATATTTCATTGATACTGAAATTAGCAATTTTCCCGTTTTAAAATCAACAGATGTTTTACAAGTTAAGGTGCCTTAATGGTATAATTGGTGACCTTTCTTCTTATTAGGGAATTTTATAATAATGCATCTAAAATCAACAGCAATTTAGATTAAATATAAATTATGTATAGTGTGTCTCCATGAATCAGTGAGAAATAAAAGACAATATACGATATAGCTAGCTAAATTCCCTTTGCATGACATGAAATAGGATTTGGGGGATAGGGTCATCAGAGATGAGAAAACAGAAGAGATTATTCAAACAACGTGGCAGTACAGCTAAAGAACATTCCAAAACAAGATTGTCTGAGAACATAAATAGTGCCAGGGGCCAGAAGCTCTGCCTGTCCAGCAGGACTGTATCCAGGTACAGAAAGCATGGGTCCTTTGGCTTCTGAGGTCCGGGTGACACAGCTGCCTTCGAGCTGCTCAGTGGATGCCAGCTCCTACCCTGTGCCTCTCTCCAGGCTGGCCACCACCACAGGGTGGTACCCTGAGACCAGGATGCTGCTGGGGCCACCCACCTGGCTTCTGCTTCCTGAGGAGAGACAAAGGGCACTGAGAGGTGAGGAGAGATGAGAGGAGGTTCTACACCTGCTCATGCTTGTTTTTGTGAGCAGCCCATGAAGAAAAAATGAAACTAAGATAAAAAAATTTTGTGAACTTCTCCAGCACAATAGATAATATATTCTAAATTACCACTCGAAGGATTAAAAAAAACATATGAAAAACATTGAGAGGCTCATGGTTAAATACAGTGGACAGTTCTTCATCCTTGTTTTCTCCAGAGCAACTCACTAAAATGATAGTCAAGAAATGAAAAAAAATATAAACACTGAACAACAAAAAGAATGAGCGTAGCGATAGAGCAAAGATGTCAATATTTGGAAGCCATAGAATGCGAAGGGCAAGTGATAACTAACAAACCAGAGAGAGATGAAGGATATAGGTCTGCAGAGTAGAACAAACAAGAATCAAGCCTGATTTGATTCCTCCTAGGGCAGGATGAAGCTGAAAGTAGGAGGAATAGTTTAAAGTCTTTTAAAGCCTCAGATTCTGTAATGACTAATTTTACGTGTCAATTTGACTGGGTTAAAGGTTGCCCACATAGCTTGTAAAACATTTTTTCTGGGTTTGTCTGTGAGGGTGTTTCTGCAAGGGTTAGCATTTGAATCAGCGGACTGAGTAAAGATCTTTCTCATCTGTGTGAATGGGCATTGATCCCTTGAGGGCCTGATAGAACAAAAAGGCAGAGGAAGGACTACTTTGCTGTCTTTGCTTCAGATGGGACATCCATTTTCTCCTGCCCTTGAACATCAGTATTCTGGCCTTTGAACTTGGACTGAGACTTGTACCATTGGCCCCTTGCAAAAGGCTCACATTAAAGAGAACTTATACATGAAGAGCTCTGATCAGAATTTTAGTACTTCATTTTTTAATGGACACCAAGATCACCAAACGTTTGAGAAAAGCATTTAATACCAAATATGGAGATAAAAACATACAAGCAAAAGAGAATATAGAATGCAGAGTAGATAAAAATTTACCAAAACAAAAACCAGACAAAGCAAAACCAAAAACCTAAATACAATATAATCTGTGAGATAAGAGAGCAAAAAGATGGAAAGAAAAGTTGTTTGTTTGTTTTGTGTGTGAAGAGTAAAACAAGAAGAGACAACATACATCTAATGAAAGTTCCAGTGAAAAAGAAAGCAAGAAAAATAGAGGAAATAAAATTATCAAAAAATAATAAAAATTTTCTTAACCTGAAGGACATAAGTTTCTAGATTACTAAAACCCACTGAGTATTCAACACAATGATTTTTTAAAAGACTCACACTAAAACAAACAATCATAAAATTTCAGAACTTTGGTGACAAAGGGAAAACATAAAAGCCTCCAGAAGGGAAAAATCAAGTCACATATAGAAAATCAGGGGTCAAGATGGCATCGGGCTTTCATGTAGCAAAATGGAAATAATTTAGTAATAAGTACACGGGAAACTAAAAAAAATGGAAAAGGGATATAATTATTAAATTTTTTCCAGTAAAAATAAAAGTTTTACAATAAAATTTAATCTTAGTAAACTAGATGGCTTAGTTTCAGGTAAGAATAATATTTAAATAGTAAATATAAATATATCATGAGTATTATATGTATTATACAGTGGCTACTATTTAAATAATAATAATGATAAACACTGAATGTCAAATAAACAAAAAATTATCATGTAAATAGACTGGGAGGATAAGAAGAGGCCTGTGAGTTTTCTATGTATGTGATGGTAGGGTTAAGTGGGTTAGGTAGAGGGCATTAAATATCTTTTATAATAACTTTCATATCCAAAGGATAGTTTTAAAACTGAAAAATTAAGGAAGAGATGCACAGAAAATTAAATTAAAATAGGTGGTAAGTATCAGAGGAAATGGCTAAGGGTTGAAAGTAGTTAGTTTTAGAGAACGGGGTCGCTGTTTTTCTTTATAAGTCAATATTAGTCTTCTTATAAAACTAGAAGCATGTATTTTTTTTAATAAAAATGACACACACCCAAAACAAAAAATAAGATTGTTTCATAGGATATTTAGAAGTGTTAATGTTAAAATAACAATTCTTTCCACATATGTTTAGTAAAATTTGTGCATGTATTTAATAAAGTTTGTAGTGACAAAACATTTGGCTTTTCTTTCTCCCTCCCTTCATTCCTTTGTTCCTTTGTCTCTTGGTTCTTTCCCCTTTTCCCTTCCTTCCTTCCTGTCTATTTTGTTCATTTTTGAAAAACAATGAGATATGAGGTTGTCATTCATATTTAGATTAGTGTTGGGGAAGGGTTTTTCTTTCTTAACTTTTTCTTGGGTTTTAAAAGGAGGTTTGAGCCTTTTTTTAAAGAGCAAGGAAGCATCAAGTGACAACTAGGTTACTGTGTTAATCAGTAGGTCTTAATTGTATATAAAAATGAAAATTGATAGAATTTCACTTCATTCAAACTTCAAAACTAAAGAAAAGATTTGTATTTTTGTATAATATTTTCATGCATAATGGGGGTGAGAATTTGAGCAATCTCAGTCAATAAACATTATCCACATTGAATAACATTAAAATTAATGCACAAATTAGAGTAGGCGACAATTCCTGCCCTGAACCAACAGGAAGCTATTCATAAGTTTTGCTGCTAAATTATTAATGTGTTTGATTATGGGGAGTTGTCCCATTCCTGTTAGGGGTGTTAGGCAATATTCAATATACATATTGTGATCTAAGATTTAAAATACACATTAATTAAGAACACATCTCACTCTAAATGTTTTGAATAAAGGGCTGTGAACTTGTGGAGGCAGAGTGACTACAACCCAGTGTTTCTGGTTCTGAGATCTTTTCTATACAATAGGCTATCTCCCATCCAAAAATGCATCCAAGTTTACAATTGAAATTGCAACAGTCATAGTGATTTATTCTCTAAGACCCATTCCATCCCAAATGATTAACTTAAGTTATTAATAGTGATCTCTTTCTGTTTCTTTTTGCAAAAATCTGGATTTGGAATGTGAACCATTGGCAAGAAATGTGAACCACTTCTTGCCAATCAAAATTGAGGCAAAGTACATTGGTTGTCTTCTGGGAAAATACTTTTTGCCCCACAGTAAGAGACACAAGAAAAAGAGAACCCATGCTTTTTTCTCACTTGAAAATTATTAATCCATATGTGATGCCTATATCTGATCAACAAGTTGAAAGAGGAGTAGGCTTAATGAATGGCAAAACCAAACAATAAAGATGGCAGAGCTGAGAAATGGAGTCTGTACCTTTGAGGACATCACCGGTTCATTAACTGAGCCAGCTTTGGATCACTGCACACCCATGAAGTTCACGTCAAGTGATGTAATAGATTATTATATTATTAAGTCAAATTGTTTCATGGTCTTTTCTTACTTATTAAGTGAAATCATTTAAACTCATATAGTCATTTTAATATCTATCTATTTATCTATCGATCTATCTTTCCTCTCTCTACATATTTTACTTTTCTCACACCCTATGGGATTAAGTGTAGTTGACTATTGACCAAAAATAAAGACCAAGTAAATTAAATATTATAATATGCTTGCAAATTCTACACATTGGAAAAATATATTTTTAATTCAACTTCACATTTTGATTTTGTCCTATTGGCATACGTAGAGGAATATATCAGATTTAAAGAAATAAATCACTCGAAATTGTGACGGCCAGAAAAATGTAGGTTGCTTTAGGTCATGTACAAGTAATTCACTGGCAAAAGATCAAAGCAATTGAGCTCTTTTAAGGGTATAATTACCTCATATTAGTATTACAAATGTCTTGATATAGATAAGCATTAAGTGCCTATAAAGTATCTGAACACATTATAAGTCAAATTTTTTAAAAGGTAATTTTAACAGTATATATTCCAGGCCTTAGCGAACTTGTTGCAATCATTTAGTACAAGGACAAACAACTCAAATGTCTACAGGACCAAGTAAATTACGTACCAGTGAAGTTGCCTGGGTGACAACGAAGGGATTTTAGAGATTATAAGGCCCATTTAAAGGGATCAGCTTCTATGTAGTTTAAGCAGAGATTCCAGTTTTCCCAAAGACTTCCTATAGACTGTTGCTTTGGGAAACTCCAATTAATCACACTTTTTATTATTCATGCCATTGTGAAATCACTTCCTACAATAATTCTGGAATTTGCCATGTGAGTAGCTTTGCCCAATTGGGTATGTTTAAGCACTTAAGCATGATGAAAGTAAAGTATTAAGTGATAGGTGCTTGTACTTAGGAAAGTTTTCTTACAGTGTTTCCTTTTGGAACCTCACCATGATATGAGGCAGCTCTAACAGCTAGATGGAGAGGCCCACATAAAGGAAAACCAGATTTTCAGTGCCTAGCCTCAGATCAGCTCCCAATCTTTCCTCTAGATTACACTTGGCCTCTCATCTTATACCATGTGTGAAAATAACCACCTATTCAACTACAGAATTATGGGATATAATAAGTTGTTCTTATTCACTAAACATTGGGGTGGTTTATTAGATAGAAAGAGATAACTGGGACACTCCTCAGATTCATATTTTATGTGACCTCTTGATTAAAATAATTACTTTATTCTCAAAATATGGATGATAAGCAGGATAAATACAGAATTTGTAACCTCTAATCTAATTCAACCTTCCCATTTTACTGAATGTCCAGGAGGTCAAATGATAAGTTCTTAAACTTAGTGGTAGAACCAGGCGATAGTATTAGTCTCAAAACACATGTGAATGCCTCACAGATGTTAGCTAATAGATGAATTCACAAGCCAGCCCCAGATTGGTCTTTCAAGAAACTATGGTAAAGTGTAAAAATAAGTAAACAATTATTGTGCACTATAATATATATCATAACAAACCATTTTCAGTGCTTTTCCCATTATCCAATTCTACCTACTTAAGAGAATGGTTTTCTCAGTTTGTTGTATAATAAGTAAGAAGTGGAAAGAAGGCTGGTGGAACGCTGGAGTCAGGCCTAGAGTTAAAGGACCATTTATTTAAATTGTTTGATAGAAGATTTAAAAAAAAATCCACAATTAGCTTAATTTAGAATCCATCTCTTCCACTTCACGAGGTATATCTTATTTATGTTCCTTGAATACTGAAAAAACTTCTACATGTGTACAATGTCTTAAGGAAAAAAACTCCATGCAGAATATCAATTCTAAAGCATACTCTAGCATCTTCCATATGTATGTTTCATTTTCAACATCCTTCTTGTCAAGTAAATATAAATAAATCTAAATTCTCCTCCTCACTGGATCATGAGTAGTGGTTTAGAATAGCCTGACAGTCAACAAAAACTGTGGTAAAAGCTTCTGTTATGAGACACAAGAGGAGATTAAAGCACAGCCCTGTCAGTCTGCAGAAAAACAGCATACTGCTCATGGCTGGTTATTCTCTTTTCGGAGTACTGAACTTGGCAGTAAAATCAGTGGAAGTAAATGGCAGAGGCAGGGGCCTGGCAGGGATATGGCAGCCCCTGCAGAGAGGCTGCCTACAGATGACATAACAGTAACCACAGGATCTGCGTGCATACTGGCTTCACTGGAGAAACTAATCAAGTAGTAAGAATAAAGTTTAAGTTTTCAAAATGTAGGTACTTGGTTACTCAGAAATATAAAGGGGAGGGTGAGGCAGGATATTCAGTAAAATGTTTAGAGATGTGTAATTGAGGGCACATAACATAAGAGAGGGGGAAAAAAACCATTTTTCCAGACAAAAACCCCATTCTATTTATTACTAAAATTGATTACAGAGAGAATGTGTTTCTCTCTTTCTCTCTCTCTCTGTGTCTCTCTGGATTACTAGAAGATGTGTAAGGTGATCATAGGCCTTTTATTCTTTGCTTTAATAATTGCCTCAGGCATTTTTAATGTTATTTCTTATTTCTTTCTTATTTTGTTACATTATTTCAACTAGGCCTATTTGAAATTGGCTATCTATAAATATTTAGATGTAAAATAATTTAAAGAGGTATTTTCCTATGGCCTCTTGCTACCAAATACCACTTCCCACCAAAATATATCTATACAATGACATGAAGTCTACCATACGTGTAGTAAGAGAGAAGTGCCTTGCTAGAGCATGTGCATTTGTATGCTACAGAAAAAGGTACAGAACTGGCTTTTCCTCTGAGGCCCTACTTATATCACTATATTTTATTTATGGAAGAGTTAATACTTGTGCTTTCAAATACCTTGTGGATAATAAGTAATATAACATTTTAAAAGTGATTTACTAATTTCCTAAGTTACATTTGATTGATTTTGAATTTGGCACAATCTGTAATATTTTAATATAACCTCATTTACCTTTCAATGTTTGGCCTGCTATATCCTGGTAACTCACTTCTCAATTATAACAATATATAGAGAGAGAGAATAATGCAGCATGACCAAATGGGGTTATTCCCAGGAATGCACAGCTAGTTTAACATTTGAAAACCAATTCATAAAATTTCTCATGTTATCAGAAAAAAGAAAAGAAAAAATAGCTAAGGTTATCAATAGATTCAGAAAAAGCATTTGAGAAAATTAAAATTGGTTTATAATAAAATCTCTCAGCAAACCCAGGATAGAAGGAAGCTTTTTCAAATTGATAAAATAAAACTGCAAAACATCATATGCAATGATGAAAGATTGAATACTTTTCCTCTAAGATGAAAGCAATCTTTTCCACTCTACCAATTTTTTCAATAATCTAGCCAGGGCAGTAAGTCAGGAAACATTAATGGAAGGCATCTATGTTGGAAAACAAGGAATAAAACTCATTTATAGATGACTTGATAATTAATGTAGAAAATCTGAGGGAATCTACAGACAAAGCTACAAATGATGTTACTAATATAAAAATACACAGAAAAATCATTAAAATTCACAATGCATTTTAGCAAGGCTGTTGGACATAAGATTAATACACAAATTATCAGTTGCATTTTTAATTCCAGCGAAAATTAGTAAAAAACTAATTTAGTAAGGTGACATCACATAAAATGATTAAGGTGCTCAAAAATCAGTACTTCCACAGAAATAACCATGACTAGGCAAACACACAGAATCAACTTTTTTGGATCTCTGAAATTTAATCCCAAGCTCACAGCAACAAAGTGACTATTTAGTGAAGGGAAAGACAGCTGAATTTCAGTAAGAGAATGTTGTGGCACTTTCACTCACTAGCTTACCATCACCCATTTCCTAGCAAGGTAGAGGCCATGTGGATGGTGGCTCTCATTTCCTGGTGTAGCTTGCTGGTACCAGGAAGCTAATATGGACCTTCTTCTTAAAATACTGCAATTGTGTGTTTTGACTTGTCTAGTTGTTTCCTGAAGGACATGCAAAAAAGCTGGCTTTTTGTTCATGACTCCCTCCCCTTGGACTTCTGTGGATTTCTGTGTGTTAGTGGTGGTGTCTGTTGAAAATTTTAAAGACATATACTGCTCATTCCTGCCTGAGGAAGGGATCAGCAGATGGGGCAAGCAGAAGACAGATCCAAAAGCCCAGGAAAAGTAAAGTCTGAGATGGAAATTTCTTGTAGTGATAAGTGCTCAGAAGGACATTACATATAAGCGGGAAACAGAGTACAATGTGCATGCCCAGGGCTAGGTTCATGCTCAGAAGTGCCCTGCGAGAACCCTAAACTTGCATCTCTGGCAGACCTCTGGGTTCCACAAAGCAGGAGGTAAAGTCTAAGGCAGAATTGTATGCAGCCTGGTGTAGCAGTGAAGGAATGCCCCCACATCAGAGCCAGGCTGCAAAGACTGGAAAAGCAGTAATTTTTATTTTGGCTTCAGGCATTTCAGTAAATCTCTGACACGTGAGTGGGAGACTCCTGAGATAACAGAACAGAGACTTCAGCGACAACACATGACAAGGAATTATCTTTTAAAAAGCAGTTTGGAAAAGTCAATAAACAGACAACTCCAGTTCTACAAATCAACAACTTCATATCCTGGGGGAGAGAGAGAATATGATTTCTAAATTTACCACATTATAATATTCAAAATATCCAGTTCTCAAAAATAAATTGACAGAAACTCTCGGATTAAGCCAAACATTGGACTTAATAGACAAATACTTTAAATAAACTGTCTTAAATCTTAAATATGTTCCAATAGCTAAAGAAGACCATGGACAACAGAAAAAAAAAACAGGAAAACTATGTGTGAATAAAATTAGAATATCAATAAAGAGATAGAAATTATAGAAAGGAGTCAAACAGGAATTCTAGAACTGAAAATTATACTAATGAAAATGAAAAATTCACTGGAGTGGCTAATAATTTTTGGGGGTTGACAGAAGGAAGAATCAGCAAACTTGAATAGATCAGTAGAATTTATTCAATCTGAAATATGGGAAGAAGAGTGAAGACAAATGAACAGAACCTTTGAGAAATGTGGGACACCATTAAGTGTACCAATATACACATACTGGAATTATTATTATTATTATTTTATATTATTATTAGGAGGAGGAGAGAAGAAAAAGTAAAGGACAGAAAATGCATTAAAAGAATAATGGTTAAAACACCACACATTTCTTGAAAACATTAATCTACACTTCCAAGAAACTCAACAAACTCCATGTTGTGCAAATGCAAAGAGTTACATATCTGCACATGTCATAGTACAAAGATTGAAAGTGAAAAATAAAGACAAAATCTTAAAAACATCAAGAGAATAATGACTTGGCGCATACAAGTTAACATAAATAAAATTAGCACATGATTTGTCATCATATTTAGTGCATGACAGAAGGCATCAAAATGACATTTCTAAAGTGCTGAAAGAAAAAAGAAACTTGTCAAGCAAGAATCTTATATCCAGCAAAATTATCTTTCAAAAATTAAAGTGAACTAAACAAATTCCTAGATGAAAACTGAGGGAATTTTTTTGGGTCTCAGTCCTGTGTACTGAGAAATACCAAAGCAAGTTATTCAGGCTGAAAACAAATGACACAAAAGAGTAAATCAAATCCACATGAAAACCCAAAAACTATTGGTAAAGGTAATTATATAGGTGATTTGAAATGCAGAAAATTACATATATCTTCTTTCTTCTCTTATGTGATTTTAAACATATTGCATAAACAATACCTATAAAATTGTACTGTTGGGCATATAAATTATAAAAATGTCATATACTTGACAACAGGAGTGGTTGAACTATGTAGAATGAGGAAATAATAACAGATGGTAAATCAAATCCATAAAAAAAAAATGAAGAAAACCTGAAATGCTAAATACAAAGTTAACATAAAAACTCTGTAAATTTGTATTTACTCTCCTTTATTCTCTTACTTTTCTTAAAAGACATGAGGTTTTATGAAACAATATTTATAACTATATATTATTGAGTTTGTAATGGTAATAGTTGGACAACTGTGTAAATGTACTAAAAAATTATTGAAGTGTATATTTTAAATATTTGAATTTTGTGGTATGTAAAACATACTTAAATAAAGGTTTTTTTTTTAAAAAAAGAGGGAGATAGGTTGTAATACTGCTTTTCTTGAGATAAGAAACAAACAATAGCTATTTTAGAAATAGTAAAAATCTAAATAATTGCTATATGGAAAATGAAATTTCAGAAACATTTTGTTTAATTCCCTCATTCCTACAGGCTACTTTTCCCAATTTAGAATTTCTCTGAATTATGTCATTAGAAACAGACTGTGAAGAAATTAAATAAGTGAGAGTGATTTATTGCTGCTCTTGTTGCAATGGAGTTATTTTTGTCTGTATTAAGGTCCTTATAAATTTAGCTAAATATGATTCAAATGTGCATTTCCTAAGAAACTTTAGATATCTTTTTATTTTTGTCCAAACCATAAGGCAAATACCTAACAGATAGTTGAATAAAAACATAATAAAATTACTACTGCTGTTTCTGGCATTACCCACCATTAACCCTGTTCCTGGTCCTGGAGCCTGTCATGTACAAGTAGACTATCTGAAAATCCCATTCCTTATGTTTATTTTGAGAGTAAGAAATGAGTTACATACAGCCACAGGAGGTTACAGTTAATATTTGTAGATCATATTTGTAGAATATCTAGTTACAATCTCTTCAAATTGGCAAAAAAAAAAAAGATGCTTCTAATTATAAGACTCTATTCTAAGTAATTAAAGGAAACATGGGAGCCAAATTATAATGCTATATCAGTTGGTTAGTCAACACAAGCTTGCAACTCCTGTTAGTATTCAAAATCACTATTCTGATGTTGAGGGTGAGCTTTAAAAGATACAGTGGTGTTCATTATATGTTTAGTCTAACTTTACTCTTACTGCAACAAGTATTTATAAGAGAATAAAGCTGAAGACAAAGAAAAAGGAAAAATTTTTTCTATGGACATATGTTTCATGGTAAATTATGCTGTGGTTAAATTTTTACCATTGTCTACATATTTTCAGTGAAATAACTTCAGGTTCAAATAATATCGAGTGTATATTCAAAAGGAAAAGAAAGTGCTAAAATAGGGAGGGGTAATTGCTGGAATGTAGTAAAATACATGATGAGTTTGAATGTTTGTGATCTCAGCTACATTCTTATTTTTTCTGTCTGTTTATTTGATAGCCTAATAAAATAAAACTCCTCAAACTGTTGTCTTCATGGATGTGTCCTAAAATAGAAACACCTTAATAATAACTCTGATCACTTATTACTGTTAAGTTATGATTTTTCAGCCAGTTCTCTCAATTTGTAGAGGTTACCAACCAAGAAAATCCTTGAATTTGGACATAGACTATTCGTACTTTATAAATAGCTGATATTTCATGTTTCCTATATTCTTTCTTGCATTTCTTTCTCTCAAGTCTGTAATGCTACTAGATAGTTTGATTAAGAATAACTCCAATTAATGCTTTTGGTGCTGTACTTAGCATAAATACTAGAAGGGTTGCAAGGGAAAGATGTGTAATAATAATTATTATTATCATTGTGATTATAAATCTTTCACTTATCAATTTTTTTCATATGTATTATATTATCTCTTATTTCCTCATATGAGAGTAGGCATTATTTTTCTCATTTTACAGATGAAGAAATGGACGTGCAGAAAATTTAAGCTTTCCCAATTTCATATGGTAAGTAAATGGAGAAGATAGACTTCAAACTCACTATTTTCCTGAATCCACTTTGATTTTTGGCTTCTAAAGAAGTTCAGGAAGTATCGTCGCTCTACCTTAACACACACGCACACACACACACACACACACACACACACACACCTCAGTTATATTTATTAGTCAGATATCTTTCTTTCTTAACAGAATAAACCAGTTATATTTGAAGATATTAACTCTTTGCATCATAAGTGGAAAAAAATAGTAGTTTTATCTTTTATTCAGATATAATCAGGGAAAAGTTCTGTTTAAATAAGAGAGACAAGATACACACACACACACACACACACACACACACACACACACACACACACACTGATGTTTGGGGGAAGAGTTTTGTTCTGATTTTGGTCTTTTTTACCTTTCTCTATTTTTAAAATTTATCCTCAGAAAATGACCTAGACTTTGGCTGTGATCTCCTAGGAAATTTTGAGTTATTACTGAGCTGATCCATTGAGGAATCAATGAATACACAATAAATCCATAATTTTATTTTAAACATTAAAAAAGATAGTCTACATCCAGTGATTAGACTAGAAAATGCTGCTGGAAGTAGAATACATTCTCCTCAATTTTCTTGTATCACCAGACTAAGGAAAACATTAGAGGCGAAGGAGGAGAAACATTAGAATAATTGGCAACCATGGCTGAAGAAAATGTGATGATTGCTTATCTACCACATCATTTGAATGTAACAAAATGGTATGTTGTAAGAATAACATTTCTCAGGGATTTATTGATAAGCATTCTAAATATAAAGCCTAAGCAACCAATTTTTCAAAGTTTAATTTTAAAATAAATAAAAATCTATTTTGTTTTCTAGAGTAATTTCTCCTAAATGACCAATTCTCAAGTTCTGCACTTATCCACTATGAATGGTAAGCCTAGAAAATAAGTAAAGTGGGAATCTCTTCCACTTTCATGTCTGGGTCATTCAAGTTAAAGTCTGTTTAAAGATTCAAATTAAGTCTGGAGCAGTGGGTGTAGATGATGAGAGCTGAATACTTAATGTTCAAATATAGTAGGTGTGTTCATACTCAGAATAAGAAGATCTGGGAAATCAGATCCGGGAAGTGTCTCACTCAGCTTTTAACAATATTTGCATGCTACGATTGATTGCCTAAATTGCTACAGGTAGGCATTATTCATAAGTACTGCAGGTATATCTTTATTCATCCCCTACCTTATTTTTATTTTTTAAATTTTATTTATTTATTTTTTATTGGAGTATAATTGCTTTGCAATGTTGTATTAGTTTCTGCTGTAGAACAAAATGAATCAGCTATATGTATACATATATCCCCTCCCTCTTGAGCCTCTCTCCCATCTCCCCCAATCCTACCCCTCTAGATCATCACAGACCACTGACCTGAGCTCCCCGTTCTATACAGCAGGTTCCCACTAACTATCCTTTTTACACAGCGTAGTGTATATATGTCAATGCTACTCTCTCAATTCATCCCATCCTCCCCATCCCCCCTTTTGTCCACAAGTCCATTCTCTATGTCTGCATCTCTTTTCCTGCCCTGAAAATAAGTTCATCAGTACCATTTTTCTAGATCCCTTATATATGTGTTAATATACAATATTTGTTTTTCTCCCTCTGACTTACTTCACTCTGTATGACAGACCCTAGGTTCCCCCACTTCACTACAAATGACCCAATTTTGTTCCTTTTTATAGCTGAGTAATATTCCATTGTATATATGTGCCACATCTTCTTTATCCATTCATCTGTCAATGAACATTTAGGTTGCTTCTGTGTCCTGGTTATTGTAAATAGTGCTGCAATGAACATTAGGGTACATGTATAATTTTGAATTACGTTTTTCTCAGAGTATATGCCCAGCAGTGGTATTGCTGGGTCATATGGTAGCTCTATTATTAGTTTTTTAAGGAACCTCCATACTGTTCTCCAAAGTGGCTGTATCAATTTACATTCCCACCAATAGTGCAAGAGGGTTCCCTTTTCTCCACACCCTCTCCAGAATTTAATGTTTGTAGATATTGTATGATGGCCATTCTGACTGGTGTGAGGTGAGCTACACATAAAAGAATGAAATTAGAACACTTCCTAACACCATACTCAAAAATAACTCAAAATGATTAAAGACCTAAATGTAAGGCCAGACACTATAAAACTCTTAGAAGAAAACATAAGCAGAACACTCTGACATAAATCACAGCAAGATCCTTTTCAACCCACCTCCTAGAGTAATGGAAATAAAAAGAAAAATAAATAAATGGGACCTAATGAAACTTAAAAGCTTTTTCACAGCAAAGGAAACCATAAACAAGACGAAAAGACAACCCTCGGAATGGGAAAAAACATTTGCAAATGAAGTAACTGACAAAGGATTAATCTCCAAAATATACATGCAGCTCATGCAGCTCAATAACAAAAAACAAGCAACCCAATCAAAAAATGGGCAGAAGACCTAAATAGATGTTTCTCCAAAGAAGACATACAGATGGCCAACAAACACATGAAAAGATGCTCAACATCACTAATTATTAGAGAAATGAAAATCAAAACGACAATGGGGTATCCCCTACCCTCTTTTTAGATCCTACCATTATCTTTCTGACTTCCAAGTCTCAGCAGTTATACTCAGGCTATCTCTGTCCAACCAACCTTTTCTATTTCAGAATTATTCTTCTATCTTACTGAAGTTGGATTATTTTTTTCCTTCAATTTTATATTCTCTACTAACAAGTGTGGTAAGTTAACCCATCCTAATTGATGCTACAGAGTTAGTGTGATCTCTTTCTTTCCCTCACTCTCACTTCATCTCATTTATTCTCCAATCCAATTAATGAACCTAATAGGTTTTGTGCTGGACACAAGATAGACTCTAAGGATTCAACTGCCTAAAAGAGAAATTCAAATCTAGCAAGATGCAACAGTTATATAAAAAGAAGTAATTGGAATATGAGTTAACAATTATTATGATAAAGGTATGTGTCAAAATGCTTTAGAAAAAGAAATTTATTTGTTATGAAAACACATAAAGAAAAATGAATTTGCCTGGAAAAAATTGGAACTTTTTTGGGGGGATTGCCATTTGACATTTTTAAAAGTTAATGGAAATAAAAGGGAGGCCAGGCAAAGAAAACAGCAAGAACAAAACATGGAGACATGAATGTCTAGAGGAATGGTATTCCTAGGATCAGGAACACCAACATCACATAGTAATTTCATAGGAATAGAAATTCCTGGGTCGGTTTAGACCTATCAAATGAGAAAACCTGGGAGTGGGAACTAGTAACGTGACTAATAACTATGCCTCCCAGATGATTCTGAAGCATCCTTTGAGAACTACTGAGCAAATCTTTAAAAAAGTAACTACTTTTTATGACTCTAATGTAGGCCATAGGCTGAGATGAAAACACATTTGGATTTTATTTGGTAGGCAATTGAGAGATAGGTGATGTGTCTCAAGCATAGAACTGACATGTTCTTAAGAGTTTTAAAATGATAACTCTGATGGTATTGTTGGCATTTAATCAGGTTGATGAAGAGATTGAAGTCCATCAGTAAGATATGAATAAAGCTATAGCATCAATAGTGGCAGGGAGGATGGAAGAGAGAAAATGTAGATGTAGAGTTTTTCAGATAATTTGTATTTTTTTCAACAGAAGTTTCTGGAGAGAATTTTTCCAAAGAAAATCCAATACAGGAAATTGTAAGCACCAAAGCATGTTGATGGGGAGGTGGGGGAATAAGGTCACTTGAAGGAGCTTTGTGCTACCTTGCAAAACAAAACTGACCTTCTTCTACTTATAGCAATGTGTAGCATGCAACATGGAGAAAATGAAACAGTCACTCTCTTATGCTCTTTTTCTTCAAGTCAGTTAGGTAGATCTATGCATCTCTAAACTCCATTTGTGGGTTAGATCTGAGTCAGCTTCAAAACGGTTCCTAGACTCCAGGCAAGGACATATGCCTCTCTAACACACGTTTCTGTCTAACCTAGCCAAAATGTTGTAACAGTTAAGTGGTTTTCTGGCAACACTTGAAAAGTGAACTCCTGAGTTTGCCTGCAGAATTCAAAGAAAGCTTCAGAAAAAGGAGCTGGCTTTTGAGTTGAATCTCTAATATTGCATAGATGTATGTTGACAGAAAAGGAAATAGGATATTTTACACAGATGAACTATATGAACAAGGTCACAAAATGAATAGGTCTATGGCTACTTAGCAAACATAATTTTTAGATTGAGAGATTCTCATGTTTGTGTTGACCAGCTCCATTCTGGCCTCAGTGTGTATCATTTTCAGGAGAAATAAGTTTGGAGGAAAGGAGTAGAATAAGCACATGTTCTCAACACTCTAAGTAGGAGATGAGTGATGATGGAAGGCCGGACCATTGGAGATCGTGAAGGCACTGGATTCAAAACATTTGGATTCAAAAACTGGGAAAGCTGGCAACTTCCAGTTAGCAAACAGCCATGGGCTGTCCACTTTTCTACTCTCAGTGGATTTACTGGGGTCTCTTGAAAGTGACTCCTGTTCACTGACTCTCAAAAATGTCTGTCACATGATTTTCATGATTTTTAAAATTTCACTTTGCTTTGAAGAGGAAACCATCATTCTAATCTATGAGGATTTTACTTATTCTAAGTACATCACATATATAAAAAAGGAGACCCCATTATTATACTTTCTTCCAGGGAGCTTGAGTTCGAAACTTTATTTTGGCCCCCAGCTTCCTCTGGACTCTCCTCCAGACTCCAGTAGTAGGGCAATGCTATTTAGTTGTCTGATCATCCTAGGACAGTGTTGTCAGAGAGAGCAAGCCAGGAGCTTGCAATGAGGCTGCTCTGTGCTCATCCTTCCTCAGTCTGTCTCTCCATTCCCACCTTCCTCCCAACCATGAACTAGCTTGAATACTGCAGAGAAGTAGCAGAACTTAAAATCAAGTCTAAATTCTTCAACTCCAAAGGCAACCTTTTTCTGTGAAATACCTAGGGTGACACAAAAGTAAACATGTATAACATATTGTATTAAGTGTAAAAAAAAAAAAGGATAACACTGTTGTAGTTTGTGTGCTCCCCCTCCCTAAATTGGGAGATGATAAATTTCCATTGTTAAAATACTGTTTGCAGTACTTTGTTATGGCAGCCATAGTAAGCCTATACAGACACCTAACTCTTCCTTAATCTTATTGTAAACTTTTTTTTTGAATTTACCTATTTTCTTGATTCCAGTAATTCCATATATTGTTTCACTGTTAATCTACGGTTGATATAGCAAGCATTTAAAGTCAATTCCCATACAAATGAATAATGCCACAAAACCAATTTTCCAATATGGCAAGATAAGTTTTTGGGATATTAACTTGTATTTGTTCCACTTCTACCTTCCTATTATAGGAGGATAGCAAGAAATTTTATATTTTCTTGTCTCAAGGGAATGGATGGAATGGGGTTTCAGAACTTATAAAACATAAACCAACTACATATACATCTCTAATACTCATTTGTGAGCCCCTTATCTCATTGACATCATGTTTGGTAAACCAGAGAGGAAGAAGAAGAGAGAAAAGGGATAGATTCCCACAGATGGGATAATAAAGATGTCTGTGGTGTGCAGATTAGCAGGGTCTTTCATCTCTTTGAAGAGCGCTGGAGTAATACAAAACCTCATTATGAAATTTTGTGCAGGTGAATGGGTTAAGCAAAGCCTAAATGAGGTTCTCAACCTCGTTTAAGATGTACGTGTGTGATAGGCAGAATTCTAAAGATGTCCAGGAAGATTCTTGTCCTCTGGTTACTTAATCAAACACTAATATGGGTACTGCTATGAAGTGATTTTCCAGATGTAATTAAAGTACCCACCTTCAAATAGGGAGATTACCCTGGGTAACTAGGTGAGTCCCATCTAATTACATGAGAGCTTAAAAGACAAAAAAATCCTCTGGCTGGAGTCAGAGAGATGTGGCAGAAAAGAAAGGTGGAAGAAAACGCGGAAAAGAGAATCTATGAGTGAGAAGGGTTTGACATACCCTTGCTGTCTTTGAGAGACAGGGTTTATGTTCAAGTACTTGGGAGACAGCTGTAGGAACTAAACACAGCCACCAGCTGACACCTAGCAAGGATACTGGACCTCAGTCTTATAACCACAATGTACTGGATTCTGCCAATAATCTGAATGTGCTCAGAAGCATATTATTACTGAGCATCCCCACAAGAGACCAGCCAGTTGATATCTTGATTTTGGTCTTGTGAAACAGATCAAAGCAGGGAAATCAGCCAAGCCAACACTGTTCTCCAAAGTGGCTGTATCAATTTACATTCCTAAGAGGGTTCCCTTTTCTCCTCACCCTCTCCAGCATTTATTGTTTGTAGATTTTCTGACGATATCTGTTCTAACCAGTGTGAGGTGACACCTCATTGTAGGTTTGAATTGTATTTCTCTAATAATTAGTGATGTTGAGCAGGTTTTCATGTGCTTCTTGGCCATCTGTATGTCTTCTTTGGAGAAATGTCTAATTAGGTCTTCTGCCCATTTTTGTATTGGGTTGCTTGTTTTTTTACTATTGAGCTGCATGAGCTGTTTATATATTTTGGAGATTAATCCTTTGTCCATTGATTCTTTTGCAAATATTTTCTCCCATTCTGAGTGTTGTCTTTTCATCTTGTTTGTGGTTTCCTTTGTTTCGCAGAAGCTTTTAAGTTTCATTAGGTCCCATTTGTTTATTTTTGTTTTTATTTCCATCACTCTAGGAGGTGGATCAAAAAAGATCTTGCTGTGATTTTGTCAAAGAGTGTTCTTCCTATGTTTTCCTCTAAGAGTTTTATAGTGTCCGGTCTTACATTTAGGTCTCTAATCCATTTTGAGTTTATTTTTGTGCATGGTGTTAGGGAGTATTCTAATTTCATTCTTTTGCATGTAGCTGTCCAGTATTCCCAGCACCACTTATTGAAGTCTTTTCTCCATTTATATCCTTGCCTCCATTGTCATAGATTTGTTGACCATAGGTGCATGTGTTTATCTCTGGGCTTTCTATCCTGTTCCACTGATCTATATTCCTGTTTTTGTGCCAGTACCACATTTTCTTGATTACTGTAGCTTTGTAGTATAGTCTGAAGTCAGGGAGTCTGATTCCTCCAGCTCCATTTTTTTCCCTCAAGACTGCTTTGGCTCTTCAGGGTCTTTTTTGTCTCCATACAAATTTTAAGATATTTTGTTCTAGTTCTGTAAAAAATGCCACTGGTAATTTGATAGGGAATGCATTGAATCTGTAGATTGCTTTGGGTAGTATAGTCATTTTCACAATATTGATTCTTTCAATCCAAGAACATGGTATATCTCTCCATCTGTAGGTATCATCTTTAATTTCCTTCATCAGTGTCTTATAGTTTTCTGCATACAGGTCTTTTGTCTCCCTAGGTAGGTTTATTCCTAGGTATTTTATTCTTTTTGTTGCAATGATAAATGGAAGTGTTTCCTTAATTTCTCTTTCAGATTTTTCATCATTAGTGTATAGGAATGCAAGATATTTATGTGCGTTAATTTTGTATCCTGCTACTTTACCAAATTCATTGATTAGTTCTGTAGTTTTCTGGTGGCATCTTTAGGATTCTTTATGTATAATATGTCATCTGCAAAAAGGGACAGTTTTACTTTGCTTTTCCAGTTTGTATTCCTTTTATTTCTTTTTCTTCTCTGATTGCCATGGCTAGGACTTCCAAAACTATGTTGAATAATAGTGGTGAGAGTGGACAACCTTGTCTTGTTCCTGATCTTTAGAGGAAATGCTTTCAGTTTTTCACCATTGAGAATAATGTTTTCTGTGGGTTTGTTATATATAGCCTTTATTATGTTGAGGTAGGTTCCCTCTATGCCCACTTTCTGGAGAGTTTTTATCATAAATCAGTGTTGAATTTTGTCAAAAGTTTTTCTGCATCTATTGAGATGATTATATGGTTTTTATTCTTCAATTTGTTAATATGGAGTATCACATTAATTGATTTGCATATATTGAAGAATACTTGCATCTCTGAGATAAATCCCAATTGATCATGGTGTGTGATCCTTTTAATAGGTTTTTGGATTCTGTTTGCTAGTATTTTGTTGAGGATTTTTGCATCTATATTTATCAGTGGTATTGGTCTGTAATTTTCTTTTTTTGTAGTATCTTTGTCTGGTTTTGGTATCAGGGTGATGGTGGCCTCATAGAATGAGTTTAGGAGTGTTCCTTCCTCTGCAATTTGTTGGAAAAGTTTGAGAAGGATGGGTGTTAGCTCTTCTCTAAATGTTTGACAGAATTCACCTGTGAAGACATTTGATCTTGGACTTTTGTTTGTTGGAAGATTTTTAATCACAGTTTCAATTTCATTACTTGTGATTGGTCTGTTCATATTTTCTATTTCTTCCTGGTTCAGTATTGGAAGGTTATACCTTTGTAAGAATTTGTCCATTTCCTCCAGCTTTCCATTTTTTTGGCATAGAGTTGCTTGTAGTAGTCTCTTAGGATGATTTGTATTTCTGCAGTGTCTGTATAAAATTACTGTCCTAGGTTTAAATAGCATATTCCTCAAAAAATTTTTTCTATACAGAAAAAAATTATTCTTGTCTTGTTTTTCTTTTGTAAAATATTCTTTATTCAAGGAATTATTTTAGCTCTTGAGGTCAGAGGTTTGATAAAGAAAGTCTAAGTTCGTACTATTGTTTTACCTGCTATGTTATTATACCATATAATTTTATTTTCAACTTCTCTCCTCTGTACCAACCTAGAGTGATGAGTCCTAATATATTAGCCTTTATCATATAACTTTTTTTTGCTTTGATTATTTAATCTGTCTTTCTCTTTTGCTAACTTTAAATGAGAAAATAAAACAACTACTGGAAGCCTTGCTTCATTAAATAATTAGAATCCTGTGAAAAATCTGTTGTAGATAAGGTTCTAGAATATGCCAATCATTAATTATGTTGCTTTAGCTACAGAATTATAGGAGGCTCATGTCTTCAAATAGCTAATAATTACCCTTGACACATCTATTGGTGTAATTTAAAAGATTATCCCATCCTACAAGTGTAATTTGAATTATTATTTTCCTAAATGCCTTACCTGGATGAAGTAATATGAGAATCATGTCTATTTAGAGGACTGTCAGAGATTGTTTTTCACTTTATCTTAATAGAGTTCCCCTTGCATACCCAAGGAAAGCATAATATCTCAAAACTGAAAAAACTTTCAGAAAGTTTTTGTAAATATTAACTGTTGTGCTTAAAAGTATATACTTTGGCATAATAGCTTTTATATATTGCTGTTATCGATAAAAATCTAATGCCCAATTTAATGGCATTGGTGTTATGACACAAAATATTTTAGTAGTACTCTATTGAACACTTTTTAAAAGTATTATAATTCTAAATAAATAAATTTCATATAATGTAGATCCTTTGCTTATGTTCTTATTAATGCTCTAAAAAGAAATCTAACAAGTCTTTTTGCTAGATTGTTACAGTTTTGAAAAATATGCTTTCCCTACACTGGTATGTAAATGAATGTTCTATTAGGTGTGTGTCAAATGAATTTATCTGCATTTAAGGGGTTTTTGTGTGTGTGTTAATTCAGTTCCCAGGATATTTCAATATATATTTCTTCACTAACACAAAACAAATAAAGGTTTAAAAGAACATTAACACAGGTCTGCTGAGAGGTTATGAATATGCATTTATACTTCCAGAGATACCTTGAGTATTATTTCAAGCAGTCATTTTACTGAAGTAAGGACTTACACATTATCAGTTTGTATATATGGAACTATATTTATGATCATTTTTAGAAAAATAAAGAATTTTATAGGGTTAGCACTAGAATATGAGATAATCCTTTGAGTCTTGCTTTAAAATGAAACTGGTGAATACAGATCCAAGAATTAAGATTATTCTTTGAAACTGCTTTTATGTCTCTAACATAAAAACAGGTGTGTGATCAAAAGTAGCACAAGTATAAGGTGTCTAGTGTTCTTTATGTAAGATAAATCATTTAAAATTTAAAAGCACTATACAAATATAAGATAATGTTGAACACTGGATATATTTGTAAACACAAATGTGATCATACTTTAAGTTACATTTATATTCACTTCTGAAGTATTCAGCACTGATGATATATTTTAAATACATTGTTTGGGATGAAGCAAATAATTTTACTCATAAGTAAGTGTACTTTTGGTAATATTTGTAAGCTATGATTTAATATGTTTAAATATTCATGTAAATATATGGAATTCTTCAAAGAGCAAGAATCCCAGAATTATTGGTCTCTGACATTTACTTTTCAGACTTCTTAAGCTCTGAAATATCTTTTCCTTAGAATCATGTTGCCATGGTGATGCTTCATATAATTTCGGACAAATAGGATTTAAGACACATTCATTTCAGTGGAATTGTAAAATTACTTAAAATATGATTGGAATCTGGACACTATTTGATGGACCTCAGCCAATATTCTTCATCTTTTATAATAAGGTAAGATGTTGGAATTTACTTTTAAATGAAGATATTCATATAAGAGCTGTATGAAGGTTTAGATGCCATTGATTTCAATATGAAACTGTTAGGTCCAAATGTGACATCATTATACAATAGTGCAACTTACACATTATAGAATTATACAACAATGCAAGTGTGTCATGACTTTATGTGGGAAAAATTTTTCTAATACAATTTAACCTTGAGCTAACCTTTGCTTTGACACAATTTCAGAACTTTAAGCTTTTTGTAACATCATGTGTAAAATTTTCCATGGATATCTCAAAGCATAAAAACTTTAATTTAAATTAGAAGGAAGACCTCTTATGGTTTATCTTTGAAATATGAAGTTGGGACCAATATTCTGCCTTATCACTTTTCCTAACTCTGTATACAGCTACTTGGAATGAAAAAAATCTCATTCTGTGCCATATGAGTGAAGCCAAAAACTTCCAAAATTGCCAGGACTTCTCTCCTTGGAGACAATGGGAATCTCAGGAGAAGTGAAACTACCATCTCTAAAAAGAACCAGGAGTAATCAAATACTGTGTTTTTAAATATGTTGAATTTGGATGATAAGTGAATATTTTGTGATTCGTAAGTTGATATTAAATAAATGATACTTTCTCTGTAATAATGTCATAGTTGTTTAAAATAATTTATTTAGTGAAATAATTTATTTTTCTACTTTAATTATTTTGCTTTATTTCATGAAGCAGATTTGTTTCTGTTAAATGCATACATTTATGTGAAACATAAGCAGCTAACATTGAAGTAACTGGTATTGCCACACTCATCCAGGCTTTATGTCTAAATCAAGATTTTATTTATTTCCTCTTTTTCCCCTTTATCAAAACTTAATTTATCAGACTGTAAATGTTTAATATGTGCTCTCTTCTTTCTAGAAGGAAGGTCATTCTTAAGAAAACTCTTAATACATGATATAATGCTACTTTTCTAAGATGATTTTCTTTTGAATTGCATACACTTACCTTGAAAATTTTTTCATTACAAAAATCTCTCAAGAGAGGCAAAATAACACAGGGCTTACCAGCAAGTCTGAATTAATTATAAAGAAGGAAGATTAATATCATAGAAGCATAAAAAACCTGTAAAATTTAATTTTTTCCAAATACCAAGCATTACAAAGCAATTGTATTGAATAATGTTTTCTGTATACTTCCATTAAAATGGCAGGGCTTCCCTGGTGGCGCAGTGGTTGAGCATCTGCCTGCCGATGCAGGGGACGTGGGTTCGTGCCCCGGTCCGGGAATATCCCACATGCCGCGGAGCGGCTGGGCCCGTGAGCCATGGCCGCTGAGACTGCGCCTACAGAGCCTGTGCTCCGCAGCAGGAGAGGCCACAGCAATAAGAGGCCCGCATACCACAAAACAAACAAACAAACAAACAAAAAACGTCAGAAAAAGGAAAAGTGTAACTGCAGTGGTAAGAAATAGGGCTTAGGCTTCTGTTTTCAGTAGTGATAGAAATATATATATATTTTTTAACCTCACAAACTTTAAATGATCTTTACCATAGGAAGCTTCAAAATTTTTGAATTTTGAATAAATAAGAAAATACGGGTTAAGTCAGAGTTTGTATTTGCTCAAATGCTCATTCTTAAATTATTGTAAGCAAAATTTCATACTTGCCTACTGCATCTCTCAAAAATGTAATCCCCCCAAAATCTATTCAAAAAGTTTTTTTGAACTTCATAAGTGAACGATTTCTTATATAACTGCAATAAAATCTCTGGGAAAGAACCTATGAAAGTACTGTGTCAGCAATTTTAGCTTATTGCATATGACTTGTTCCCTTTTCCACATAATATTTAATGTATTTTTTAACATCTTTATTGGAGTATAATTGCTTTACAATGGTGTGTTAATTTCTGCTTTATAACAAAGTGAATCAGTTATACATATACATATGTTCCCATATCTCTTCCCTCTTGCGTCTCCCTCCCTCCCACCCTCCCTATCCCACCCCTCTAGGTGGTCACAAACCACCGAGCTGAAGCTAGTGGGAAGCAGCCGTATTTAATGTATTTTAACTTCAGATTGTATAATGCCATAGCTGATAGGAGCTTTGAGCCTTTTTTGGCATTTTAAAAATTAAGGTTACTGACCACTTTAGGAAGAAAATTTAATGAAGGATATAACTCTTAAATGATACCGAGTGGTATTTTCCTCCCTGGGACCAGCACTAGATGTTATCTGTCTAGAATGTGTTTGTGGATTCTAAAGTCCACTTCAAAATTTCTTGAGCTACAAGCATGCTTGTGAGTTGCTGGTCATGTAGAATTAAAATTCTTTGTCGACATATGCTGAAGAGGAGAAATGGAACTATGGGCATGGCCCAACATAGTATTCTGATTTTTGTTCAGTATTCAGCAGAGTGGGACCCTAAGGAAAGAGAAGAAAAATTGGCAATTGCTATTGAGCATGAAAACATGCAGAAAAGTGTTCACTGTCCTAGAGTAGGTACATTTTTTTATGCGAGAAGAGAAGGGGCTAAATTCTGTGGGTGCAATGCAATAGAAGGAGAAAGAAGTGGTATCAAGGGTCCAATAGGACCTGATTTGCTATTTACTGCTTACCTTTGACAAGACATTTGCCTTTTCTGAAATTACACTCACTTGGTAAAATGGGAAAATAGCTACTGGCTTTCCTCACAAGATAGCTCTGATAGTTAAAAGAAGCACACACATAAGAGAAATGTTACAAGATTTTATTATGTGTACACTGCTATCAATACAAGCTATTCCAAATGGGATTGTTGGGTATTGGGTATTTTTTCCCACAATTTAATTCTAGCACATTTGTCATGTAACTAGCAAATCTTTTCTAAGACTGTATACTTCCATAGAAGGCCCCAATCCCCATCTTCCCTCAGGTGAAGTATCACCTACTAAGTGATCTTCCTCATCGGCTCTGGCCCTTCTCCAACCCGTTCCCCACATTGTAGCCAAGGTGATCTTTGCAAATCTTGTGATGTCACTCGCCCTGTTTAAAATCTAATATTGCTTGGCATGACCGATGAAGCCCTGCCTCCCTCTAACGCTTCATTACGTATTACTTCCTGGTTTAATAAACGCTAGCACTGCAGCATTTTGTTTCGGTTCTTCAGACATGTCATGTGCTCTTCCACCACTGACAGAGCTCTGTCCTTTGCCAAGAAGACCCTCTCTGCTCCCCAGCGCTGCTTCCATTTTAATATTCAGCCACTATTCATCCTGATACTTTTGCTCAGGTGTTACTTTTTCAGAAAGGACCCACTTGTCTAGCTCAGGTCCTTTTATAATGCACTCACAGAACCCAGTGACTTTCATCCATTTACCCTGGTTTGTACATTCATTATAAATTATTCCATTAATATCTGCCTCCTTTACCAGACTGTAAACTCCTTGAGAGCAAGATTCTATTTTCTGCTTACTGTTAATCTGCAAAATATCTGGGAAATTAGAGAGGCTCAATAACTTTATATTTCTATGAAACTCTTCTAAATATTCATAGTAATATTTTATTGACTGATGTTATTTTTTTAACATCTTTATTGGAGTATAATTGCTTTACAATGTTGTGTTAGTTTCTGCTGTATAACAAAGTGAATCAGCTATATTTTGACAATTTGCTTGTTTCTAGATAATGAACTTTTAAAATGGACCTATCCACGGGTCAGGCTAGAGGACATATGATAGGAGAAACACAAGCGTGTGGTGGTGGCCCATGTATCCTCTGAGTATAGTGATATACAGTAAACAGTCATCCAAGCCACCATAAAATCCCATGAGGAGGGAGCAACTTGAAGAGGCAAGATGCTAGGATCCAGCAGTCAGTCTGTTGGTGTTTGACAGACTTAGGAAAAAGTAGCAGAGACTAAGCTGTGGGTTTAGGTGGAATTCTGATGAAGACCCAATAACTGGAACTGGACTCAGTGAAGAGATAGCATTGGGGAGAGAAAGGAAGTTACCATCTCTACAAACAGACCAGCAAAAAAGTGGAATTGATGAAGACTCACCTGAGCTATTTAACTAGGGCTTATGAAGGATCCATCTAATTAAGGACAAGAAGAATCCCTGAAGCCTAAACGGTATTGCTCCTGAAGGAGAAGACAAAGGTAAATCCACAGAGTAGCAGAGAATAAAGAAAAACGGGAGGGGCCATGAAGATTTTTACGTCAATCAGAATTTATTTTTAATGTGAAAATATTTTGATCAATATAAAGTGTGGGTGAATGCTCTGTGTCTGTAGCAGCAGGGTAAACGATAGAGGGGATTAGGTGTTAGAAAATGAGAAGGTGATAAGGAAAGGCTAAAGATAAATTACTGTTTCGTGGAAAAATTAAAAATATAATACAAGGAAAAAAAGAAGAATTTAAAAAGAAATTTTTTTTTCTCAGGGAATTTGAGAATATTGTATACACAGTAAGGGTTTTTGAAAGCCAGGAATGTGCAGTAAATAATCCAGTAAATAACTAGGATTTGGATCATCAGTGAGCCCAGAGTGGAGCTAAAATGGTTAAATAACCCTGAGTAGAATTAATTCCTTATTAAGACAGACACCAAAATAGGAGACAACATTTTATAGGCTAGAGATGCTAGAGGCATGGGGAAAGGAACAAGAAAACTCTCTTACTTACTTAAAACTGTCACTGTGCAGTGTGCATATTTGAGGGTGGTGCTCTTCATTAAATATTTCAAAATAATTCTATGCCTGTAGGGCTGTAAGTATACATATGTAGACTGTGATACGGTCCCCATTACAATGAATGTAACAGACATTCCCTAGATAGCACATTAAACAAACTAAAAATTTCTTATTTTGAGTACCCTTGGCCATAAACAGGAGAAATGGAGATTATATAAATAATAAAAGAATGATAATGATAAGAGAAAATGTGACCTATATTAAGAAAAAGATAATGAAGTCACCTAAAATTTCTGAGGACATTATGTTAAATTTTTAACAAGTAACATATCCTTTTTGGAATTCTTTGCTAGGTTTTTGAGCAACTAACACAAAATGTTCTTGTCTAAAATAATTTTCCTTACATACACCTCACCTACTTATTTTATGATTTATTATTGTATCAGTACATGCTTATTTCACAGACACAGTAGGCAGAATAATGATCCCCAAAGATACCTGCAACGTAATCCTTGGAATCTGTGACTATGTTACCTTACACGGCAAAAGGAACTTCACAGATATGATTAAGTTAAGGATGGAGAAAGTGTCCTGAGTTAGTCAGGTGGATCCAATCTAATCACATGGATTCTTAAAAGCAGATACCTATCCTGACTGTAGAGAACCAGAGAGATGGCATTATGAGAAAGACTCAACCCACTGTTGTTGGCTTTGAACATAGAGTGAGGGACCGCAAGCCAAGGAATGTGTGTGGCTTTTGGAAGCTGGAAAAGGCAAGGACCTGATTCTTCCCTAGAGCCTCCAGAAGGAATGCAGCCCAGCAAACACTTTGAATTTAGGCCCAGTATGGGCTAAGTCAGACTTCTAACCTACAGAACTGTAAAATAATAATTTGTTGCTTTAGGCCACCAAGTTTGTGGTAATTTGTTACAGCAGTCATAGAAAAATAATACATACATATACAATGGAATATTTATTTATACGGAAATTTTAAAATTTAGAAGAATAAATGATAAAATGAAAGAGAAAATGAAGTTTACTAGAATCAACTGAGCAAGAACTTAGAATTCTTAGAATTAAAAGCATTATTTTTAGTTCCTTTTGTCATTGAGATAGAGTTGTTTAGTTTTCCATTGCATTAAAAATTTAATCTTAAAATAGCATTTCAAGAATGTGTCATTCTTTATTTAAAATGGACTTAACTTCCAAGGGATTCAGTGAATAAAATATACTCTGTTGTTTACTATAAAAGTATATTATCCATTAGAGTGGTAAATATAAAGAGTTCCATAAAGACTGTACCTTATACAAGCCCAATTAAAAAATTAAACTTTATGGGCTTCCCTGGTGGTGCAGTGGTTGAGAGTCCGCCTGCCGATGCAGGGGACACGGGTTCGTGCCCTGGTCCGGGAAGATCCCACATGTCGCCATGGAGCAGCTGGGCCCGTGAGCCATGGCCACTGAGCCTGCGCGTCTGGAGCCTGTGCTCTGCAACGGGAGAGGCCACAACAGTGAGAGGCCCACATACTGCAAAAAAAAAAAAAAAAAGAAAAAGAAAATTAAACTTTATGATTCTGAAAGATTTTCATAAGCATAAGATAGGCAAACTTTCCAAAAATATACTTACTTCCAAACCTGTTAAATAAAATGACTGAATATGTTTCAGTAGGTTGCCAGATTGTGGCCAAACTCAGACCACATTTCATTTATTATCAGAGTCATATATATTGTATAGAGAAGTATGAGGAATGTGGTTATTATCAGCCATCAAGTGTTGATCACTTCCACTTCTACTGCCACATTAAATCAAACCAAACCACATCAGATGACAATAATAGTAAAGTTCAGCCAAGAGTAGTAGAAATTATATGTATAAACAGAATAAACAATAGTACTTTTATGACAGACATTACATCAATTTACTATTTCAAAAGAAAATTCATCTACTTATTTAAGAGACATTTATTGCAAAACTTCTCTGAATATAGATCTCCATATGGCTCTGTATGCTGTTAAAATATACAAACAGGGCCTTACTTAATAAACCTGCACTCGGAAGAAAAAAAAAGATATGTAGTTGTGTTCCCATGAGCATTCAACTCTGGGGTAAAATTAGAAGACAAATATTACAAAACCACAGTATTTCCAAGTCTCTAGGTTTGGGAAATCTATCTTTGATCTTCATGGAGTTTAATATAGAATAAAACTGCACCTTCATGGAGTTTAATATAGAATGGAGAGCACATAATTAAACATAAAAAAATTATTAAAAACTGATTTAAATGCTTTGAATGGAGAGAGCAGAATGTTAAAATACAGGGATCATGTGTAGATCTGAAAGACCTTAGAAAAATTATATTCCTGGTAACCTTGGGAAGATCTTCATATAAATACAACTCTCCAACCAGGCGTTCAAGACTTTCCTTGAATGACTAATGTAAATACAACACCCTTTAAGATTAAAAATATTAAAAAGGTTAAGTAACAATGCAAAGGCTAAATAATAAGATATTCATGCAGAAAATAACAAAGCAATGGTGTCTAAATCAATGGTATTAGTTATTAGTGTTATGATATTATCAGAAAATATGCTATTATTGTTATTATTCTTTTGTATTGGAGTGGATAGAATAACCTTAAGAAAGATGTTCACATTTAGCTGGATCTGCACACTATGCAGGGGCAGAAAAAAAAAGATTCTGACACTTATGCATTACTTTTCCAAAACAAAACCAAACCAAATATAACAACAAAATGATGTAACAAAAGAAATGGACGGTTTTGAAGTTTGGGGAACTTTTGCTGCTTTCTGAAGTTAAATTTCAAGCAATTATGTCTGTTCTGCTTGCTTGTCAGTTTTCTCATTTTGCAGCATCATATTATGTGTAAGAAGCAGCAAATGTGTTGGAATAATCTGAAACCAAGAACGGTAGGAAAAGTGATTTATTCATTACATTCAGACTATCAAAACAAACAAAAGATTTAATATGCCCTGTGCAAAGTAAGGCTATTTTAACACCAAAACATACTTAATATGATAAGCAATGACAAATGAGATAACAAATGTCTGTGTCTCAACAGTCTCACCTAAATATGCATTTCTATTTCTTCGATGTGTGGTGGAGTCCTGCAAAAGAAAACTGAGCCTTTGCATTACCATGAGCATGATTAGATTCATATCACGCAATGACAATTGTCAGTTACTTGTGCCCAGCACTCATACTGCCCCCAATTATGTTGAGTCTGGTTTTAGAGAACCACCCCTTCCTTAAGAAATATAGCATTCTTGTGTAGACAAAGTTGCCTGGTGTTATCTTCTATTTGATCGAATTGGTTTTGACCAATTAATTAATTATTTTTAACAGTACATGATGCTGACTTGGATTTGAAAATCTAGTACATTTATGTGCTGCTGTTTACAATAGTAAAAAAATTAAAAAATAATCTATAATAGGTGGTTTGTCTAATTACTGTAATTGTGTGAAACTTAATATGTAAAGGCATGGAAAGATGTTTACACTATAGTGTTTAGTGAAAAAGTAAGACTCTGTCTAGTACTTACATACAAAAATATCCTACTGAGTGTGATTTAAATGAGGAAAAAGAGTGGAAACAAATTCATGCTCTAGTAATCTAATGGTTAATTTGAATGTATCACAGGATTGTATGGCTGCAGGTCATCGAAAATTTCAATAACTGAGGTTTGAGTAAAATTTTTTTTTTTCTTTTGTAAGAGACTTGCTTAGACAACCCAGTGCCAATAAGGAAGCACCATATGGTTAGAGCCCAGTCAATTTCTATCTTTACTTTTCATCATAATGATTTATACCTTCAATATAGTCTTATTACCATATGGCTGCTGAAGCTCCAGCCATCTTGTCCACATTTCAGATAGAAACAGTAAGGAAGGGGCAAAAGGACAAAACTTCCAGCTGAAACAGCCACCTTTAAAGTTTCTTTCTAAAGCTCTTAGTGTGAGCAAATGTGTGTGAAGTGGACTGGAAAAAATAAATTAAATTTCAATCTTATAGTTATACTGATGAGAGGCAAATATGCCTATAAACTGTACAGTCAAAATACTGATAATGAATTTATCTGGATGGCACCAAAATAAATGACTTATAAGAAAGAATAAAAATTAGGGTAAGAAAGAGACTTTATTTTCTCTTTGTTTGGGGTAAAATACTGACCAGAAAAATGACAGTTTTGCCAAAAGACATTTCCATAACACAGTAGTCCGTTAGATAACAGAGTGATTTATCAGTTTATTTTCTTTTTATCACCTAATTTTGTTATATTCAGTTCTAGTTGGGACCTTAGATATCAGATATGTGTGAATTTGGATTAAATATCATGGAAGATCTAAAAACTCTTAATGGTATAGAGGAAGAGCATGGCAAAAATGAGGCTCTATATTTATTACCAATTTTCAGTACATTTTCTGTTTCTCAGGAAAGAGAAATGTAATTGGCATAATGAAGTATAATAGGGGTTTTTGCTAGGCACCCCTTGCTTTAGTATTTGGAGTAAAAATGGGGACATAGATTTTGAGCTGGGATTTCATCTTTCTCATTAAGAATTTAAAATTATTTGAAATGTAAACTATGGCAAATGCAAATTTCAATGAGATAATTTTATACTTTATTTTATACTTTATTAATAAATTTTATACTTTATTTTATTTTATACTTTATTAATAAAGTATAAAATCAGCTGAGAGAAAGATTGTTTCACACATAAAGCCATTTTTAAAATATGGCTTTAAGTAAATTAAGGATTTCATAGTAAATATCTCTAAAATGTAATTTTACACATATGGCATATGGATTTATAGATACAGTACTCAAATCAGGTAAAGTTTTATTGTACAACTCTTCATATGTTGATTTGGTAGCAAAAATATTTGTGCTTTTGTTATTTCTGCTTTGTTTTGTTTCAACTGTCTACACACACTCATGTGTATAGCTTTTCTACCAACATTCTAAGCATACCTCTTTTTCTGTGTAAGGTTAAGTGTGTGATCCTGTTTCTTAAACTGTTTTTTATTAACCCCCAGTGTTTACATACTGGGGTGCCAAGTGGTAAACTGAGACTTTTTTTAGGACTTCTCACTTTCTTCAGAACAATTTTTATAGGGGAGAATAAGTATTATAATTAGCAAAAAATTGCAAATATAATTTTACTGGGTAGTTTGGTATATTTACATGAATTTATTTCTTAAAGCTGAACTCCTTTACAACCAATGGGTAGTTTGGGATTCCCCTACTAGATGCCTAAGGTATGATTCCCTTTCCTTTGCTATTAGGAGTGCTTTGATGGCGATATTTAAGAATTTTTAAATAGTATCTTTCTTTGCTCATATATAGACCTTTTTTCAAATCAAATTAGAAGAGACCTTTGTAAAATACAAATGCTATCGTGCATTTAAAACCTCAAATGCCACCATATTTCATAAAGTGTAAAGTCCACAGTACTCCGCAGAGCCTGCCAGTCCCACCCAAGTGGTTCTTCCCTATCTGCTTGGACTCACATCCAGCCATTCCTCCAAGCACACCTACACTGTGGTGACTATGTAAAGGCTTCCTGAATGTGTCTTGTTTTTCATGTCTCCATGAATTTTCACAGGTTCTCCTTTTCCCCTTCTGTTCTTCTCTCACACTCTTCCAATTTATTGGATTCCTATTGATCTCTTAGGGCTCAGCTTGCATTACCTCTTCTGCAAAGTTGGCCAAGTAGGGCTAAGTGTAGTGTCCTGTTTTAACTCTGATGTTTTCTGTCACAGTACCTCTCAATTATAAAACTTACAGAATTTTGTTAAACTTTTTATTTACTGGAGACCTAGATTCCAGAAAAATTGGCCTACAGCATGTAGTACAATACAAGTAGTTTTGGATTAAAGCCCTAAAATCTCATTTATGAAATCTCAGCACAGTTTTCACTAAGGGGCTTTCCTCAACCTCCCTGAGTAGTCAAAAGCTTCTCCTGTAGGCCATAAAGCAGACTTTCCTTCACAGCATTCTCAAGGACCCATTGTATTTACATTTGTTTGTGTGCCAACGTGATTACTGTCTTTCTTTCCACCAGACTGTAAGTCTCTCAAAGGTGTGTGCCAAACATGTCTTTCCAAAATCGGTTCACTAGTGAATGAGTAAGTATTCACTGAATGAAAGAACTAATTTATCAGTTAATTAGTGAGCTTCCTTTCTAGCACTCTCCCTTTATGCACTACAATTTATATATGGTATCGTCTTTTCTGAAATCCTCTAGGCTCCTTTCACTGCAGGGCTTTTGCACATGCTATTGTCTCTGTCTGGAGCAGTCTTTCCATCCTGGTTTCTCTTCACAATTCCTGTCTTAGCTTAATTAACACCTTCACAGAGAAGGCCGCCTAGCTCAACTTCTTGAGTGCGAGAGCCCTCTTTTCCTCCTGTTCTCCTTGTCTCTTTCAAAAATTGTATTAATTTTACAATTACATAATTATTTTTTCATTTATGTTGTCCACTAAACTATGAATTCTACAGAGGTGGGGACCATGCCTGATTTGTTCACTATCAAATCCTCAGTGACTAACATAGAGATTCATGCATATTACACACAATAATATTTTGAGTGAACAAATGAATAAAAAAGAACCAATAAACTATTGAGATATATGCCCTATTAAATTTCATATTACTCCTCCAGCAAAAGCACAGTATGTTAGTAACGGCGTTGGTTATAAGAAAGCAGCATAGATATATTACATGCTCAATTTTCTCACTGATGCTAATTTCTTTCTAGATCTCACAGTAGTTCATAATCAAAGTCCCTTGTAACTTCTTAAGGATGTTTCCATTACTAAATGCACAAGAATCCAGGTGTGGATCTATACACGGTGTGGGCATGTGTCTGTCTCTGCTTCTCTCTCTCTTGTGCCCTTATCACAGCAAACCAACAACACATCCCAGCTACTTTCCATTCAACAGAATGATCTCTCTCAATACACAGTCATTCCATTGGAAATTGGTCTTATATATTTTTTTCTAATGGTAGTTTTTCTGTTTATTTTTTAAACATTTTAAAAATGGTTTATCTTAATGTTTACCAGGGAAGCGCTCATCCCTCTCCTTCTCCCTAAGTTATTCAAGTGAAAATAAAGGCCTCAGTGTTTTATCACAATATGATATTATCATCTGATAGCAGTGGAAATTTGTGCATATAGAAAGAGGTGTGTATTCTTGAGCATATGATTTAGTTTCTCATCCTACATCAAACACCAGAGATAGGAAATCATATTACTTAAAAGTGCATTTCTCTTCATTTTCTGTCCAAGCATACTTATTTATTAAACAAATTTTCTCACAGATCAACAAGAAAATATTACTTTTCAATTTTTTTCAGTATATGGGTCACACTAATATAATGAGACAGTAATTACTTTCTGTTTATACTATAGTCAGGTGTAATCTGTTGAACAGAAAATATTCACAATCTCACCAATAACTATAAAAGATTGATTTAAAATAGTAAGGTGAAGTTACTAAAATTACTTTGAAAACATCGTGCAACCCTGCATATCCCCATGTAAATTACATACAGGGTTGTTTTATTCTAGATTTGTACCTTCTATATTGGATAATAATAGATGAAATTTTGAAATAATTCAAGTAATTTTACAGCATGTATTAAAGGGCCACACACCCAAGCAAACCAGCATGAACATTCTGTAGTTTGTATTGCTTCCTCTTATGCGTGGAAAGGAAGCACATCCTGTTACTTAGTCAAAAAAATTTTTTTCCAGACTCCAAATTTATATATGCTGAAAAATGGCAAGACAGAGAAGGAATGGTCAAAAATCTTTCCGTGTATGGGCATCACACATTCTATAAACAAGGGCTTGTGAACTGGGTAATTTAGTAAAATATCCATGCTCATAGTGAGAGTTAACTAATAAAGCACAATTTAGCTATAAAAAGAGGTGACAGGCAAAATATAAGGGACGAGGCCTATTTCATATTCTAGGATGTAAGTTTGACTTGTTTTCACTTTTAAACTCTTTAATTTTTTTTTTAAACCAACAGAAATTTATTTTCCCACAGTTCTGGAGGCTGGAAGTCCAAGATCAAGGTGTCAGCAGATTTGGTTTCTTCTGCAGCCTCTCTCCTTGGCTCACCTTCCTGCTGTGTCCTCACATGATCATTTCTACATGTGCACCTAAACTCATTACTTTTAAATAATTGTAGATTTCAAGAAGAGTTACAAACACAGTACAGATAGTTACTATATACTCTTCACCCAGGTTTCCCTGAAGTTAGCATTTTATATAACCATAGTTTCTTTAACAAAACTAAGTAATTAACAGTGATATATACCATGAACAAAACTATGGATTTTTTCACATTTCACCAGTTTATCCACTAATGTCCTTTTCTAGATCCATGAACTAGTCTAGAACACCATGGTGTACTTCATCATCACGTCTCCTTAATCTCTTCTAAATTGTGAGAATTTCTCAGTCTTGTCTTTCATAATCAAGATTACTGGTCAGGTATGTTGTAGAATGTCCCTCAATTTGCGTCTGGCTGATGTCTTTTCATGATTAAATTGGTTTGTAGATTTCGGGGAATAATGTCACATAGGTGAAGTGCCCCCTCGTGATATTATATCAGAAGTGTAGGATATCAACTTGACTACTGGTAATGTTAAGCTTGCCAGGTTTCTCCACTGCAAACATTACTATATTTTTCCTCTTCATACTCTGTTCATAAGAAGTGAGTGACTAAATCCAGCCCACATGCAAGAGGATGAGAATTAAGCTTCATCTTCAAGAAAAAGGAGTATCAAAGAATTTGTGGACATGTATTAAAACCATCACAATAATTAATTAATATAACAGGAGAGATAGTTTGAGAATATACAAATATCCTGTCTCCCCTTAAACCTTAGCCTAAATTTTAACAGGTATAAGTGGACCTTGCCTGTAGCAATTATTGCTATGCATTTCTTCTGCAATTATTATTTGAAATTCTTCTGTAGGGAAGGTTTGTTATTTTTCCCACAAATATATTTATTCAATCGTTTATTTATATCATTATGGACTCATGTATATTTCTTTTACTCTTAGTGCTTTAATCCAAAACTACTTTTATTTTATTACTTAAATTGTTCCTGTTTTGGCCACTGGAGGTATGCTCAAGCTGCACCTATAGTTTTTACATGTTTACTTACTTCTTAGCATTTCATTACTTTCTAGCACTATAATTTGCTACAGGCTCATTTTGTATTTTCACTATACCAGCCCTAAAATTAGTTATTTCCCGTAGGAGCCTTTGTCCTTTTATTGAAGAATGGAGTGAAGAAACTAAGACCCGGTGCTGTGTAGGCTCTTTGCTACTGAGGTCTTGTTGCTCTAAATCCTTTCCAGCATTTGGTATAGTTGGTATATTTTATTTTAGTCATAGTCATATCACATTATGCTTTTAATTTGCTGAATTTAGTACACTAAGTACTAAAGTGACTAAGTACACTTTAAGGATATTTTACTACTCCTAAATTAATTGTTTCAGACTGTCACTACGTGAAGCACATTATACTTATCACCTTAGTGGATAAAATGGTACTTCAAGATTTATGAATCTGTCCTAGAGCAATATCATCTCTGTTGCTATGTTACCATTGCTTCTGGCCCAAACTCTCTAACTATGATTAATTTCTCAAAATCTTTAGGTTCCTTTCTATGTTGCTGTTCTCTCAAAAGTGGACATCTGGCCAAACCATACAGAGTTATTTTAAGTTGTAGTTTGAACTTACATGGTCAGTATTTTAATGTGGATGTTTTAAAATTAAGATTTTCTTTCTTTAGAGGTGTTTCAGGTTCATTAATGTGGATTTTGACAGGTTGTTAAAATTTAATGAAAATTACTTTATAAAACATTTGATTATTAAAAAAATTCTATTTGATACATGTAGTTTTGAAAAATATTTGTTCACATCTACATCTGAAATTAAAGCAGAAGAATTATAATGAAAAGACTAAAATACAAGATAAATCTATTTAAGAAGTTTAGCATCAAAAAAGTTTTATAAATCAAAATTTATCCATAAAATTTATTCTCATAACATTTAAACATCAAGATCTGAACTAAAGCTTTTATTCTTCATCTTGGGCTAGTTTGAGTTTTCTGCATTAAAGGTTTCTCGGGAACATTAACTGATAATATTAATTAATCTTCATAAAAATCAGTAAATTTTTGAATCAAAGAATTATCTCAGTGCAAAGAACTTTAGGTTTATAATCATTTTTTCTCACAATTTTTGTACTATAACCCTTGGTTTCCAGTACTCTAGTACAAGGAATTTAATTCTAATATAATTTCTATTCCTTTAACTCATGGAAAGCTATTTGAATATTCTTAACTTTTGATGGTCTGATATTTCACCAAGAAGTGTTAAAACTGGTTCAAAGGAGAATTCAAAGTTTTATATCTACACACACAAACACACATGGACAAAGTGGGGAGGGAGAGAAAGAGAGAGAGAGAAGCAGAGGGTGTAAAGGATGATAAATTGAATATACAAATAGATGAAAAATTAGCTTAAGGGAGAAATAATTTCCCTCCACCAAAAATAACTAATTTGCCTATCTGTTAGAAAAACAATTCAGTTGATATTGCTATCAATAATCTATAACTTACAGAATTATAAAGTAGCTCAGAGGTAATGAAATGAAGAGAACTCTGTCTGGTTGATTGGAAAGCTAGTTAGGATACCCACACATTTCATCTCTCTTTTCATTTCAAAGTTGTTTACAACTTTTCTTGAAATAAATATGTAAACAATAAATAAATAAATAAATATCTGGGCCCTTGTGACTGAGTCCCTAAATGAAATCACATTTAAATAAAGAAAAGTCAACACACCACATTTAAATTAATAAAGGATTTTCTTTCTTTACTTGCTTTTCTAGAATTTTGAAGAGGATCCAAATGCAGTTCCACAGTATTCTCAAAAGGTCCTCTCTCCACTTTTCCACTCTTGAAGATCTGGGATATCCTTAAGCTGAAGGATTAAACTCTTAGCTAAAAGATAGACTAGCATAAATTTACTTTACTTAGAAAGAGGCTATAAAAGCAAAGCATTACAAAAAAAATTCAGTTGTTTCAGCCAGAGTTTTGCATGAAATAATAATGATAAATGATCCCTGAGAACTTGTTAGCATAGTCCTGCCCTCAAGTGTGTTTGGAATTTGAATTTTAAAATACTGTGGTGGTTCAGAATATTTGTGTGTTAGAGTACTAAATTTGCTTATATTATAAAGACATCTTAGACAACCATAGCCACTGACCTAAATGGTCAGTGGCAACACTTCTAAATAATAAAATATTATTATCCATCATATGTAAATCATCCTCATAGAATCCAATAATGGACAAAAATATGTCAGGCAAATGAGAGAGGGAGAAATCTAAACGGTTAATAAACACATGAAAAGTATTCCATTCTAGGCGATGCAAAATCAATCACTAGGGGATTCCATTTCAGACAATTTGTGGATCCAAATTGTGACATTTCAACCGTACTAAGGGTTGAAAATGTAGCAAAACAGGGAAACTCAAACATCTAAAGTGTAGTACAAAACTTTTGGTGAGCAATTTGGCAACATCTAGGGATTTTGATACTCTATTACACAGTAATTCTAGTCCTAGATTTAAAGCATACAATCTCTCTTACACATATGCACAAGTACATATACAAAGCTATTCATAGCAAAATTTTTAATAGCTAAAAACCACTAACATATTTATTAAATGGAAAATGGATATGTCAGTCATAGTATATTAATGTATTGGAATTTTATACAAAGTGGCAAAAAATACACATGTATAAAAATGGCTAAATCTCCAAACATAACATTTTAAATTATGATACTACTTGTTTACACTTTATAAAACGAGTCTATGTATTCCTTAAATTTACAAACATATAAAGTAAAAATATAGAGACATATCTAGTGAAGTTAATACCTTACTCACCTTTAATGCTAAATACCTTATTATCTTCACACCTCCCTCTCATCTTAAGAGGAGGGATGGAACATCAGTACTGAGTAATCTTGCATTTTCAGCAGGTAGTGTGAACATGAGTTTTTAATATTTTATTCATCATGCATTTTTACACATGAATTATTTCAAAATCATAATACATTAAAAGCAAAATGAAGCATGGTACCAACATGTGTCTTCCAACATGGGCAGCATCAGTGAGATCAGACAGGAAGATATTCTTAGAAACGATTCCAAAAGGGAGGGATAATGGTAAGTAATATAAGATTAATATCTATTCCTTTACTTGGTAAGATCCACTGCTCCAGGTTTCTACAAGAAGCACTCCAGGGTTTTGTTATCCCTTTGTGCCTATTGAGGCACATCCAAGGCAATAGCAGCAACAGTCTTCTATTTTAACATTTGCATTCAATGGATAGCCACTGGCCTTGGAACCATGCTCTTAACTCAATAGATTCTGGTAGTGGTGTTTCCAGATAGCACAGCTTGGTCATCATGTGGTTCAAAGGTGGTCCTTTGTATTTCACATTCTTTGAATAACTTGCTGCCAGTTAAAAATGGTCCAGAAATTGAAACAGCTATAGATCTTGGATTGTTATTACTAAAATTTAAAGGAGTGAATCATTCATATCTTTCCTTGTCATGGGATTTATTATTCTGGATTCTTTTTGTCCCTTAACCTAGGAGCAGTGAGTCATTATAGTAGCTTTGGGCCCTTTTACCTCTTTTCTTCAATGAGCAGGAAGTTTTCTGTAGAAAAGTTACAGCCAAATGAACATCTGCTTGTATTGACCTAATGACAGCAAAACACTGTTCTGCTAGTCTTTTCTGCAGTTAGGCACAAACAGTCCACGTATGTACCAACATGGTTAGTCTTTCATGATCTTGGCTTCCTGGGAAGAATTTAATACTAAACATACAGTAAATGCTGTCCTTATAGTTAAAGGATTTAAATCCCTGGTTTCTTTGCCACCCAAGCAATTATAAATTATCTCTCTTGGTAATTTTTCCCTCCATGGCTTGACTAGTTGAGAACCAGATTCATTGCCTGGCATTTTTGAGAGTCTATTACTATAGAGTTGATACATCAGCATCAATTAGCCTCTTACTTAGAGGCTAATTACCAGAAGAAGCTCAATAGGAATTTCTCCTATCTTTGTCTCCACCACCAGTACCATAATCTTTATGATTTAGAAACTCCTGGTATACAAGATAATAAAGTTCTTCCATGCTTACCTCTGATGGACCTTTCATGTACATATTTTGCTCCTCTCTGTTTAGACTTTTTGGGAAGAGACCATGTGATAGGTCTCAAACCATAGGCCTTTTGAGCCTTAGATTCTTTATTTGCTTAATAGTGACACTATTCTCTTGCATAATTATCACTGGTAATGAGGCTGCACGTTTCGCATTTCCCAATGACTGACTTCATATTTTGGGAAAAAAATCCAAAGTATTTTGTGTTCTGTTTTCCAGCATCCTTTAATGTCTTACATTTGGATTTCATTACCCTTAACTCTAGTCATATATTTGGCAATTATTTAATGACGAGTATATGTGTGTATATATGTATGTTTATGTGTGTCTGTGTGTGCATGTAAGTTTTGTGTCAGGGACCTCCCTGGTGGTGCAGTGGTTAAGAATCTGCCTGCTAATGCAGGGGACACAGGTTCGAGCCCCGGTCCGGGAAGATCCCACATGCTGCGGAGCAACTAAGCCCGTGAGCCACAACTACTGAGCCTGCGTGCCACAACTACTGAAGCTCGTGTGCCTAGAGCCTGCAACAAGAGAAGTCACTGCAATGAGAAGCCCGTGCACTGCAACGAAGAGTAGCCCCTGCTCACCACAACTAGAGAAAACCTGCACACAGCAACGAAGACACAAAGCAGCCAAAAATAAATAAATTTTTTTAAAAATTAAAAAAAAAATTTTGTCAGTGACTTGAAGAATAATATTTATATAATTAACTTAATCCATGCTAAATGTAAACATTACTGTAAGCTAGCTATTTGAAGACTAGGTATGTTTTTTAATGTCCATTTTCAAATTTCTACATTGCTTATTGAAATGCACTTAAAGAATAAATACACTGAATCTTTTTTTTACTTCTAGCCCTGAAACTGTAAATTATGCACTTTCATAAGTAAGGTCCCCTGGGCCTCAATTTGCATCCCCGAGTGGAATCTATTCATTTGAAGAATATTTTTAAGCAATTTTCATGCTCAAATAGTCATGAAATTGAGGGGGCTTTCAGTTTCACTAAATCATATACATTTTCCTATTCTCCATAACTCCTTTTCCTTTGTGCAGTTGTGGCATGTGTTCCTAAATTATTTCTGGGAGTACATTTTTGGCAAGGCAGCACCACTAGGAAGAATTCTACTTTAATTTATTTTGAATTACCCCTAAAAGAAGTGAAGAACAATTCAAAATGCCATAAATTATTATATCAAAAAGTCACAATTAAAAGCATACAGAATAAATTTTTATAGCTTTATTTTGAGATCAAAGACTATATTTAAAATGATGCTCAAAGAGGATATTATATATAATAGACAAAATTATTTCTTTCCTATTTTGAATAACCTGTCATGTTTTATTAACATTAAAATATATTATTAAATGCCCATAATAAGAGTTTCACCAGGCAGTTTCCTATTGCTTTTCATGTGTTGTTTGGTTTTATTGTTTTATTCTCACAACAAACCTAACAAGGCAAAATTATTATTATTTCCATATTACAGATCAGGGAACAGTCAGGCGGGTTAGTCATACAGATCAACTCTAGAATGAATGTGCTTAATTCTCACACTATGTTACCTTCTCTCTCCATACATATTTCCTTCAGAATACATCAATTATGGAATAATGGTAGCTATTTAATGTTTCCTTATCCTTTTCTTCTGAAGTGATTAATATACCTACACATATATTTGTCATTATAATTTTTTAAGTTCACATTGGTAGGTATAGCATGTACATTAATTCTCACTTAATTTTGCAGATGTGGTGAATACAAATAGTATGGACTCCAAACATTACAGAGGTTTAATGCTACAAAGACCTTAAGTTAACCTCCTGAAGTTTAATAGTCTAACAGAAATTTAGTGAACCATAATGCAGGATAGAAAATCGATACCTCTTTCTCTTTTTCTGTGGCCCATTCAGTAAGTTGACAGAGTTAGACATGCTCAGGGGTTGATTAATGAGAAGAGGATGAGATTAGGAAGAACTTAAAGACATTATTGTGATTTTTATGCCATCATATTTTTTAAAAGGTTTTGACAGAAGTTTCTCTCTGAGTATAAAGTTTAGATAAGGCTCATACCACTTCCATGATGTCATCAGGTATCTTATTTTAATAATAAAATATTCCAAGTTTATGCAAACCATTGAAATCTATTCTGGTACTAAGGGACCACAAGTTTTAGGACCAGTAAAACATTTTTAAAATGGTGACCCCCCCAAAAAAAATTTATAGAATGCATGATTTTCCTGTTAAGACTGACTCTAAAATATATTATCCAAGTAGACAATATTTAAAACTCAACATGCTAGCTAGTTTTGTAAAAAACTTTGTACCAGAAGACTCTGTATAAATGTACACTATCATTAGCCAGTGATGATATTTAAACAACGTAGCAATACTTGTGTAAAAATTATCTTTATATTATAACTAAATGCTATGAATGTACATAACTGTTTAAATAGAATCCTTCCCATTAAATAGCAGACAATTATTCTAGTTTTCCAGGTTTCTGTTTTAATAGTTTATACCCATGGGATGATGTATGCTCGTCACTGGGGCAAAACTTAATATCTTAACATTTGTGAACCACACAAATGTACTTCAATTTTAATAAAACAATATGCATCCTTGAGTAATGATTATTATAAGTAATTTTCAAAGGCTAAATTTGTATAAAAGGAATTACTTAATAACTTTCTCCATTATGTAATATATATTCCATTTTTTTGAGTTGCTTGAATATCTATGAAATCTTCCTTTTCCCCTTCTATCTAAGGAAATTTGTAGGCTGGGGCATTGGGAGAATACCAATACTATTTTAAGAGCAAATACAGTTAATATCAATAGATGAGAAAAGCTGACTCTAACACAGAATAATATTTCAGTTTTGATAAGAGTAAAATCATATTAGGATGAATTTTAATGTTCAAATTATTCAAATTCATTAATATATTTTAGGGAAGGTCTTTTGTGTTGAAACCAACATTTTTGCCATAAAACAAAAAGCTTAATTTTTTTATGTGTTATTTTTGTGAAGATAAGGAAAGCAGTTTATTGCAGGTGTCCTCATCAGCAAAGAAGGCATGTAACTGTTTGTAGACCCTGTATAAATCAAGATTTAACCAGGCTTAGTAGGCAGCATTCCTCACACTCCCTTTATACAAAAATTACTTCCGTACTTCAATTGTTCATATGTCTCTTAAATTACTCTTCAAGATAAACTTTTCTAATGGCATTGTTATTAAGAAATTCATAGATGAATATGAAAGCTCATAGCTCTTTTACGATGGACTCACATCTAATATTTGCAGGGCCTATGAAGACTTCATATCTTATATCTTAATACTTAAAAAATTAAATCATGCTAACAAATTATTAAATAAAACATATCTTCTGCCTTGAAAACTATAACATCATTATGACAAAATTTAGAATATAATGATATAATTGCAAGCATCAAATTTATCAAAGATGATTATATAATATTTAATTATTGTGATTCATGTATGGGCTGATGATAATCGTGTCAAAGCAAAAATTGCGGGCTTCCCTGGTGGCACAGTGGTTGAGAGTCTGCCTGCCAATGCAGGGGACACAGGTTCATGCCCCTGTCCGGGAAGATCCCACATGCCGCGGAGCGGCTGGGCCTGTGAGCCATGGCCGCTGAGCCTGCACGTCCGGAGCCTGTGCTCCGCAACGGGAGAGGCCACAGCAGTGAGAGGCCCGCGTACAGCAAAAAAACAAAAAAAAAAAGAAAAAAACCCCCACAAAAATTGCACTGGACAAAGTTAAACAGACAAGGAAGACTTCATTCAAAGCTATTGTAATGGGGAAGAGAGAATAGTACCGAGTCTGTACTCAACTCCAGTGAAACAAGGGGTGGAGAGTATTAAAGAGCTGGTGTGTGGGTGTGGGTGTGTGTGTGGTGGTGGTGTGGGACAGGGATCAGAGGTCATCTACATTTGCTAATTATCCTCACTCAAAGGAAAAGCAAACTTTCACATACTTCATGACAGGAGGTAGCTTTACAGTTTGACACCAAAAGAAGATGGGCTCCTATCATCTCCTCCCTCTTGCGTCTCCCTCCCACCGTCCCTATCCCATCCCTCTAGTCATACAGAGTGAAGTAAGTCAGAAAGAGAAAAAAAATACCGTATGCTAACACATATATATGGAATCTAAAAAAAAAAATGGTTCTGAAGAACCTAGGGGCAGGACAGGAATAAAGAAGCAAGAGGATTTTTAAAAAGATGTACCTCTCTAAAGAACAGAGAAATAATTCACAATTACAAGTTTCTAAAGGGAGGAGGAGAGATTTCTGTGGTTATGCCATTTGGATTCTTTAGACCCTAGGATGAGAGGAGGTCAGGACCCTATCATCGGGAAGAAGCCTGCCTAAACCACAATCAAAAATAATAATCTAAAAATAAAATATTCTTAAGCTTTTAAAAATGTTCTTAAGCTTTTTTCCAAAATGATGTATCAATATTAAAAGGCAAAATAGCAGTTATAATTGAGTATACATTTTTAAATCAAAATTATTAAAATTGAATATTTAAAATTCAATTTATGAAAGTGCATTTACAAATCTTACTAAATATTTTAATAGAAATAAAACTACTCACGACTCAACTCTAATGCTCATTGTCCATTAAATGACTATCAGTATCATGTTTCTTGAATGCTTTATCTAGATCAATCTATTCTGTATACAATTTTAAGTATCACACAATTTGTAAAATAGGGCAAAATATTTCTCAGCCACTTGTACAAATGATTCTGAGTTCATCCAGACCAATAACCTGGAACACAAAAGGAAGCAGGAAAATGAACATTAAGCTCAACTGAGAACTGACACTTTCCTTGTTTTGTTTTGTTTTGGAAGCATCTGTTTCATTCCTGCTGAGAGAAAATAAAAATGATAATAGATTCATCTTTTCTCTTACCTAAGTGCTTCTGTTTTACAAACTCTCCACAGTCACAAGCAGTATCCGATTTCAGGCTCAGTAGCAACACAGCCCACACACTTTCCTGCATTAGGATCATATCTTTTGCTTAGAGGATGTAGATCTTCATTTCTCCGGGTAGATGATGTTGCTAATGAGAAGGGTCGTTAATGGTTTTAGTACGTGATGTCCTAAAGCTGAGCACTGAATTCAAGCATCATCCATGTGTGTGACATACAGATGTCTCTAAGGCTTGAGGTCCACAACATGGGTCCCTTTTACCTGAGTCTATGTAGAGATCCAAGACTGAAATCTATGGGTTATAGAATCATTATTACAGCATACTTAAATTTTAATTAGAATTTTAAACCATTTACCTGAACCTTGTTCAAATGCTTATCTTGTTTTAATAATAGGAATGTATTTAACACCTGTTTTTGTCTCTTTGAAATATGTGGGATAGCTGATTTGGTATCTTCAACTACCTGAATGTTGCTAATTAAAGGTACTAATCCATTTATATTTGGCTTATACTTTTCCTGAAGCAATACAGCACTTCTTAAATTATACAATTAAGATAAATTTCATGTTCTGATAACGGATCCATTTTAATAATTCAAATCTACCAGCTAATTATGACTTTGTGAGTTCTGTGTTCTTGATAAGAATAGTAATATTTCCTAAAACAGTGTTGTCATTTGTCACACACTAAAAGTATTAGTGATGGACTCACATAAGAGAAGGGATCCAATTCAGAGAGAAAAATTCAACTTTTTTATTGTAATTTTAAAAGTAATGTTTATATCACCATGAAGCACATAGTTACTGTGTATAGAATATTTTAACAGAATAATTTTACTGAGGGTTGTAAGTATCTCCCATCAGGATAAAGTGATATGTTTGGCTTGAGTGGAAAACCATAATTTTAATTTTTAAAGTGTATGATATAAATTCATTGTGAATACTTGAGTTATACATTGGAATATTCTAAGCATGGTTGTAATTTGTAAAAGGACATTCAAGAAGATGAACAGTAGGGGCTAACTAGCCTGATCAGGCTAGTTACATCTGAGAAGATTGCAGCCAATTTGAGAACATTCAAATTTTACAAGAAGGTGAGATAGTTAGTAAAAAATACCTTCTTACAAACAAAAATATACTTTAAAGCTCAATTTGAAGCTCAAACAGGATACCTAATTATTGGTAGTTATTGCTACAATTATGATTACAGTGATTTTATAGAAGTTGATCTGTTTAAAAACTTAAATTTTAAGCCAAAGTTAAAAACTAAACATTATTTATATATTTTAATCATTACATGTTTATATTCTTATCACTACACATTTATTTATTGACTAACATTTCTAATTTACTTTATAAGGTGGGCTGAATGTCCTGCCAAGATGGATAGGGCTCAGTGATACTCTGCAAGAATGTAGACTTTGGTTATCAGAAGCATAAATCAATTGTGATGTTTGTTGATATTGCTTTCTGTTAATGACTTTTTAAATATTTTTTTTCTTTTTACACTTACACTAAATTTAGATATATTTCAATAAGGTGGGAGTGGAGTGGGAAGCCCTGAGGCAAGCTGAGTAGGACAATCCTCAGGAGTAAATTGGTCCTTTGTTTCTGGGTTAAATTTTCAGGCAAGAATGCTTACGGTTTGAATCTAAGTAATCGTTGTTACTGTTTCAATCCTGAGATTGTCTTAATTCCATAATAGTTATCAATGTTTTTCATTTTTTAATTGTTGAGATTGATGGTTCTGAAATATATAATTTAATCATCTTTCTTTGATTAAAAATATAAGTGCTGAGATTAATACAATAGAGTACCAATATATTATTATTTATTTTAATTAGTATTTCCTTCTCAAACCTTATCATCAGCTCCTAAATTAAGTATAATTTTAAAGTTTGTCTTTCAAACAACCATTAACTAGGCATTTACTTTGTGAGGCTCAACACCCTGAGTTGTCAAGATGAATAATATGTCTTCCTGCCCTAAAAGAGTGCATAGACTCCAGGAGGAAAACAAGCACTAATTTTATAAAGCACATGACATCTACCATTTATTCTGCTCTGAATTAATAAAAGCATGAAATATCCCACAATTTTTTTAATGTTTAAATCAGATGTGTCAGTTAGGTGAATCAGAAAAGTTAAGTGCTGGCAGTCTGAGATCAAGAATAAAGAAACATTTTCTTGGTTGACTACAGTGAATTGTGATATTTTATTTATTTGTTTAGAATAAATATCTACTATGATTACATTACAATTCATTATATGATTATGATATATAATCATACACATTGAATATATTTTATTTATGTAGATATATTCTATATAGAATTCAATCATATAGAATATTATTATATTATATTATATTATAGCACATAATAGAATCTTACATACAAAAAAGAATGTAAAAGGTAATACCAGTACATTTAACTTTCTTTTTGAGAAAATGGTTTTTTCTGTCTCTGTGGGTCTTTTCATTTTAGGAGTTTTTCAGTGACCTGTAGCTCTCAGACACTTAAGTGTTAGGTCAGTCATCTGTGTAGTTACAAAGAGAGGCTAGAGGAACTCAATAATTATATGCATTCAGAAGAAGGAATGGCTTTTTAAATGTGGATTGTTATACGCACATATGGAGGACCATAATATTCTTCTAAGATAGTATCTGAATTGAGTTATTTGGATTTCAAAGTCTCTGAATATCACCATTCCATACTCAAAACTTCTGTCCTCATATGATGGAGTTATTACCCTGTTTTTTATTTGTAACCAAACCTATTTATCATGTACTTAATAAAAATCAAAATTCTTAGCTCTATCATATTAAAATAGCTAAATCATATCCATGTATATGATTAAGAGACTGTAGAACCATTGACTATGATTTACTACTAAAGGTAATAATATGCAAACCATCTCCCCTGCTGAAGATTAAACTGCCAGTTACTTGCTTTCTTAGGCGCACGTGCAGTCAAGATGCTGGATGTGACCTGGGCCCCACCAATTATTGCATGATTGCAGCTGGACATACACAAAACAGTGAATATGAGGAAGCTATCCTGTGAGTGTTGTGATTGGGAATTTCCACATCCAGGTGGCAGTGCTGGCAGTGGTTTCAGCATCCCCAGCATCCAGAGTTGATGATGTCTGAGGTGCACTTTGGAGTGCCTGTTCTCAAGGATATTGGCAAAGAGGTGTTTATGTAATGTTAGGTGATAGAACTTGTGATGTTATTCCTGGCTATGTAGTCTTCAAACTTGATCTAGACATGTACCAAAGTTTGTGTGAGCTACCAAGTTATCTTTTATTCAATTCCCTTTCTGTTTAAATTAGCCAAAGCTGATATCTGATGCTTGCAGTTAAGAATCCTGACTGATATAGGAAACAAATCAGTTAAAATACTATGTGTCCTGAAGATAAAGATACGATGTGTCCTCCTTCTCCTCCTTCCTTTATCCTTCAAAACACTTTTTACCCTTAAGCAATAAATAACTGTGTTATACACTTAGTATATATATACTAAGTTCTATTCTCTGTGGTAGAGCTTGCAATTTTTGGAGTATCTTGAGTCTCCGGCTCACTGTAATTTTTTTTTTTAATTAGATTCTAATGGCCTATTCACAGCTGGAAAATATTCACTCATGTGACTCCTTCAATGAACCATTTTTTTTTCAGGTCAGAATTTTTATGAGAACAAATTTGTAAAATTCTTCCCATATCTGTTTATTTAATTATCACCTTATATAGGTTTATCATATCACATATATATGTATATGTTATTATCACACACATATGTATATGTTTATGCTATATATATGTATATAGAGTTTTCATAAGCATAATAAGGAAAGACGTTATTTAGATATTTTTCAGTTAAGTATTTTGAAGGGCAAATTGTCCAGGCAATGTTTTACTCTATATAGTTCCCTTTCTTTCTGTCCCTGAGGCCATGGGTGCTTTGTTAAAAGTCCCTAAAGCTATTCTTTTAGTCTGAAGGTTTTGTCCTACAATCTGTGTTGAAACACCAAATGCTCTTTTTATTTGTCTCCAGTCTTAATTCCTGGGCTTGATAATTAAATTTTCAATCTTTGCCCCTTGGTTTCATCTCTCTGTCTCTGTCTCTTTCTCCTTCTACATGGAAGCTTGGTGGTAAGATTTGCCTGCACAAAATTGTGGTTTCTCTCCAAGATGCTACCTTTTCCTTGCTCCCCACATCTTCAGGAAATGAAACCTATGAGTAGTACCCAGCTCTGCCTGACCTTGGTGCAGCCTCTCTGCATGCTGCACCGAGCCCGGAACCTCTCTCCACAGGCTCCAGCCTGTCTGGGAGAGGAGGTAATCTGACAAGAATAACTTAATAGCCAGAGGCAGCCTGCACACCAAGTGCATAGTTGCCAGAACAGCAGAAATGCTAAGTTTACCGTAAGGGATGGGCAGCTTTTTAAAAGTGTCTAGCTGCAGGGAATTAAAGCTTCCAGATGGCAGAATTGCTGCTGATCTGCAGCCAGACGTCCCACCCTGCAATTCTCCAAGACACGGTCCCATTCTTAGCAATTCTAGGCTTAAACTCGAGAGGCAATCTTTTCCCCTTTTCCACCCTTGCTTCTTCCCACTCTTAGATATGTAGGGCATTCTTATTTTTTTCTGTTCAAATTATAGGTACAGACTAAAACTGATTTTAAAATAGTATGTCTAGTTTAGTTTGGAAAATAAAGAAATAGATTCAGAAGACATAGAAAGGTTTATTCTCTCACCCACACTTGTGCCAAATAGGGCAAATAATTATATCTGCCTAGGCTTCAGGACATTTCTTCTGAAAAATTCATTGTCTACAATGTTTTATGTGAGCAAGAGTTATGGTGCTTTGATTTTAAAAAAGCCTATTGTAAAAGAAAGGCTTTAAAATCCTAATCCAAAATATAATAGTGTCCTACTATCTCCCCATCTGGAGATCAGACTCCCGGCAACCTGGAGCACAGGCACAGCTCCAAACTCAACAATAGATCACAAAGGTTCTTGGGAGTAAATATAGAATTCACATGCATTTTACTTCTTTCATGGGGACCCACTGCAACTATCAACAGACTTAGAAAGCTGTTCATAAGGAGGTTTTATTACTAAACCAAACCAGATAAATATTAAAGAGAGTTCAGCAGTGTATCATCTTTTAAAAAATTATAACAGTCAGTTGTTTCAGTACCATTTATTGGATGGACCATCCTCTTCTCACTGATTTTAAAATCACCTCTGTCATATTATAAAGTTTCTATAAATGCGTGTGACTCTTTCTTGGTTCCCTATTCTGAACAACTGGTTTATTCTCTATGCTAATTCTACAATAACATTGTTTTAATTACTAAACTTTATAGTATGTCTTGAAATTTGACAGGGAAAGTTTCATATTTTAGTCTTCAAAATGGTCTTGCCTGTTCTTGGCCATTTATTTTTACATGAAATTTAGGATGGGCTTCTTAAGTTCCATTAAAAGGAAAACACATTTGTGATTTTTATAAATATTTCCTAAAATGTTTATAGATCTTGTAAGAAAATCAACATCTTTATTTTTTCATTTATTACATGCTTTTTAAAATGTTTTGTATATTTCTTAATAAAAATTCTAAGCATCTTTAGATAGATTTCTCAGTCCCTATACTTTTAATTCTATTTTAATAATATATTTTCAGTTACTGATGTATAAAAATATTATCAACACTTTTTAATGCTGTTCTTCTGTCTAGTTCACTTGCTCATCTTATACTAACTATTTTAGGTGTTCTGCTGTATTTTATATGTACTTTTATATATTAGCATTCACATTACATAAAAATTGGAATTTTTCTCCTTTTCAGTCTATATCTCATTTTTATTTTTTATTGTCTTATTGCACTGCTCAAGATGATATGTAAAAGAAATGGTGAATGAGGGAATCCATTTCTGAAATGTCAGGTTTCTTTTTTTTTTTTGGTTGCACCACACAGCATGTGAGCTCTTTGTTCCCCAAACAGGGATCAAACCCTGTGTCCCCTGCAGTGGAAGTGCAGAGCCCTAACCACTGGACAACCAGGGAATTCCCTAGGGCATCCATTTCTTAATACTAAATTTAATGGCAATTATTCTATGGTATCTCTATTACTAATTTGGTGACTAGATTAGTTGGATAGCCTTAATTATGTTAATGAAGTTCCTTTCCATTCACAGATTGCTAAGAATCTGTTTTTTTATTATCATGAATGAGTATTGAATTATAGTAAGTGGTTTTCTGCATCTAAAGAGATAATCCTTTCTTTTAAATCTATTAATTTGGTGGTCTACATTGTCAGATTTTTTAAGTTGAGCTATCCTTCTATGCCATGATACAATATTTGTTTCTACTTTTCTGACTCCATTTACTGAACTATTATGCAAAATGTCTGTATCTGGTTAGTGAATGGAATTGAGATTGTCTATTTATCTATGTATCTATCTATTGTAAAAAATTAATAAACAGAAATCTCAATTAAATAGGGTTCGGAGATCAGAGGTGGAGTGCTCATGCCCTGTGATGAGAGCAGAGCCCAATAGGAAGAAGAAAGACTCCTCTTCTTTCCTGACAGGGACTCAGCCAATGAACAGCCATGGATTCTTTGTTTACTATAGCTGTGCCAACTTCCTTTTCCTCGATACAAAAGCATTCTCTTTCCGTTGCCAGGTGGGGACTTGCACGTGGCTTGCCATGGTTGCAGACCCTGAATTGCAGTTCTCCATGGATCCTGAATAAAGCCACCTTTGCTGGAGAAATATCTGGCAGCCCATTTGTTTCAAGTAAGTATTTTGGTGGCCTGTACAGAGAACAGAGAAGACTCTCTACGGCTCTGCCGCTGATGAGCAAACAGGTGCAGGACCCACAATTGAGCCCATTGTTGCTCACTGCTTTTCTCATCAACCATGGAGTTTGAAGGTGCATCTTTCTCCTGATCCAAGCTCATGCCCTCCTTGCATTTGAAGCTCTCCAGGCTTTATTCTGGACCTACTTAAAGGTTTTGTCTTTCTGGTTGAGGCCTTGTTCTGTATGCAAGTACTCGTTTGACTTCTCTGTCTGATTTTGAAATCAGACTATTTCACTGAAGCTAGCTAGCCTTTGACCCATTCTTTTGGAAACAGGGTTGGGTTGCTTCTCTGAAATGGTGCCAAGTTTTTTAGCCTTTGGCCTATTCCTTTGGAAGGACTATTCTCTCTAGAAACTGGCTAAAAATTCTTTGGCCTGGCTTCTCTGGAACCAAGCTGTTTCCTTTAAATTGGCTGGGATTGGCTTACAAGATGTCTAAATTGAGCCATTTGTGTTGTAAGCTATTCAATCTATTTGCAAATCGTTCTTTAGAGGAAAAAAACTCTAAGAAATGGGATCCCGGTTATCTAAGTATTTTGAGAGTGGCCCCCATACAGGAACTTTGGCCAATTTTATATTTAAAAGTCTTGGTCCTTTCCCATGCACATTTCTAACTAAATGGACCAAACTGACCAAAGGAAAGTTAGAATATCAGTGGCCATTATGGGGAACTTTTGAAATCCCCAAACTGAATTTCCTTGAAACCGAATTGGACTACAATAGCTCAAACATTTCCAGAACTGAGTGGAATGCTTACTTTGATTGGTATTTTGAGGCTTCCCCATGATATCAGGAGTCTAAAATTGCCTCTCTGCAAAATAAGATTTTAAGATTAACTGAGACAAACAAATGATTGAAGAAAGATAAAATGTCTCCCAAAGCATCAGGCTCTTCTTCCTTGGCTTCTTTGACTCAGACTCCACTTCTTGCACCATCTTCCTCCTTTCCTTCTATCTGCCCGTGCCTCCCCTATACCCTCACAAATTCCCCCAAACTAATTCTCTTGCTCAACTTCCCTTTTTCTCTGAAGCACTGATCATTTGTCCCTATTGAATCAGTTACCACTTTCCTTATGGGCAAAATCTCCAACTGATGTTGGCAAAATTCATAGCACACCTCCTATCAAATTTCAAATGGACTCCTCAAAACTGCTTCCCAGAATTAATCAATACCCTATAAATAAAGAATCCCTTCAAGACCATAATAGAAAATTACAAGGCTCAAAGCCTCATTTTCCTTTGTCTAGCCCCTGTAACACTCACACATTACTGGTGAAAAAACTTAAGGGCTGTGGGTGGAGATTGCCCAGTACCTCTGAGCAAGAAACAACTTTGATATCCCTCCTCACCCTGCTGTTTCTAACCTTCACACCTCACTAACATCCATTCCCACTGGAAGAAAATTCTTTACTGTAATTGATTTATGCAGTGCATTCTTTAGTATTCCGGTTGATGAAGCTAGATGATAGCTTCATGCCTTCACTTGAGAAGAAAAACAATTCACCTGGATAGTAATGCCTCAGGGTTATACTAATAGTCCTTGTTATTTCTTGCAAATCCCGCAGGCTGATCTGGGTGATATAAAGTTTCCTAGAAACTTTGTTTACTTTGTTGCAATATGTGGGTGATTTGCTTCTTTCCTTTCCTTTACAAGTCTAGTTCCCCCGAAGACAGCATCCGCTTGCTAAAGTTTTATCCTTCAAAGGACATAAGGTCACCAAAGAAAAATTGCAGTTTCCCCAAACCCAGGTTGATATTTAGGGCATCTGATATCAGAACAAGGCCTACACCTAGATCCAGATAGATTTTATGGTGTCTTAGGTTCCCCAAAACCCTAAACTAAGTGCCAACTGTGAGGTTTTTCTCAAGCTACTTGGTTATTGCCTAAACTGGATTCCAAATGTCTCTCTTACGGTCAAAACTCTATATGTTTTACTCAACAATAACAACCCTGATCCCATTTTATGGGAAGAACCAGATGACATAGCCTTCAAGGCCTTAAAGGAGAGTTTTATGAACCCCCTGCTCTTGGGAATCCTATATCAGAGTCTTCTTTTTGTATACAAAAAGGAAGGAAATGCCCTTGTGATAGTCACCCCAAAACACAGGGACTACAATTAACCCATAGGGTGTTATAGTCAGCAACTGGGCCCTGTGGCATGGGGATACCCACCTTGCCTAAGAGCCATTACAGACACTGCCATTTTAGACAGTGCCGTTTTGACTGAGGCCACTGGGAAATTCATTATGGTATCCCCTTTAACTCTCTGTGTACTTCATGCAGTAGGTGCTCCTCTGAATTCTCACCACAGTCAACATTTCTCAGTCAGCCAACTCACCTCCTATGGAGTCCTTTTGTTTACTGGCCCTCACATAACTCTTTTACATTGTAATAACCTTGACCCAGATACTTCTTCCCTCTGTCACTGACAAAGTCCCTCACAACTGCTTAATACTGATGAATCACCTCCTGACTCCTCATAGTAATCTACAGGAAATTCCATTGGGTAACGTTGACTTCTCATGGTTCACTGATGGTTCCTATTTAAAAGGTGACAATGGCAATATTGTCCTGAGTATGCTATTACAATTCCTTTTGCTATTGTGGAGAAAACATCTTTACCTATTGCTACTTCAGCCCAACAAGTTGAATTATACACTCTTACACAGGCTTGTACTTTAGTCAAGAACAAAACTGCCAATATTTATGCTGATAGTAGATACACTTTCAGAGTCGTCCATGATTTTGGATGGTTGTAGAAGCAGCATGGCTTCCTTACTTCCAGGGGAAATGAAATTAAGAATGGTCCCATGTTTAGGAATTATTCTGTGCAATACTTTTACCTGTCCTTTAGCTATTATTGATTCTGTGGCATTCTAAACTTGACTCTCTCTGGAAGCTAAAAGAAGTCACCTTGCTGATATTTCTGCAAGGAATGCTGTCTTTAAAGGGACCAACAACAGCCAGACTTCTATTATAGTCCAAAGGGATATTTCCCCAAATGATATTTTAGGAAAGCTGGCTAGAGAGGCTTAACAACTGGCCTCAGGAAAGGAAAAACAAGCTTGGAAATTCAACAGTTGTTGTTTTGGTAAAAAAAGGAAGTTCTGGTTTGGACCAAATAACAATCTAGTTTTACTGGAGACTCTAAAATTTCCATTCCTTACCACTGTACATGCATTAGACCATCGGTCTAATGACAAAATGATAGCATTCATGAATTAATATTGGTGGGCAAAAAAGTGGCTACCTCACCTTTCCCTCTTGTCTGAAGTACAACCCAGAGAAGCCTGTTTGTCCTGCTCCTGAACATTTTAAACTGCGTAGTGGACCATTAGTGGTCTGGCAAATGGATTTCATACAACTTTCTCTGTCTCATAAATATAAATATATTTTAGTCACGGTCTGTATGCTCTCACACTGGACTGACTATGCTTACTAGCCTCAATCCTCTGGTTTAGTCAAACACATTAATGCCATTATTAGGACTCAGTTGGCAAAATGTGTAGAGGCCCTCCTAATACCTTGGCCAAAAGCATTGTGGTCGATCCTGCTCAATCTCAGTTCCACCTATTTTGGAACTCACAAACTCTCACCCTTTGAGATAGTCACAGGAGGCCCAATGTACTGCTTCTTCTGACCCACAACTGATAAAAGGACAGATACTCCAATTTTGCAAAGGCCTAATTGCCCCTATTAAAAATAACCATGTTTGGGTAGGGAAATCTTTTCACAGTGTACACTCAGGAGATGAAGACCTTAAGAACCATATCTTACAACCTGGAGATATTGTCTTTTGGAAAAGATACGTCCAGAAGAACTCTCTTCAACCTCACTGGAAAGGCTCTTATCAAGTGCTGCTAACCTGCTTTTGTACCACCAAAGTCCAAGGAATAGACTCTTGGATTGACATGACACATCTAAAGTGTCATGAAAAGCACTTACTGGACCTGCACATCATCTGATGAAATCTGAGATTAAAGATATTTCAGAAGTGAATCAGGTGGCATTTGTTGAGACAGCTTTCCCAAGATATCTAAACCAAGCCTGTTGGAAGTTTGTCACCAAACATTTGATGATGGTATAATTCTTCAGATGATCTCCAATGTCTATGATCTTGAAAACATATGGATTTTAGATAAAAAGTGCCTAAGAGTTCACTCTCTTACTTCTCCTTGTTACTTGAATGTGACTTTAGTAGGTTTCCAATCTGTCGCTTTCCCTCCAATGTGAGACACTAAACCCAGGAAAGGTCTTTCTTGACATTGAAGGACAAAAAGCCACTGAATCTAGAAAACTTGACTCTTCATCAGCAATGCTTTTAGGGAAAGATCTTGATCAAGATGTATGGGGAAATGTAAAAAATTAAGTAACAGAAACCTCAGTTAGATAGAATTGGGAGACCAGAGTGGGGAGCTCCCACATCCTGTGATGACAGCAGAGCCTAACAGGAGAAAAAGGACATATCTTCTTTCCTGTCAAGGAGGTAGTCAATGAAAAACCCTGTACTCTTTGTTTACTATAGCCCTTCCACTTCTTTTTCCTCTCTATAAAAGTGTTCTCCTTCCCTTGCCCTGTGGGGACTTGCATGTGACTTGCCATGGTTTGCAAACCCTGAATTGCAATTCTCTGCTGATCCCGAATAAATCCATCTTTGCTGGAGAAATATCTGGCAGTCTATTTGTTTCAGGTCAAAATGTTTATCTATCTATCTATCTATCTATCTATCTATCTATCTATCTATATCTAGCTCTAGACAAATCAACTAAGACAATCAGGGACAAAATTGTAATTTGAGAAAGTTAGATTTATTGACCCATAGCAACAAGAGAAAACACACTCAAAACTCACCATGGGACATCTTACCAAAAACTGAAAAAGATGGAGTAATTGTGAGATTAGAAGAAAGAATGGAGTTTAGGTAAAATTAAAATGAAGTGTTTGGACAGGCTTAAATCAAAGTAGGTTGCATGTAAAGGGGTTAATATCTGCTCTGGACAGCAAACGGAATCCAGGTTTCTGTTTCTTTCAAAACTACAAAGTTATGATAAATGTGAAAAAGTGTTTTTAGAAACTCCTTATCTGACACTCTCCATCTGGATTGGAAATCAAGGCTGCTTTTCTGTGTCAAAGCCAATTAGATCCTCCAGGCAAGAGAAGGATGTTACATTTCTACTGATGTAATTTCAAACAACAGTTTCTGATAGGCTTTAATTTTGGAGTTAGAGAAAAAAGTTTTGCTGTGAATAGAAAGTAGTCACTTAGGAAGGGACTGCTATAATACTTTAAAGTTGTAGAGGGACCATGGGAAAAAAAGTTGTTTCTTGTTAACTCAGCAGCTGGCTTTATCTGTATCTATCATCCCAGCCTGATGAATGGAAGAGCAGATTTTTGCTTTCTCAGTCAGAGTTAATTCTCTCTTTCTCCCTCTCTTTCTCATATATAAATGAGCTATACGTATGTAGTTTTTATATATATATATATGTATTTATATATGTACACATACATATATTTACACATCAATATACACATACATTGGTAATAGTGCATTTATATTATAAACTAATAATATTTTATAAATACACATACCTACACAAGCATACATAATTTTCAATTTTTACTAACCCAGATTATTTTAGCACCAAAGCTTTAACTTCCTGAAAAAATTAAGTTGTATATATGTCCCAATTTAGAAAGATGCAGTCATCCAAATCATTAATAAGGTGCTTTATTTCTTGTTATTATTTTGTTATTTAACAGTATTCTAATTTTAATAATATAAAAATGTATGGAGGATAATATAATAAAGTAAAACACTTTAACAGCTATTGTCATTTTGCCAAATATGCCTCAGATTTGTTTTTCTTTAAGAAACAGACTATTACAGACATAATATCTCCTAATCTTATTCTCCCTAGTGTTAGCAACTGAATTTTAGTTATACATAAATGTGCACATATACACATGTATGAAGCTGTGTGTGTATACATAATTAAATTGAAGAAAAGTCACTAAAAACCAAGAAGAATGTATATATATATAAACCCACAGATGTACTTTTTAATTTTCTATTGACTTTTTCTTTTTCATGATAAATAATTAGTAGTTTTCATGTTCATTGTTACTTCTTCTGCTTTTACCTATTATTGTTTTATAACATCTAGAGTTTCTTGTTGTTTTTGTTTGATTCATTTTGTTTTGTTTTAGATGTTATGTTTTCCTTTTTCTGTTTTAGGATCCTAACCATACTTACTTCAAGTTTACTTTTCATTAATGCAGCATATTAATTTTGTCAAAATTATGTTTCTATTTTTGATTTTAGATTTATTCATGGGTTTCTTTAAAATATTCATGAATTTTAATTTTCAGGTTCATCATGGATGGACATTTATTTTCCTGTCCTTTTTGCTTTGTCTTTCTGCATTCACCTTTATTCATCTAGTAGTTTTGTGTTTGCTTACTTTTGGTCTCTGTGGAGTCTCCATGTTTGAAATAGATTTAATATCTGTTGTTGTCTCCCCTTTCTTATGGTAATGGTGATATTAAAAATAAGTTATATCCAATGAGGAAGGCTGTCAGTGAGTTGGCCAAATCCTGAATTTAATGCTACATTTTCATTGCTCTCCCCTCCCATGTATGGGGCTGCATATAAGTCATTGCTCAAAGAGTCATGAGTAAGAAATTTTCTTTAAATGTGTTCTTGAATGGGGGAACCCCACCCCACTTTCTGGATTCAGGCATTCTGTCTCAAGCATCTACTCTCCCCTCACAAAAACTGAAGGCCTGCATAATTTCTAATCCTCATTACTCTGTACTTCTCACCACATCTACTCCCTTTCAAAAGCCAGTGATCAGCCAACTACAACTTCTGTCTTGTTCAATACTTTGTATTTTAAATCCAAGATATTCTTGTTTTTCAATATAGCTCTGTACTTATAATTTGCTTTTAACTCTTTATAACACATTGCTATGTGTTTGCAGTACTGAGTACGGGAGAAATTTCCCAAACGTAATCTACTAACACCATCTGGAATGGAAGCATATTTACCTTATTTTCATATTTGAGGTGAAAGTTCTTGTAATTGCTTCACCATTTTATGTATATTGCATCTCTTCTATATTACCAGTGGTGGTATTTGTTGAATGGATTAATGAAAATTAATGAATGAATATTTCTTGGCTTGGTAGAGCAATTTTAATATAAAAAGACATCATTAGTAATTATTATAATGAATTATAATTCAGATATAATATATATATATAATTCATATCTTATTTAATAAGTGAAATTATTTGTGCTTTAGGTTCTTTTTATCTTACTTGGATGACTTCCTTTTAAAAATGACTCAATTCTCCATTATGTGAGATGAATATGTCAATAAAAATAAGGTAATATTTTCTTAAGAATACAATAGTTTGGAAAGTGAAGTTGACCTAAAGACACAAAGAAAATTATTTTTCTACTGGAAAAGCTAGGTAGATTTTAAACTACTTCTTAAAACAAACAATTATTTTAGATCCTGTAAAGGAAATTCTTTAGAGAAATAATTTTTAGTACTTGAAAATGATTTGAGAAAGCATTTTAAAGTAAATATATATTTCTCTTAATGTCATTTAAAATTTATATTTTCTAAAGCAAAACTTTAATTTGAAATAACACAGAAAAATACTACTTAGCATCTAAAAATGAAATCATCCAAGAATGAAATCATTTGGATATAAGTGGAATTATTATTATCAAATTAATTTTACAACATTGTTCAATTTAATTTTTACTCTATTCATCTAACGATCTTTAAAAATATTATATATCGTAATCCTTATAAGAAAACAATTATATTATAGTGTCATTCAAACATTCCTGTGCTATTTTCTGACACTTTAGTTTCACAGATATAATCCTTACCTATTTAAAAGCAGTAACATTCTTCCCTTCCTCAGCATTTTTTTTTCTTTTTTGTATTTTTCCTTGTTGTTTAGTCCCAGCATGAGCTGCTTCATGATTGATGAAACCCAGCAGGCTGTTACAACCATTCAGAGAACAAGCTATGTCTTCATTTATACCTTATTAACGTAAATGCCAGGGTTCATTGGCAAGTTGTAATTGCTAAAACACAATCTGATCAACCACTTGGGGAAAAAACAACTGAAAATTTACTCAGAAATCTCTCGGTATATAAATATTAGTGACATTAGTTATGAAAGTTATCTTGTCCAGAATACAGGCTTTGCCATCTTATGAATCCAGTGGCAAATTTCACAGTCACTTGGATTATTGTACTTAAGAACAAACACAAATCTGAACAAACACAAATGACACTTCTCTAGTTAGAAATAATATTTGATGCAATGAATGCTATTTTATTTCCAGAAATAAACTGTATAGATTAAAGTAAACTTAACTGTTATTATCTCCAAATTTATTCTTATGCTTTTATTTTACCGGGCTGTGTCTGTAACTCTCCATCTCTGGAAATTCTATGTTCTATATTCTAGTAATACAGACCATATATAGTTCTACCAGGATGTCATATACTTTCCTTCCATGTCTTTTTTCAGGATATTCTAAATTTTGAGAATGGTCTTCTTTTAACTGCAAAGTAACTAAATTCCTACCTATCTCTCAAGAACGAGTTTAGAAGGTAAGTGCTACTTTGCAGACCACCTCGGATTTAGAGACAGATTTTTTTTCTCTTCTTCCTTTGCAGATGATTTCATATCTACGTCAATGACAATAATTTAATTTAAACCACATTCAAACCAAATTAACATGCTTTTGTGCTATTCCACTCCACTAATCATACAAATATATATATATATATATATATACACATATATACCTTCAAAGAATTTATAGATGGACAGAGAAACAAGTAAATAATTATTTGATGTTCTGTATGTTAAGTGCAACAATAAGCAGGATAAGTGTCTGTGGTCTGCTGAAGAATGACAGGGAGTTAGTATTGCAGAAGATTAATGTCCTAACCAAGGAATTGCATGAGATAAAGCTGGAAAGACAGACTGAGGCCATGCTATGAAGGATCATATTGTGAATATGAATTATGAATTCATATTCATCACATGAATTGTAAGATATAGTAAAGAGCTTGGCATATTTCACTTCAGGTACTAGATGATTACAGAAGGATTTAGAGCAAGGAAGAGTTATAAGTTACTGAAGGGAAAAAGAGATGGGGGATAAATGGCTGTTTTTACAATAACTGTGGAGGAAAATGAGTAGGAATTGATCTTAAACTTGAAGTATGAAATAACAGAAAATAAAATGAAAGAAATGAAAGAACAAAAAGGGGGGAAGTAGTTCAAAATATTTAGGAGGTAGAAATAAATCAACCACTGACTGATTGTATATGAAGGAGAAATAAATGACTCAATGCCACTTCTAGATATTCTACCCCTCTTTGTGAGGTTACTGTAATGTAGAGGTTTGTTCTGTTATATTGCCTTGTCCCCCTACTTACATCTATTTTCCACCAGTCTCTCTTACTCATTAAACTTTAGCCCTGACTTATGTTTTTCCTTTCCACTATAAGTTCTGCTATTTTTCTAGGTTGTCCTTAAGGATGCACATCTAGCACCTGGCCTCCCAGGCCGGTAACCTCCTCAATTCCAGTGCAGTACTCTATGACTAACCTAAGTCTATACTCTAGACTCTAACTCAAGGCTTGACTCATAAAATTATTATTGATAACATTCTGTCCTTCCAACTTACTTGTTCATAAATATCCCACTTTGATGTCAACAACCATCAATCTGGAATATCCCCCACTTAGTTGAATAATTCTTAAGCATCTTTCAGACTCCAAGGTCACTTATGGACCTGTTCCCTTACATTCAGTGTAAATCACACTCTCCAACCATCTTTTATTTTCTGTTTTATATCTCATCTTATCTAATTATTATATATTTATTTTGAGGGTATATTTTTTACAGTGTATTCTCTGCAATAAACTTTAAGTTCAATTTTTTAAATGATTCTATTTTTACCATAAACGACTAGTCAAGTTTCTGTCCCAGGCAGATAAGTTGCTATTGTTAACAAGTGACAAAAACAGCAGAAAGAACAGATTTGAGTTGGAGATGGGAAAGGAAAAATAACCATTATTTGAGGTACTTCATTCCTGATAACATTTTCAAGTATGCAACTCTTTGTAAGGGATATAAGGCTGCTCATCACCCCATAATCAAGACTCTGGAGCCAGCATGCCAGAGTTCAAATCCTAGCTTCTCCATGGACCACTTGGTTAAATGTGGGCAAATTACTCAACTCTCTGATACCTCCTTTGTAAAACAGGCATAATAATAGAGATTAGTGTTTAGCTTTTGTGTGAATTAAATGAGCTAAGTGCTGAGAAGATTTCTGTCAAAATGAGCGCTTGAAAAATTTTAGTTGTGATTTCTATTACCTTTGTTATAATGAATGCTATTTCTAATTGTACTTACTTACATGAGTAAGTAACTTACTCTTGTAAGTTACATGTTACATGAGTAACATGTAACTTTAGAATTGTGGAGAAAATTAAATGAAATTATACCTGCAAATAACTTACATGGTGCCACACCCTATTATAATTATTGTTGTTATTAACATATTATTACTCACCTGCTAATATTTACACTTGTTCACCAGGGACACATTATTATTACTTTCTTTGTGAGGTAAAAGTTACAAATTTTTCCACATATATTTGGAAATATTTATATTTAAGGTTTTAAGGTAATTAAAATAGTTTATTTAGTTCACCTATGTTTATTCTCTTGTCACTGGACTTACACAAATAATCAGTATATAAAATGACAAATAAATAAAAATTAAAATGAAAACTTATCTTCCTACCAAAGATAAGTTCAAGGTGAATATTTGCCAAATAACATACGAATGTGTGTGTGTGCATGTGTGTGTATGTGTGTAGTTGGTTGAGACTAGAAATAGTTTTGATAGAGACACACATTAAAGCTAGATAAAATGTAGTACAATTGTATATAATTGAATAAAGCATCAAATTAAATAAAGTTATTTAATCAAGAAATCAGTGGATAAAATGCAATTGCCCAAAAATAATAATTTGGATATTCTAGGTCTTTTCCTTTTTACATACATTTTATACTTGGCTTATAATTATCTAACAAAGTCAGATGGAATCATGATTGTGACTGTATTAAATTTAATAGGTCAATTTGGGCTTCATTGATGTGTTTACAATATTTAGATTTCCACTCCAGGAATATGTTGTATCCCAGTTTATGCATATCCTCTTTAATATCTCTCATTATTATTTTGTTCTTTTAGTTCAAAAGACTTGCACATCTTTTGTTGAATTTGTTTTTGAGGATTTTAAGGGTTTTTTTTTTGTGGTACTATGCATTAATTTTCAAATAAATCCATTGTGGCCAGAGAATTTACTCTATATGATTGCAATCCTTTTAAGTTTATTTAGATTTTTCTATGGCCCAATATATGGTCAATATTAGTGAATGTACCATGTGCCCATGGAAAAAACCATTTGTATTCAGCAGTTACTATGTGTTTTGTTCTATACATATCAATTAATTTAAGATGGGTGACAGGTTTATTCAGGTTTTCCATGTTTTTATACTTTTTCCTAGTTTTTCTATCAATTGCTGAAAGAAGAATATTGGAATCTTCAGTTCTGATTGTGGAATATTCTATTTAGCTTATTCACTTTTTCAATTCTTGCTTCACACCTTGTGAAGCTCTGTTATTTTTGTGCCTACATGTCTACTATGATTAGTTATCTTCCTATGAATTGAAATGTTCCTCTTTGTCTCTGTTAATACATTTGTCTTGAAGTCCACTTTATCCCATATTTATATATCCATTCTTATCCATTAAGGTTTACTGTTTCCATAGTATATCTTAACTCTTCATTTTTGGGTGTTTATATGTGTTTATGTATACTTAATTACAACTCTTGCAGACAAACTCTGTCTTTTAAACAAATTTTAATTTATTAATTCTTAGTGTAATTGATATGTTTAGAATAGGCTTTACATTTTACTATTTGTCTTCTTTTTTCTGTCTCCTTACCTTTCCTGTTTTTTGTAATATCTTCCTTTTGCCTATTTAGAGGTTAAATGGATATTTTTTGGAATCTATTTTTACTTATTCATTGACTTTTTAGCTATATCTCTTTTCTTCATTTTTAAGTGGTTGCACTAAGAAATACAACATGCACACATTGTTCATGGAATAATTAGAGTTAATATCACAGTCCTTAAAAAAATAGAAACTTTGCAACTATATGGGTCTATTTATGACCTGCCCAACATTTATAATCTAAGTGTCAAAAATATATTATACCAACACACAATAAAGTTTCCTGAGATATCTAAACTTACCAAATAACATGCAGTATGCTCAGTTAAGTTTCAATTCCAGATACACAACAAATAATTTTCAGTGTAAATATGTCCCATCCTACATTTGGAATATATTTATACTTAAACAAATTATCTATCTAAAATTCAAGTGTAAATGGGAGTTTCATATTTTAACTGTTAATCCTTTAAATTCCACAATAAAGTATTATAATTTTTGACTTAGTCTTATTTATTTTAAAGAAGCCAAGAGGAAAAAAAAAGTCCTTTATATTTATCAAGATCACACCCACCGCTTTTCATTCCTACCTGAATATCAAAGTTTCCACTGGTATAATTTCTCATCAGACTGAAGACTCTTTTTCATTCTTAGAATCTGTAGATATTAAGTTTTACCAGTTGCTTTTAGTAAATATCTTCAATTTTCCTCCCTGCGAAAATGATGTGGCTTGTATGAAAAAATAAGCTAAATAATTTTCCCTAAACCCTGTGCTATAGACTGAATATTGTGTTCCCCACCCCAAATTAATGTTGACATTTTAATCCCCGATGTGATAGCATTAGGAGGTGTGGCGGTTGATAGATGACTAGATCATGGGGGCAGAGCCCTCGTAAATGAGATCAGTGCCCTAATAAAAGAGATCCTGGAAATCTCCCTTGCCCCCTCCACTATGAGAGGATTATTCTATCAGATACAAAAAAGTTGCTATTTCTTGCAGTTTATATAAACTAACAAACTGACACACAAAACCAAAAACCTATCTTGAATGAATATTTCCACTTCTGTTAAAACCTCATTTTTCTTCTCCCTTTTTAGAACAAGAATCTTAAAGGATTTTCTATATTCAATATCTCCTATTATTCTGTTTTTTTTTCACCTAAACCACTCAATCAGGCCTTTGCCTCCACTACTCCTACTGTAAATTCCTTTGAATGTTCCTACTAACATCTATATTGGTCAATCCAATGATCAAGTCTCAATTTTGACCTGACTTAAACTATCAAGAACTTTTGACACAACTGATCTCTCTAACTTCTTTGAAATAAAGTAGATGTGGCTGAAGGTACCCAGGTAAATTCTGTGCAATACATAAAGTAGAAGCTTTAATACGCAGAATCAGACTTTTGCATCCCCAAACAAATCCTCCCATGAAGAATTTAATGATATAATTTAAAGAAATATGCAGATGATCCATATATAATGTGATGTTTTCAGATTTATGAAAATTGAGAGAAGCTTGATAATATGAGAAAAAGAAATGTACCTAGGGAATATGAGAATATAAGTCCTACAAGGCATATCAGAAGTTGTGGTCCCCTTGCCCACAATAAATATAATGGAGTACAAAAATTATCTCATAATTATTTAAATTACTCAACATATATATTTTTTCCCAAAGATTCTATTATAATTATAGATTATGTGAGTAAAAAGGGTCTACGCTCTAAACTAGATATACCTTCAAGATAAGATAGACTAATATGGTTTAAATAGGTTAACCAGACTTACATTCTTAAGTTATTTTCAGGAGTATTATTGTAATATGTAAATAAATTTAAATATTGCTACTTTTGTGCACACAACTTCTTTCCTTACACATGGTTAAAATAGACACAGTGGAATAATCTCTTGGAAATATTCCATTATGCACATCCAGAAAAGAATCATAGAACAATTTCTTTCATTTCTTTGGTTTTCAAATTGATTTTTGTTTATAGTCATTTTTATAAATGTCAATAATTCCTCTAGTATACAGTTTCACATTTACATTATCACACTCAATTGTACTGAATTCACAAAAATAAAATATAAGCATTATACTTTTATGTAACACACCAAGTTTGCTAAATATCATTACAAGTTGAATATATATATATACACATATGGTACAGAGAGAGAGAGATTTCTAAGTACAAAAAAAACAGATTTGCCCTGCTATTGCTTTGAGCCATTTAAAATATCCTGACTTTGGTTTATATAACTAATGCTATTTATGATTCATAAAAGGAGATTTTCATAGGAAATTAAAGGTGTAAGGCCACACTCTAAAGATGTTAAAATGTGTGCAAAGAATGCTTGTTTCATTTTCAACAGCATAAGTGTGAAATATTCTTTCTCTCCCCTGAGTTTATCGTATAGCTATGAAATATTTATGACAGATGCAAAAATAAAAATGAGAAGGATGAAAAGGATGGAAAATTAAGGGTGTTGAAATAAACTTGATTGATTCTAAAACAGAAGCAGAAACAAATACTAAACACTATCACAATCTTGTCTTAGAGACAGAAATCTCTAAGACTCTAAGACTCTAAATCTCTAAGACTATCTATCTTGTCTTAGAGATAGAAATTATTGGAATCCAAATGCAATAGTAGATATTTCCTGGCTATAATATTAGTTTGCTTAAAGAATATTAATAGAGAAATAAGAATCAGTGTTCGAACCTGATATTATCTTTAACCTTATTTTGGAGTGATGATCAGAGAATCTTCAGAAATGACAAAGTTACTTCACACACACATACAAAAATAGCACTTGCGTACGAAAAGCAACACCCACACCCCCCCACACACACACCCTTAATTAACCTCAAAGATTTGATTTCTATTGAGTAGGGCTAGTGATCTTTAGTGTATATGACCTTTTGTGTCCCTTCCTTAAGTTTCTCTAACCCATTAGATAAAAGTAACGAGTAATATTTTTTTAGGTCAAGGTAAGGAAAGTGTTCTCATAAAGCTGGACAGAGGTAAGTGATCTCTTTTGGGAATTAGTGAGTTTTCTCATGTATATTCTAGCATGACCCCAACTACTACCTGAGTGGAAAATGTAGAAGGATTACAAGTGTAATGAGTACAAAATGACACAATTCACACATAAAAAAAGAAATGGAGCTTTATATCTCTATAACTGAATTTAGTTTAGCTTGATGGTTTTCTTCTTACGTTTGGGAATAACAGTGTTCTAAACTAATGGTAAACATTGTGTGGGATTTTTCTCCTTTCTTTTTTTTCTACACTTCTGCTCAATGAAGACCTAGTTTGCAGTGCTTCAAGTATTATTGTAGTATCCAGGGAAATAGGGCATGTGATTCATTATGGTCCTCTGTCTCCTAGAAGACTTTGCAAATATACATAATCCTTTCTGCTCTTTGGTCATGAGGAAACTTTTGTGCTGCCTTTGCATTTCTAATGCTCCCCATAAACATTTTTGCTTTTCTGTTTCTACTCAGCTTTCTCTGCATCATTCTTTTTCCAAACATGATGTCTCTCCAGATTGACTAGCTCACAGGTAGCCAATTTTTTATTTCCCTCAGAAGCATAGGAACTATTCAGATGTACTATTGTACATTCTGGGAGCCCAAACTCGGTGTGTCTGTTTTCCAGCTCATGTATCTAGTTGTCTTATTATCTCACTGAATTTCTATTTAACTTGGCAACTCATGCACCTGTTTTTCAATTGCTCTGGCATCAGGCTAGGTGTTTAAAGTTCTCTAACAGGCTTGCAGTCTCCCAGAATTTTTCTTAGGAAGATAAAGACATATTCCTTAAACATTCAAGGATCCCTAATCTTATTCATGTTTCAAATTTCCCTCTTTCCCCCTACCAATTAGGATTTCGCCTAGTATAAGAATGGATCATTGCCCTCTCTGGGACACTGTCCTATGTCAAGCTTTATTAATTTCTTAGTCTTCTTTCAATTCTTAGGCTCTTCAGACCTCGGCCCAGAAATTAACTTTACCTCTTCTCTGTGTGATGGGGAAAATAGTTTTTACATTTTTGTGCATACTTTCTAATTTACTTCTATGTCATATATTCTATGACCTTAAATTGAATAGTGGCCCCAAAGATATATACAAATCCTAATCCCTGGGACATGTAAATGTTACCTTATTTGGAAAAAAAATCTTTGCAGATATATTTAAGTTAAGGATATTGAGATAAGGTGATCATTCAGGATTATTCAGGTAGGTCCTAAATGCCATCACAAGTATCCTTATAAGAGGAAGGCAGAGGAAGATTAGACAGACACACACAGAGGAGAAGACAATGTGAGGATGGAGGCAGAGAATGGAGGGAGCCAGGGGTCTCCAACCCCTGGGCCACGGACCAGTACCGGTCCTCGGCCTGTTAGGAACTGGGCTGAACAGCAGGAGGTGAGTGGCGGGCAAGCAAGGGAAGCTTCATCTCTTCCTCCCCATTGCTCCCCATCTCTCGCATTACCTCTTGAGCCATCCTCCCCACCATCCGTGGAAAAATTTGTCTTCCACAAAACCGGTTCCTGGTGCCAAAAATGTTGGGGACAGCTGGAGTGAGCCACTAATACCAAAGAATGCCAGTGACCACAAGAAACTGTAAGAGGCAATGAACAGATTTTCCCCTAGAACCTCTGGAGGAAGCATGGCCCTAACAAAACCTTGAGTTCAGACTTCAGGCTTCCAAAGCTGCAACAGGATAAATTTCTATTGTTTTAAGCCATGTTGTTTGTGATAATTTGTTTCAGCATTTGCAGGGAACTAATACAGACTGACTTTACCAAGGATTAGCTTTTGATAGTTAAAGATAGTTGAAGAAAACATTTTAAGATAAATGTGCTTGTGTATGTATACCTCAAAATGCTCAGGTTCTGCATTAATAAGAACATGGCTTCAAAAAACATGGTTACTGTTATGAATTTGGAGATCTATTCAGAAACTCTCTTTACTTTAGGCTGTGTTGTAGGCAAAATAATAGCTTCTCAAATATGTTCCTGTTCTAATCCCCAGAACCTGTGACTATGCTGTTTTATGACAAAGGGGAATGGCAGGTGAAATTAAGTTTGCTCACTAATCAGCTGACTTTAAAATAGTGAGATAATCCTGGGTTATCCTAATTAGTTTAATGTAACCACAAGGGTCTTGAAAAGTAGAAAAGGGAGGCAGAAGAGTCAGTGTCAGAGTGATATATATGAGAAAGACTCGACTATACATTGCTGGCTTAAAAGATGGAAAGGGGTCACAAGCCAAGAAATGTAGGCAGCATTTAGAAGCTGGAAAAGACAAGAAAACAGATCTCATAGAGCCTCCAGAAAGAACACAGCCCTGAACTCCTTGATTTTAGCCAAGATCCATTTTGGACTTTTGACCTCCAGTGGGATGTCCCAAATATTCATAAATTTGAGTTAAGCTACCCAGTTTGTGGTAATATGTTACAGCAGCAGTAGAAAAACTAATACAAAGATTTGCCAAGGATTACATTTGATACAGATAGCTAAAGATAACCTTTTAAGATAAACGTGTGTATGTATATCTTAAAATGTTAAGCTTCACAAAGAACTTGGTTTCACAGATTGTGGTTTCTGTCGTAAATTTGGAGACATATTCAGAAACTCAGTTGACCTCTGCTTTAGCTTATTTCTTCCCAAGCTCAGAGGCAGTGTTCATAGTAATGTGTCACTGCCATTCAAATCAGGAGAGAAGTTTATTGGGTACAAGGAATCACTAGGAATAGATCATTCACTAAATTTCTACCAACTTCTTCCAGTCTTCCTATTCTCACAAAAAACAATTATTTCTCGTCCAGTTATCCTTCTCTCCTCTTTATCTAAGAAAGTAGCAATGATGTCCCATTTCTAGAATGCTGTATAGAGTTCTTATTTTCTACCATGGTGTGATGAGATAAACACTTTTACTCTCAGGAGGCTCTTTTTATTGGCTACTTTGAAGTGATCAACTATGTCTCCTGGAAGTTTCTTCTTTCTTCGAGTCTAATGCATATGAGCTGAGGTTCCCTTAAAGGGAAATTGATAGGATTAAATAATCTTTTGTAAGAGCTTAATGCAATTTGGTCTGCCTTCCAAACTCAAATCTTCTGCCATTAGTCCATGTGTATCAATTGTCTAATATTGATCACCAGGAGGACTAGAAAAAGACTCTAGGGAGGATGGAAGAAAAAAAAGAAAATTCTTGTGGGTCAGCTTGACTCTATTCACTGGTTTCTCTCTGGCTTTTTAAGTCCTATCAGCCTTCTTAGCTTTGATACTGAAAACTGGCTATCATTTTCTTAGGTAACATTTTCTTTTTACTTTATTTTATTTTATTTTAAAATTTTTATTGGAGTATAGTTGATTCACAATGTTGTGTTAGTTTCAGGTGTACAGCAAAGTGAATCAGTTATACATATACACATATCCAGTCTTTTCTTAGTTTCTTTCCCCATATAGGCCATTACAGAGTACTGAGTAGAGTTCTCTGTGCTATACAGTAGGTTCTTATTACTTATCTATTTTATATATAGTAGTGTGTATATGTCAGTCCCAGTAACATTTTCTTGACATTGTTCATTTTCCATTAAGCAAAAGTAAAGGGTCATTGTACTTTTTTTAAACAGCAAGGAAATAATTCTCCTTCAAATGTTAGGACTCCTAACTTCACTAAGAATCCTTACATCTTTTACCACAGACACAGATGAGGCTTAGTTCTCTCAGAAAATTTAAAGCTGTTGAATTTCTCTGCAAACTATCTCAAATCTACCCTTTCATAATTTTCCTTCTTTTAAAAATTGTGATTAGATTGTTAATAGAAAATGAATATCTTAATTTAGAAAACAATAAATATTAGTAATCAAGAATAAGAGGCGGGCACACCATGACTGTACAACCAAAGACAATCTCCTGCCAGACCACTTTGATTACACACAAACCAAAAATATCTGGCATTATAAGCACATATTCTATTGAAAATTTAAGTTTTTATTTAGGAGAAATATGTAAACTCCATTTCATTTTAAAATAAATTTATACTTTTGTCATAAAGACCAAGAATACCAAAGTTGTGAGATTATTATAACAGAAATAGAGAAATAAAACTTTATTTTTCATGATAATCCAATTCGTTGTGATTTCTATGAAAACTATAATATGGTGCACATTCCTAAAAATATTTTAAATTAATTTATAAAAGAATATGCTTATATAATTTTAAAATGTCTTTATTATTTTACATTTAAGAAAATGTGATAAATACTGCAATGTGCCAGTGAGACTTGGTCCATCTTGATAACACAGTTCACATCAGTAATGCACCAGTAAGGAAATAACTTCAAATTATAAAGGGTAAATTTGAAAACCTGGAGAAATGGAAATAGTAAGAAGCCTATATAGTGAACATAGAAAATAAGGATTTGGAATAGTGATGGCAACTCAAGAAACAAATATATATCTTTTGGTGCTCTAATATTTCAAGAATATCTTAAAAGATTATGACTTTTTTATAGACTATCTACAAAGCGTTAAATCTTAAAACATTTTGAAAAAAGAGCATAGTTTCTGCTCTTATTTTGGTGGGGGAGAATTGGAGAAATAGGAGTTGTATATGAGATTAATCTCTGAAATTTTACTGAATCTCTCCACCACTTTCACTTTGGCGAGGTTAAAGAAGCAAGACATAGTGGGCAGTACCCAGCATTCTGCCCATCAATAGAGAGAGATTGTGAGTAATAAAATTATTCACAAAGGATTCTTCAGGTGCCTTTAGACACCCTCAACCAGAGTGGAGCCCATTATTTTTGAAGATTGAAGTATTGTAAATTGTGAAACCAAGTTCAATAAATATGAGCTAGTAATATTCAATTAGTAATCAGTTGATCTAGTGATTTTTTCATTTCATTTCTACTTCAACTTTTTCTATTATACTCACTGTAATTTCCTTCATTCATTTCTACCCAAGTTGACTGACTGACCACTAAACTGATTATATAAACAAACATATCCTAAGGCCATTGTTTACATCAATATGAAATAAATATTACATTACTTGTCTTCTACTGTACAATATCAGAGCATCTCATGATGTGTCCAAAACTGCATAGCCTTTGTGATCTAAATGTTTTCCAAATAAAAATGCGACAACTTTCAATTTAGTATTTCATGACTGACAAAGTAAATATACATGTTACTGGGTTAAATACCCTTGCCTGCATACTCTTCATGTCTCTATTGGGTTGCTTAAAACGTACCAGAAGTGACAGGTAGTGGAATGAAGCTCATCCCTAAATTGCCTGCAGCCTAAAGGCAGCACATGACCACGCTTTTTAGTGTAAACATATTAATTGGTTGGGAGGCCTACTCTAGTCTGCTTTTAATGCTTATACAAAGCTGACAGCTTTCAATTCATGCTAAATAGAAGAAACATATGAAGAGTTATTGTAAAAGGACAAAAAATAAGGGAGATAAACAGAGTTTATCTGATTTCTCATCTGTCAAATTTTCATCCTTCTTTTACTTCTATTCCCCTCTCTATGGTGACTAAAAGAAACATCTTTTAAAAGTTACTCCCAGTAAAACACCACTGTGTTAATAGTGGCTGCTATATCTGCTTTGCAATGGGAGTTCTTCCAGAGGCAGTTTTCTTTAATTACTGATGGAAGTAGCTTCTTTAGACAGTATAGATAAATCTATACTGGATAGGAGGCAGTGGGATTGGCAGTTGTGACTGAAAAAGTAAAATAGTAAAGATTAAATACTGGTGATAAATACAGAAGGCAACTGTAACAGTATTAATGTTATGATTTTCTTATAGCTTACACATTTAAGAAATGTAGCACAAGGTCCCAAAGAACAACCACATATTTAATACATATAGCAGTTGGTTATCTCTAATACCATTTATTGAGTGTACAAAATGACTAAATAGGCTTCAACATAGCAAAAGCATGTGGAGATACCCGCTTAGCCAAAGCAACCCAATCATGGGGACTCTATTAAGGCCCTGCTGAAACAAATCTGAATTTAATTTAAACTCCACAGGAAAGGGTGCTCTTTGCTATTCAACTGCTGTTTTTGCCTCAACACCAAGGAGTGGGGCTTTTTATCAGCCACCTGCTCTTCCACAAAAATGTCTTCATTGAAATGGATATTTTGTCTTTATTTTTATGGTTTTTAACAATCAAAGTCTGTGATCCAGAACTGCAGAGATATCACTGAGAAAGAAAAACAGTAAATCCTTCTGAATATTTTGAATCAGCTTAAGCAAGATAAGCAAGATAGGTAGATTTATGTAGAAATCATTACAACACTTTATGTGTTGAATGTGAGCAGAGTGGGTGGACAAGGCCATGGATGCTCCAGGCTTTGTGTTAAGTATTTTTGAATGAGTGAATGCAATTTCTAGTGGAATGCTCTCTCTTTTAATTGTTTTCTACTCTTCATTACACAAACCATTTTTGAGGTAGATAGCAAAATCATAGCTTTTCTCTAAACAAAAATTTTTATTTCAAAAACTTCTATACTATTTCTTGAGTTAGGATAGACTAAAGAAGACTAAATGCTATGTTTCCATGAGCTTAATCAAGGTAGTATTTAAAGCATTACTTCAACAATATCGTCCTTGGTTATATTGTATTTATATATTTGGGTCACTAAAGTCATTTCAGATGACAAAAAGGTGGAAAATTAGGGGCAACTGTGTTCTATTGGAAAATACTCTGAACCAGGAATCCATTCTAGTTCTATCATTTATAAGTTGTGCTCTTTATACCTACACAGAATCCTCTCTGTTTACTTCTCAAATTGGAATGCCATAATAGATATTTTAAGCATATGCATCACATCCTAAAATACTATGAGTTGTAAAGTATTTTCCCCAAAGAAATTTTCAAATTGCCTTAGTAACTTTATCATTCCTGTGTATTTTCGATTCCACAGACATTTTTTCCTGATGTATGTTCAATATATATTTTTGAATGAGTTCAATCTTATTCTTACTAAGGCCTTTGGGAGAATACAAAGTTGAATAAAAATTAATCCCAGCACTCAATAACATTTAAAAATAAAACTGGAGATGACTAAAAGAAGTGCCATTTAAGAATATCAATGATTGAAGCCAGAAAGGCCAAGTAAGAGAAACTTGATGAATGTGAACATGTGGAAAATTACCTCCCAATTCCTGAAAGGATTATAGAGCCTGAGGAAATATATATTTTCATTGAGTAGTAAGAAGAAAAAAATCCTTTGTTTTTGTTGTTTGCTTTTGTTTATTGTGAATTTATCATCCACATGCTAACAGTTTATATATGGATATTTTTATTTATCTTCATAAAATTTCATGGGAGGAATGAAAATGTAGAGCAATAAAAAGACAAAACATCATTTCTTTTTAGATTAGCTCAAAGTTTCTCAAATAGCCTCAATATTGATGGCCAAGCTCCTGCTCCATCCCTAAATCTGATTTAATTTTTCTGACACTGAATATTAGCACTTTAAAAATATCTTCCAGGGACTTCCCTGGTGGCACAGTGGTTAAGAATCCACCTGCCAATGCAGACGATACAAGTTTGAGCCCTGGTCCAGGAAGATCCCACATGCTGCGGAGCAGCTAAGCCCGTGCACCACAACTACTGAGCCTGCGCTCTAGAGCCCTTGAGCCACAACTACTGAAGCCCGAGTGCCTAGAGCCCGTGTTCCGCAACAAGAGAAGCCATGGCAATGAGAAGCCCACGCACTGCAACAAAGAGTAGCCCCCGCTTACCACAACTAGAGAAAGCCTGCACGCAGCAACAAAGACCCAAGCCAGCAAAAATATTTAAAAAATAAAAATCTTACAGGGCTTCCAGGATAATCCGGTGTTAAGAAGTGTTGTAGTCCACGGTACACTTGTTGTTTCTTTAACTATTAAAAAATGAGGACTATTCTAAAACAATGGTAAGAGGAAAATAGTAATTTTATTCCTAAAGCAGATTTATATCTGACTTACAACTAAAAATCTTAATGTTGTAAAGCTAAAAATCTCTTTAGATTCACAATTTTTCATAAGAGAAATCTGAGACGCACAGTCTAATTAAAATTTTTACCAGGATTTATGGAGGGCTCACCTTGAGCTGGGAGCTGTTCTAGGAACTTTGTATATTAACTGATGTAATATTCACAATCAATCTATGAGACTATACACAAATGAAGAAACTGAGGAAGAAAAACAATATAAAGGTTATGTAGCTTGCTCACGGTCATAAGTGCATTCAATAGCAGATCTAGAATTCCTTTTCAGACTTTCCAGCTCCAGAACCCACTCTCTGAGTTACGGAGGTTTTTTCATAGCCCTATGATTCTCCTGACTCCTTTCCTAATTTTATTTCCATTGCATGGAGCTGTATCTTTCTCTAGAAGAGGAAGAGGACTTTTTCCTCTAACCTCCTGTTGAACCACTGACATAGGTCACTAAACTTGGGCCATGCCAGGTGAGAGCAATGTCTGTCAGGAAGATCTCCTGGATTTTAAATACTGCTCTTGAAATTATTAGCTGTGTATGCTGGGAAGTATTGTCTCCTCCTTCATAAAGGAACTTGGCATATGAAGAGAGGACCTCTGTTTGGGACACTATTGTGATCAGATGTGTCATTTTTTTTGTGACAATGATGAAAGCCTGAAGACAAAAACAAAAAACAAAAAACAAAAACAAAAACAAAACAAAAAAAACTAGCCTAACCAAAATCTCCCCCTAATTTCCCAATGACCAAAATGAAATCTCATGACCACCTTTAATAGCAAGAGGGGAAAATGAGCTTGGTGCATCTTAATCTGTTTTTTTTTTTTAAACATCTTTATTGGAGTATAACTGCTTTACAATGGTGTGTTAATTTCTGCTTTATAACAAAGTGAATCAGCTATACATATACCTATATCCCCATATTCCCTCCCTCTTGCGTCTCCCTCCCACCCTCCCTATCCCACCCCTCTAGGTGGTCACTAAGCACCAAGCTGATCTCCCTGTGCTATGCGGCTGCTTCCCACTAGCTATCTATTTTACATTTGTAAAATATACATAGTGTATATATGTCCATGTCACTCTCTCACTTTGTCACAGCTTACTCTTCCCACTCCCCGTGTCCTCAAGTCCATTCTCTACGTCTGTGTCTTTATTCCTGTCTTGCCCTAGGCTTAATCTTTTAATCATGTATTGAACAGTTGCCATGTACCAGACACTATAGTATGAGGTTGGAAATGTTACTTCTTTTAGTCCACATAGTAGCCAAGCAAAGAAGGCACCATTATTCTTGTTTCACTTTGTCCCTGTGAATGATTAAAAACAAAGACATTTCATCATTTTGCAATCTAAAACTTAGTCTGCTGTTTCTACCTATAAATGCCCCCCCAAAACTGCCAAATTACACGTTCTCATTTTCAGTGTAAAACATATATGGTCACTATTTGTATGTATTAGCTACATTATATGCTACTGGAGGTGACTGCTCATTTATGGCTTTTATAAGTGGCATGGGACTTTAGCTTTAACTAGCTGTAATGTCTTAACTGGAATATACCTTACTTGGAAAGACAGAGAGAGAGAGAGAGAGAGAGAGAGAGAGAAATAGAGAAAAGGTAAGAAGGGAAGGAGAGAGAAGTAGAGAGAGAGGAAAGGGTTGGGAGAGAGAGAGATTAGACTGGGAAACAAAAGCAATCGATTGACTCAATTAAACTTTTGTCTAATTTTGCTTAGAGTGAAACTTGAATAAAGCCATCAGCAATGAAAGCCATTAAAAGTAGACTGGATTACCCTAGTAAATATTTTAAAACACAGGAAATAGTGGGGAACATATAAAATTGATATAATATTCAGAGTTCAGTAATTACAAATTGAGTTGTCCTCTGAGATTAAAGCTCAGTTTTCATCTATCTTTCAGATTATTGTATCTATAATAAAAACATCTTAATTTTATGGCATTTAACAATTTCAGTTATCATTAATACCTCGATGAACCAAACTTTAAGAAATTAACCTTAGTTTAAGAGTAATATCTTAATGTCTTAACGTAAATGTTTCAATTTCCAAAAAGACAAAAGAAATTCAAAACTTAGATTTTTATTGTCAAAAGAAAACTTTATATTTGTCATCATCTAGATATCAGTTAACATGAACAAAATATGTATGAAGTGATTAATATATGTAGCATATTATTAAAATGTACACATGATAAGAAGCCCACTGTTTAAACTTTATATTGTAGAAAGTAAAATTTTATATCTAAATATTAGCACTAGTGTTTCTAACTATTTAGAGTATTCCATAAGCCCTGTTCTTTTTTCTTTCACAAATCAGACGTATTTATTGAATGGCTTAATCTATGTAATTGCCAAGGCCACTATGTACAGACAAGTGAGTTGGAGCTTTATTTCTTGGTCTCTTCTTCCTTTGATGGAGTCTTGATTTCCTCCTTCTAGGCCTGGAGTGGTTCTTCACAGCTTTGCACCTTCTGTGGTTTTAGACCTGTGAACTTCAGGTCAGCCAAAATTTTCTTGCAAGCCTCCTCTGCCTTCAGTCTGGGGACGAGTTCCATGAGAACCCACCTGTTTCTGAACAGACTCCTCTTCACTTTCAGGTATAGGCTGTGATACACGTGGTGGTTAGTCTTAGATTCATGCATTCTGAGCAGCAAGTGCAGAATTCTCTTCCTCATCATCCAGGTAAATGTCTTGAGCATTCCAGCATTGGAATGCTTACCTATGCCCACATGCCCATCATTCTCATGGAGCAAGTTGAAAGCCATTATATTCCTGACATTGAGCTAATTTACATTTCTGACCCTACATTCTTAACACTAAACTAAGTATTGATTTTATTCCTTCCTTCCATCAGTCCATATGATCCTAAGACACTGATATCTCTAAACATCTACAATTCCTTCACCCTTTATTTCCTTGTTTATCACTTAAGAAAAAGGAAACTTCAACCATTTGATTTCAAATTTTTATTTCTATAACTTACAATGCTTTATCATCTAAACAGAAGAGCTTGTGCTCTCTAAAGGACAGAAGAAAATAGCGGTGTATAGTCATATCAGGGTGAAAAAGATTGAAATTTGTAAAGGTAGTGCAATTTGAGGAAGAGAGATGACAGCAATGAGCAAATGAAGGCTAGGCATTTTCTACCTAAAATGCTATATTTTATATATTTGAAATGATCTAGGAGTGTTAAAATTGATGTAGAAATTTTATACCATGGTAACTGTGATAGTTAATTTTATGTGTCAACCTGACTGGGCTAAGGGATGCACTGATAGCTGGTAAAACATTATTTCCGGGTATGTCTGTGAGGGTGCTTCAAGAACAGATTAGCATCTGACTTGGTAAACTGAGTAAAGCAGATGGCCCTCCCCAACATGGGTGCATATCATCCAATCCACTGAGGGCTAGGATAGAACAAAAAAGCAGAAGAAGGGTGAATTTCCTTTCTCTCTCTCTGCTTGATACAAGACCTCTACCTTGTCCTGCTGTTGGACATCAGTGCTCCTGTTTCTCAGCTTTTGGACTCAGATCTGGACTTAACACCATCAGACCCCCAATTCTTGGGCCCTTGGACTGCATTATACCACTGCCCTTCCTGGTCCTCCAGCTTGCATGCGGCAGATCATGGGACTTGTTGCCCTCCATAACCATGTGAGCCAATTCCTATAATAAATGTTGTCATATATATATATAAATATATATGTATATATTTATATATGTATATATCCTGTTGGTTTTGTTATTCTTGAGAACTCTTACTAATACAGTATCCACTTCCTAAAAGGAGATTATGGGACCAAATGAGCAGGTAGTTCTTGGTATCAAAGTAACATGGGGGCTTCCCTGGTGGCGCAGTGGTTGAGAGTCTGCCTGCCGATGCAGGGGACGCGGGTTCGTGCCCCGGTCCGGGAAGATCCCACATGCTGCGGGGCGGCTGGGCCCGTGAGCCATGGCCGCTGAACCTGCGTGTCCGGAGCCTGTGCTCCGCAACGCGAGAGGCCACAACAGTGAGAGGCTCTCATACCGCAAAAAAAAAAAAAAAAAAAAAACAAAAAAAAAAAACATGAAAACTCTCACTACCCTGTATGACATTTAATAGGAATTTAGTTTGATGTTATCAATAAAACTCAAGTTATTTCACCTTCAAAATGTTAATAAGTGGACTGATTACTTTGATGGTAATAATAGCCATTGGGCACTTCCCTGATAAGGCTCCTTAATTAGGAGGAAATTGAAGCATGCTTACTAGTAGGACACTTCACCATTTCCTTATCTACAACAAAACATCTCCCTGTTTTTCAAATAACTCATTACAAAGTAGTATCTACACATTTTGCATTTCTTTTAAATCCACATGAATTATGTCCACCAAATAAATTATATCTACTAGGATTTAAATTCACTGCTGTTCAAAGTATTTGCAAAACTTTGTTCTCTGAAAGGAGTTTGCTGCTAAATACATTTAGTGAAGTTTTGTTGTCTTCAACTGTTTTGAGAAATTTTAACATAGTAACTTGAAAATAATTATTTACACATAATTTTTCACTTACATAAATATTATTGCTATATTCCTGCTGATTATAAAAATAATATACATTCATGGAAGAAAAATGGAAAGACAGAAATCACAACATATATAAAAATTAAATAAAAAATGTATCATATCCACTAAGCACAAAAGCTGAAAAACTGTTACATTTCTGAAAAAAAGGGATAGGAGAATATCATTGTAACCTTGAGTTAGGCAAAAATTTCTTGTGGTAGGATACAAAAAGCACAAACAATAAAATACAAAAAAAAAGATGAATTAGATATCATCAGTATTTAGAACTTCTGCCTTGCAAAGGATATCATGAGGAAAACGGAAAGAAAAGTACACTAATAGACTAAGAAAAATTCACAGTACACATATCTGAAAAAAGGACTTATTACATTTTAAAATATAAAGTCTTGGAAAATAAACACTATTAGGTGTGTTATTGCTCTTAGAAAAAATACGCTGGTGATGATAGAACATAAAGTTCTATAAAGTTCATTTTAAAGTCTCATTTCTGTAAAGAAATTTAAAGAGACAAGAAACTTTAGATGATTTCAGGAAATTAAAATCAAGAATATTCATTTGCTTTGTTAAAATTAAAGTCTATAGCATTTCTTCTACTTTTCTGAACAGTAGGATGACATACCATAGAGGGAAAGAAATAAAACCGCCCTGTTGCAAGTAAATTCAATAGAAAGTAAGATTTCCAGATTTATATTATTATAGAGCAGTATTTTATGCCTGGTAGGTAATATTCATCTCTCAAATATATTTTAAAAAGTAAAGTTTAGAATAATACATTTTAAGGACAGTAAGGTGATGGTAGAGAATTGAAGTGGTAAAAAGTATTATTAGGAAAATATTTCTTTATACAAACTGATTAACTTGTGAATTTACTGAATTGAAAAAAATATATAATGAGAAAAATCAACTTATCACTCATGCTTAAAGTTAAAACTTTCTATGAATTTTTTTAGATTATGAGCTCAACTCTAAGGCAGGAAATAATTATTTTTGCATAACATTGCTTCTAATGATTTAGTTTTACATCTATATGAAGATTACACTACTAATGCTCTTAGGTCATTTGAGAAATCGCTGATGGAGATCATTATTTTGCTTTTCTTAGCACTACTTGTAAGGTAGATATATAGATTTCAGGTTTATATTCCCAAAGTACTTTTATGAAATGGCTCAAAAGTAATATTTTATGTGGATTTTTTTTTTACTATTTTAAGGTACAAGATATCAGCAGTTTTGTATTATTAAATATACTTAAATAATTAAAATTCCCTGGGTAAAATCTTCATTGTAGCATAGAACTCTGAGCCTCTATCATGTTGCTAAATACTGTTTTTAAAAAGAATAATTTACTTCATAAAACATGTAGAACATAATCACATGCTAAATATAAACTTTATCAGTTAGTTTTTACTGTCGTAAAATATAAATAACATGAAGATTATCATTTTCACTATTTTTAAGTATATAGTTCTGTGGCATTAAGTACAGTCGCAGGGTGATGTAACCATCCACTACTATTTATTTCCAAAACTTATTCATCAACAGAAACAGAGACTCTGTGACCATTAAGCAATAGCATTCCAAATTCTGCTCCCAGCCCCTGATAACCTCTATTCTTTCTGTGTCTATGAATTTTCCTATTCTGGATACATCATATAAGTGGAATCATACAATATTTGTCCTTTTGTGTCTGGCTTATTTCATTTAGCATGATGTTTTCAAAGTTTATCCATCTTGTAGTATGTATCAGAACATCATTCCTTGTTACAGCTGAATAATATTTCATTGCCTGTGTATATCACAATTGTTTAGCGTTCATCTATTGATGAACACTTGGATTGTTTCCACCTTTTGGCTATTGTGAATAATGCTGCTATGAATATTGGTATACAGATATCAGTTTGAGTCCCTGTTTACAGTTCTTTTGAGTAGTTACCTAGAAGTGGAATTTTGATGGGTCATGCAATAATTCCACATTTAAATTTTTTGAGAAACTGCAAACTTTTCCAAAGCAGCTGCAACATTTTACATTCCCAATAGCAGTGCCCAAGAGTTCCAATTTCTCCACATATTTGTCAACACTTGTTATTTTCTATTTTCCTTTTTTGTAAAAATAATTAATAGTCATTGTAATGGGGGTTGTGTTATCTCATTGTGATTTTGATTCGTATGTTCCTAATGTAATGACTAATTATGTTGACCATCTTTTCATGTGCTTATTGGCAATTTTTATTTCTTTCTAGGAGAAATATTTTTTCAAATCTTTTGCCTATTTTCCAATTTGGCTGTTTGTTTTGTTGTTACTGTTGTTGTTTATAATTTTAGGTGTTCTTTGTATATTCTGGTAATTAATACATGATCAGATATATGATTTGCAAATATTTTCTCCCATTCTGAAAGTTGACATTTCAGTTTATTGATAATGTCCTCTGATACACAAAAGTTTTAAATTTTGATAAAGTCAAATTTTCTATTTTCACTTTTCTTGTGTGCATCCCAAAAGTCATTGGGATTTGCCCTATATTTTCTCCTACAAGTTTTACAGTTTTAGTTCTTTGATCCATTTGAGTTAATTTTTTACATGATATAAGGGAAGGTCAAACTCCATTATTCTGCATGTGAATATCTAGTTTACCCAGAGCCATTTGTTGAAAAGACTTTCACGTAGTAACTCTGGAAATCTGATTCTCCCACTCCTCACTCAGGGATTGCTGATTTCTGGTTGAGTGTTGGTACTGTTCACCTGTGACTTTTCCAAACTTTGTTTTTTTTTTTGGCCACGCCGCTCCGCTTGCAGGACCTTAATTCCCTCACCAGGGATTGAACCTGTACCCTCGGCAGTGAAAGCACAGAGTCCCAACCACTGGACCACCAGGGAAGTCCCTTCAAACTATTTTTGAAAAGTATGTATTATTTTTTTGTGGAAGTCACCAAAATTTTGGTTTCATTACCTCTGTGGTCAGCTAATAATCAAATATTTTCTTAAATGTCTGGCTCCAGAAAGGGCAACAAAAAAGTGCACAGGCTCTTTAAATCTCCCCTAGATATCAATGGGGAAAGCTGCTGTGTCCTAGAGGGCACCAGCCAGCTGCTCCAATAACTTGAACCATTCACCCTACAGACTAGGTGGGGTTGAGAAATGGGGATTGATGACATGTTTAAGCAAACCACTCTCATGCCTAAGAACAACAGTCTTTCCCTTCATCCAGTATACCCCAGTTGTTATAAGTGACCAGTCAGGCTTCAGACTTTCAAAATAGTTTGTTTCAAACTCTCTTCTCATTTCAATGGTTGTTTTGTTGAAGAAACCTACCCTCAAACATTCCTACTCCACCATTTTGCATGACATTACTCCTTTCTTATCGGTGGTTTTATGAATAAAATTTCCATAATTTTCAAAGTTAATGGTAGGCAAAGGCTTAACTCACATAGTTTTGAATTAAACACAAAATCCTAATTTTTTAAAATGTGAACATGACAAAAATTTTCTGCATGACACATTTATTCCTACCTAGACATTGATAAAATCATTATTGGAAACGTGCATTTTCTTCTTTTTGGCTTTTCAAATCTGTAAGATAAATTTTATCATGAAAAAATATAGTGTGGTTATTACAATACCAAAATATATCATTGGTATGGTTATTATAACTGAATTGGAAACACTTTCCCTACTCCTGACATGGCTTTTGTTTAGACCTGTTAATATCCAGACTCATGTTTCTCTTCAGATCATATAAATATTTCCCCTTATTTAGACATGTTAAACTGAGAGCTTCTGGATCTACTAAAAGCAAGAATTGTGAATTGTAATTCAAAAGTAACTGAATATCCCTGGGGATCAATAAGAAGTGTTTTAATAAAAATATTGATGATTACAGGGAAAGTGTTACATACTAATTGTTTGTATAATGTTGTAAATTTGGCCAGTACAAAGGTGGACAAAACCTGTCAACTGCAAGAGGTCAGTGGGAACTGGAGAGAGCTGGTCACTGCTTTCTCTATTGCTCTTATTGAGCCTGATGTGGTTACAACGAGAAAGGAAGCTCCTCAGGATAGAGGAGAAATATATGCAGTGATTCACCATTCTACCACAAACTTTTCATCCTTCAGGTTGAGCACAGTCAGAGGAAGTTTGCATTTACATGGGAAATGGAATGCAATTCTCTTCAACTATGTTGTTGATCCTCCTACTTAGTGCCATAATTTATTAAGGAGAGGACTGGCTCTAATTAGTAATGTATGTGTTTTGATTAAGTATAGTGATGCTAAAATGTTAAAATTAGTCAACTGGATTTTATTTGCCTAAATAAATTGTAAATTCTTTAAGGTCTGTGGGTTTGGTAAATGTTTCTTTTGTATATACTTCAATGAATAATCCAATGTGTTCATAGATGCCTTGTCTGATTAATGTTTATAATATAAATTTAAAGAACATTTGATTTTGAACAACTTCAACTGCATTTACTCCTGTTCTTGATTTTTTTTTAACTTTTAAAATTTAAAAATATTTCTATTAAAATAATGAATTAAAACTACACTCATGAAACATTTATGGATAAAATAAAACTACATTTGGGATTTGTTATAAAACAAGTCAGGAGGGAAGTAGAGAGATGTATAGATAAAACAACATTGTTGTTGATGGGTAAATGAAGACTCATTACGTGATTTTCTCAAGTTTTGTATGTATTTGAAATTTTCCAAAATAAAGGGTAAAAAGAAATTATAATCATACTAGCTGAAAACTACTTGTTTAGAAGTATTTCTGATTTTTTCCAAAGTAACATATTTTTATCTTTTTATTATGTTACACTGGAAGGAAGTGTTTTAAAATTTATACTTAATGAAGATTAGAAGTCACTTTTTAGCCTCCTGGAATAGTTTTTATATTTTAATGCATATTGATTTGCATCACTGTTCTTTATGAATATACCTCTCTCATTTTTCAGCTAAGTTCATTTTATGCTATAAGGATGTGGCATTAGATATTAACAAAAATAACATGTCTGTCTGGTACTAAAGACTATTATGTATTATTGGGTATATCAAATTAAGGACATTAGCCAAATAGTTTTACTGAAATAGATATTAAAGCAATAAAAGCAGACAAACCTAAATTATTCATTTATTATTTTTTCATTATTTTATTTGCCCCTCCCCACTAAATTAAAAGTGTAAAGAATGTATGCCTTTAAAGGATTTTGAAAGCCACATATATGGATAATTTCCCTTTGCTTTGACTAAATGTTTAGTTAGATATGATTTATTGTTTAATTAAGATATGATAAATATATAGTTTTTTCCCATTCAATAAACTTTACAAACATTCCCTAACTTATTTGATACAGTTTCTTATACGTTTTTATGTTATCTTTTCCAAAGTTCATTATGTATCAGAGAATGACTCAGTTACTGTATTTTTGAAAGTACAATTCATCTACATGTTAACATTAATTTTTAATTACAAGTCTTTACAAATGAAAACAGGAGCTCCATACAACTTTTGTTTCTATTCCCTAAATCAATTTATCTTCCAATCACAAATCATATGGGTATTTTTATGGCTATTCTAAATCTAAACCAAATTCTAGAAACAAAATAATGTTTCTAAACTGTTTCTGTAATATAGAGAAAAGCCTTCTAAGAACAAAATCATAGGAAGAAATCATAAAGGAAGAGATATCTTTGAATACATAAATATTAAGTACGTCAATTTTCAGAAAGCACAATTTGAAGTTACATAAAACTTGGGAAAATAATTGGTTATTAGCTCATATTCACTTTCACAAGCTGTTTACATCTACTGTATTGTGAACTCCTTGGTGTCAGGAAATATATCTTTATAACACTCTATTAGTAGACGATGCTTTTTGTTTTTTCTGCGGGTATTGAATCAGTTTATATTCTGGGCTATTTTTGCAAGGACATTTGTACAGCACATAGCCTTGGAAGATAGAGATAATGTCACTCTTTAGGGCTAAGAACAAAACCATTTGCAAGCCTGGATGATAAAGATAACGTCTTCCTCCAGGCAAAGATTGTCCAGGGTTGCTAGCACACTGTTTAGAAAATTGGGAATTTCCTAATCTTGAGCTTTCTTGACTGTGACACAAACCTAATGAGGGTGCAGTACACATCAGGGCCAAGCCCCTTGTTGCAATTGTGGGTCAAGGGGAACCAATGCAACCAACGGAGAATCACTTAGTAGTATAGTGTTTACTACTTTTGAAAAAGATCTGCATATAACCAGACATGTTCAGTTCAAACCCGTGCTATTCAAGGGTCAACTGTAAAATGATTGCATCATAGGGTAACAACTGAGGCCTAAGAATGTTGAATCTTGCTTAGTTTACAGGCTTAGTAACTAACATAGTGTCTAAACACACTGGGAATTAGAAACAAAAAAATAACAAAGCAAATCAACCATGACAACAAATGCTTTAAATGAGCAAATGAAGCAGAATCCAGATATTTTGTATCTATTTCAATTGTTTTCCTACCGTTCAACAAATGTTAGTTAGATTTAATAGAATAGAATTCAATTATTTTAGTAAATTTAATACTCAGGAAATATCTGTCACCAATTCTTTGAACACATTAATTCAAACTGCATGTTGTTGGTGGGTTCTTGGTTCATTTTGTATGCAAAGAACTGCATAACTGGAACATTTTCTATTTTGAAAAACAGAACAAAAATAGTTGTCTGAAAATTTTCTTTTTATATAAAATGAACTAAATGCTAATCCTCTCATGCTTTAAATATAATCATATCAAAAATTAAATAAGTCATTTTGTATTTTAACTCATGTTTTACACAGAAGGGTTTGCATTTTTACATAGTAGCAAAGTGAGTTCACTGCTAAAGATATGTGCCTTTTACCACTTTGTCTTTTTTAATTTTGCAAGAAAATGAAATTGAATGGGAATTATGTTCTTGTAATATGTGATTCAGAGTGGAAGTAAACTCTTCAAATGAATATGTCTGAGAAATAAGTAGGCACATCAGACTAGACACATGAAGAAAACAGAGTGTGGAATGGAAACTAGATATAATACTTAAATAATGTGATTTCATAAAAACCAGTGAAAGTGTGAAACAGTAAGAAACATTTTGAATCATAAGCACTTTCAAGAAACAGTGAAAATACTGATGAGAATTACAAAGGAGGCTAGTAAAGAGAGAAATGAGGCCTGTTCAGAAAAATGAGTTTTTTCCTTGCATATGAATTCGGTTATGCAAAGAGGTTGTCACTTCATATATTAGAACACTAGTGAATGAGTTGTCTCTTTGCTACTTCTAAAGGGCCCCAGATAGCAAACCTTATAAGAAAAGAGATAACGATAAAGACCAGGAGAAGAAGGAGGAGGAAGGAGAGGAGCAGGGAACCTCCTATCAGAACTTCGCCAGACCCCTTGGGAATGTAAAACAGCAGCCCTGGGAATCTTACAGGAAATCAGAAGGTGCAGCTTCTTTTCCAAAGCAGAGCATGAAATTGTTTAGGGAAACAATTGCAAATGACATAAGTGACTGAGGAGTATATAATAACATAATAAATATTTTTAAAATGTTATCAACTGATGAAGTCTAGAAAGTCAAAAGATGCAAGGCCTTTGCCAAGAATGAGGTCTGGTAAGAGCCTGTTGCCCCATGCTGTTATGGCTGGTTTCTGCTTCTGAGTAAATCTAACCTAGTGTACTAGGATCTACCTGCCTAGAAACTTGCTCTCCAAACACACATAGTGTAAAGAAGATCCAGCAAAATGTAAGGGGTATAATAATTATAATCAATGCTATTGTGTCTTTGTAAATGTGCAAATCTTTTAGTAAATAAGTAGTATGTTAAATATAAATAAATCTAGATGAATAATATTATGTAAATGTCTCCAATAATTTTATTACACAGAGATAACTGTATTAAATTTGAAAGTCCCCTTTCTCCCTCTCCAACAATTTTTTTTTTTTTTTTTTTTTGCGGTATGTGGTCCTCTCACTGTTGTGGTCTCTTCCGTTGCGGAGCACAGGCTCTGGACGCGCAGGCCCAGTGGGCATGGCTCACGGGCCCAGCCGCTCCACGGCATGTGGGATCTTCCTGGACCGGGGCACGAACCCGCGTCCCCTGCATCGGCAGGTGGACCCTCAACCACTGCGCCACCAGGGAAGGTCCTCTCCAACAATTTTATTCCAATTATATACCAGGCACTCGGCTGATCACTGAAGGTAAAATAACAGACATGGTAGTTTATGCCCTTAAGGAGTACATATTTCACCAGGGAGAGAGAGAAAAATTAAGTACAGGAACAAATTTTATAAAAGCTATAGATTATAATGTGTTATGAAAAACTTTGATGTTGGTTAGGGATTATTAGGAATGCTGAGTAGAAAGGTACTTTAAATGGAATGGTATAGGAAGATTTCTCTGAGATGGTGACCTCTAAATTGAGCACTGAGGGACTGAAAAATATCCAGCCATTTGAGGCACCACCAGGCAGAGTGAACACTTGGGTAAATAGAAAGTTGGAGAGGTAGAAAGGGCACAAAATAAGACAGTGTCTATTAGACCAATCATTACTGATTGATGGATTGAGTGATCCTTCTAATTATTTAATATGTGTTTATTGAGTACCTGTTATGTGCTAGGAACTATTCTAGGAACTGAGGAATATTCTCTATGAAGTTTACATTTTATGTCAGACAAGGCAGGTAATAAATACAATAAATGAGAAAACTATTTAGTATATTGATAGGTGGAGAGAAATACAACAGCAGATGGGAATAGGGAATAGCCCCAGGGGGAATGGTTTGCAAATTGTATTGTGTGGCCAGAGTCTGCACAGAATGGATTTGCTTATCCAACAGGTGACCCTTTGACATCAGAGAGCCAAAAACTCCACCCTCAGATCATACTAATGCTGCCATTTTCTGAACATGCATCCCGTGAAGAAACATGTAACTCAGATATGTCTGCACAGAGCAGCAGTTGCCTCACACTTTTCCTGCCTCTAATCATCTTCCCTTACACATCTGACCACTCTATACTCTTCACCCATAAATATGCCAAGCCCCTAGCCTTCAGGGGGTAGATTTGAGATTTATTCCATCTCCTCATTTCGCCTTGTGAATAAAACTTTCCTCTCCTGCAAACTGTAGTGTCTCAGTGTTTGGCTTACTGCATGTTGGGCAAACAAACCTTGTTTGGTAACAAGATCATGAAACCACTGCTGCTTTAAGAGATTAAAGATGCTGGCTTGGAACATAGTGGCAATAGAGATGGAGAGAAAGGAACAGATTTTTAAATGTATTTTAGAAGAAGAAACTACTAAACATGTGAAGGATTAGATGTAGGGCGTGGGACATAGAAAATACTGAAGGATGAGTCATGAAATTTTGGCTGGAAGAAATGAGTGTTTGTCCAGTCTGTGACCAAAATATGAGATGGAGAAGGCTAGCAAAGGAATAGGCTTTGTTCTGAGCATAGTGTGGGAAGGAGCTAAAATCATGTTTTTCTTTAGCATTTACAGAATGACACATAAAAATGTGAGTTGATCAGTCAACAAGATACTGTCAACAATTTTTAAGCTCACATATGTGTCAGACACTGTTATAGTCTCTAACGATACAGAGGAACAAGTTAGAGAAGTTAATATCTCTGTGTCTCATTTTTCTCTTCTGTAAAACTAGGTTAAGAATGGTGTCTACTCCATGGAGTTGTTGTGGTGATTATATAAATAAAAATACACATTTTTCCATAGTAATTGTGTTTCTTAAAACAGAACCACACAGGATAAAAATGAGTGTAAGTTAAAGTTGGAACAAAACATTTGCTTTAAATTTAAATTTGATAGTTTCATAAATTTATGCAAATACTTAAAGGCAATTCTTCCTGCAAAATAAAATGTTCCAGGATAGGGGGTTGGATAGGAAGAAACTGGGGTCCCATAAAACATAGTTTTGAAAGTTAAAGTTGAAATCTATGATTTGTTACTTGGCAAGTAGTGCTTAATTGGCTTGGTTCAAACATTCTGTTTCCAACCTTAAATTTAATTTCCCCAAGTAAGTGCATTAAATCTTCCATATTGAGATATTAGAAAATAAAGGTAATCTACACTTCCAAGGAGAAGCAAATTAATTTAGCCACCAAAACTCAGTAATGTTATTCCAGTGCTGTCAGATTCTATATTGAAAACTCTCAAATTTTCATGCATCAGTGATCAGAATAGACCCCTTCCAGTTTCACTTCTCTGTTAAATGCAGGTAAATTAACCATTTTTCTTTAAAATGTCTTTATCCTCTCTTCCAGCTTTCATGATTTTTTGTTGTTGTTTTCCTAGTGAGCAACTTACTATTTTAAAGATGCTCCCTGCTGCAATGTTGAAAACAAAATTTTTGGCTTCAACTATTTTTTATTTTTCAATAATGGGTTTATATATTTTCATTAAAAAAGGAACTTTCTGGCTATTGCCTACCATTAAAATGTAGAATATTGATTTAACAACTGTATAAGTCTACCAAGGATCATTCTTCTTGGCAACACTATTGGTTGAATTGGTAGGGTGGCTATAGTGACTCACCATCTGTTTGTTGAGTGGGCTGGGGGTTTCTTTTTCAGCTCCCAAGTGGGCATTTTAGAAACATGATTTACTTTACACTTTTCTTGATCTATTGAACAATATTTTTTCCCTGGCCTCCTCTGTATTGTCCATGTTGTAGCTTTAAAACTATTTTCTTCAGAGAGGCTTTCTCTCTGATCACACTCTATCAAATGAATTCTCTTCCTACTATGTTGTATCCGTATACTTTGTTTATTCTCTCAACAGCACTCATCACAATTTCTAATTATCTTTTTGTTTGCTTATTTTTTATTTTCTTATCTACTCCAATTGATTATAAGTTTTACAAGGTTTTATTCACTTAAATGTTTATACTTATAGCCCAGGAAATCTTTCAGCTAGTTCCCTGACTGTCATCACCACAGTGCTGTGGTGATCCTGTTCACAAAGGCTTCCACCAACTTCACACAAGTCCCTTATCTGGAGCCCATATCCATCACCTTCTTTTTTTCATCACCTTGCTTTTTATTGTGAGTTTCTTCTAAAGCCCCTGTAAACAACATCCATGGTAAACCCTCTTAGTCTTCATGCGTATGTGTCATTGAAAAAATACTGTCTGCCATGTCAATAAGCAGAGGATGTTACAGCCATCAAACCCTCACATTACAGCTGCCCCTGAGAGTGAGCCCTGAGAAAACTCAGGATGGAAATGGAATGCCCTCCATCAGACAGTCAGCCACTGTAGCCACCCCCAACGATGCACCCCGAGCAGACTCAAGATGAGAAAGCACAGGATAGCTGAGGTGCACATCAAAGGAATGATTTCAGTGAGCCCAGACTCTTGCTTCTTCCCATACATAGAAAAGAGCTAAATTCCTTAACTTGAGGTATCTGGTTTTCATTAATTAACAATAATCTCTTGATATTCCAACTACCTGACCTTTGTTGCAAAAACTCATGTATCCTGGCTCCTCCCTTACCTCCTTGGAGCAGTTTCTCAGAGCTATCTGAGAGGCTATATCCTGGGCTTAAGTCCTCATTTTTGTCTGCCAAATAAAATGTAATTCTCAACTTTTAGATTGTACATTTTGTTCAGTTGACATATGTAATCCCAAAGCGTGGAAAAGTTAATGCCTTTGAGATTCAGAATCAATGGGAAATGGGAGCTGAGGGATAAATGCTTCTCCCTTTAATCTTCTGTATGGACAGTTCTAAAATGAATTTCATAAAGTGTCTCAGAAGTCCTAAAAAATTGAGCATCAGTTGCTACAATCAGCTTCCAATTTGATAATTCATCCTTATAACCTTTTGTTCTTCTTTTTTCACTTCCTCTGTCCCTCACTCCTGCTCCCTGCTATTGTATTCCCAAATAAATTAAACTTATGTAAGCTGCTGTCTCAGGGTCCACTTTCCAGGTTACCCTAAAGCAGGCTATTTTAATTTAAATTAATTAAAATGAACACAGTTAAAAAATTAATTTATCAGTGCCACTAGCTGCATTTCTAATGCTCCATGGCCCCATGTGGCTAGTGACTACCGTACTGGAAAGTGTAGGTATAGAACATTTCCATTAAAGCAGAGAAGTCTACTGGTTAACCCTAACTAGTCCACAGACTAGTGCACTACGGAACCTCAGAAGACAAGTGAAGGCACATCTTTAGAAGTTAATCTACCTTTCTTGTCTAGAGAGAGGATCTCAATAGACATGATGGTATTTATGAATGTGACAGAATTTTCTTCAATGATTCATTTCTCTTAGGTCATTTAGTTTAATTTCCAGGATTTACCAATGTCCACGATTTATCAAATGCCTATGTTAATTGTGAGATTTCTTGGAAGAAGATGTGAATAATTTATAAAAGCAATAATAGCACATAAAAAATGATTACAGATTTTTTTAATTAAAAGCAAATATACTGAGAGGAGGACCTTCAAGAGGCAGAGGAATAAGATGTGGAGATCACTTTCCTCCCCACAAAGACATCAAAAATACATCTACGTGTGGAACAACTCCTGCAGAACACCTACTGAATGCTGGCAGAGGACCTCAGAATTCCTAAAGGCAAGAACTCCCCACATACCTGGATAGGGCAAAAGAAAAAAGAAAAAACAGAGACAAAAGGATAGGGACGGGACCTGCACCAGTGGGAGGGAGCTGTGAAGGAGGAAAGGTTTCCACACACTAGGAAGCCCCTTCACTGGTGGAGACAGGAGGTGGGTGGGGGGAAGCTTTGGATCCACAGAGGAAAGTGCAGCAACAGGGGTGCAGAGGGCAAAGCAGAGAGATTCCCGCAGAGGATCAGGGCTGACCAGCACTCACCAGCCTCAGAGGCTTGTCTGCTCACCCGCTGGGATGGGTGGGGGCTGGGAGCTGAGGCTTCTGCTTCGGATGTCAGATGCCAGGGAGAGGACTGAGGTTGGCTGCGTGAACACAACCTGAAGGGGGCTAGTGCGCCACATCTAGTCAGGAGGAGTCCGGGAAAAATTATGGACCTGCCTAAGAGGCAAGAGAACATTGTTTCGGGGTACGTGAGGAGAGGGGATTCAGAACACCACCTAAACGAGTTTCAGAGACAGTCATGAGCCGCGGCTATCAGCACAGACACCAGAGATGAGCATGAGATGCTAAGGCTGCTGCTGCAGCCACCAAGAATCCTGTGTACAAGCACAGGTCACTATCCATACCTTCCCTCCCAGGAGCCTGTGCAGCCCGCCACTGCCAGGGTCCTGTGATCCAGGGACAACTTCCCCGGGAGAACACACAGTGCACTTCAGGCTGGTGCAATGACATGTTGGCCTCTGCTGCCACAGGCTCACCCCGCATTCTGTACCCCTCCCTCCCCCTGGCCTGAATGAGCCAAAGACCCCTAACCTACTGCTCCTTTAACCCCTTCCTGTCTGGGTAAGAACAGACGCCAAACGGTGACCTACATGAAGGCTCAGGGCCAAATCCAAAGTTGAACCCCAGGAGCTGTGCCAAAAAAGAAGAAAAAGGGAAATTTCTCTGTGTAGCCTCAGAAGCAGCAGATTAAATCTCCACAATCTACTTGATGTACCCTGCATCTGTGGAATACCTGAATAGAAAATGAATCATCTAAAAATTTAGGCGATGGACTCCGGGAGCAACTGTAGACTTAGGGTTTGCCATATGCGACTGACTAGTTTCTGATTTATATGATTATCTTACTTTAGTTTTTAGCGCTTGTTATCATTGGTGGGTTTGTTTATTGGTTTGATGGCTCTCTTCTTTTTTTTAAATTACTTTTTAATTTTGATAATATTTTTTATTTTATTTTATTATTTTTTTTTCTCCCTTTTCTTCTGAGCCGTGTGGCTGACAGGCTCTTGGTGCTCTGGCCGGGTGTCAGGCATGAGCCTCTGAGGTGGGAGAGCCAAGTTCAGGACATTGGACAACCAGAACCTCCTGGCCCAACATAATATCAATCGGGGAGAGCTCTCCCAGAGATATCCATCTCAACGCTAAGACTCAGCTCCACTCAAGGACCAGCAAGCTCCAGTGCTGGACACCCCATGGCAAACAACTAGCAAGACAGGAACACAACACTACCCATTAGCAGATAGCCTGCCTAAAATCATACTAAGTTCACAGACACCCCAAAACACAAAACTGGATGCAGTCCTGCCCACCAGAAAGACAAGATCCAGCCTTATCCACCAGAACACAGACACAAGTTCCCTCCACAAGGAAGTCTACACAACCCACTGAACCAAATTTACCAACTAGGACAGACACCAAAAACAATGGGAGCCATGAATCTGCAGCCTGAGAAAAGGAAACCCCAAACACAGTAACTTAAGAAAAATGAGAAAACAGAGAAATACACAGCACATGAAGGAGAAAGATAAAAACCCATCAGACCAAACAAATGAAGAAGAAATAGGTAGTCTACCTGAAAAAGAATTCAGTGTAATGATAGTAAAGATGATCCAAAATCTTGGAAATAGAATGGAGAAAATAAAAGAAACGTTGAACAAGGACTGAGAAGAACAAAAGTGCAAACAAACAATGATGAAGAACACAATAAATGAAATTAAAAACACTCTAGAAGGAAGCAATAGCAGAATAACTGAAGGAGAAGAATGGATAAATGACCTGGAAGATAAAATAGTGGAAATAACTACTGCACAGCAGAATAAAGAAAAAAGAATGAAAAGAATTGAGGACAGTTTTAGAGACCTCTGGGACAACATTAAATGCACCAACATTTGAATTATATGGTTCCCAGAAGAAGAGGAGAAAAAGAAAGGGACTGAGAAAATATTTGAATAGATTATAGTTGAAAACTTCCCTAATATGGGTAAGGAAATAGTCAATCAAGTCCAGGAAGCACAGAGAGTCCCATACAGGATAAATCCAAGGAGAAATATGCCAAGACACATATTAATCAAACTGTCAAAAATTAAACACAAAGAAAAATATTAAAAGCAGTAAGGGAAAAGCAACAAATAACATACAAGGGAATCTCCATAAAGTTAACACCTGATCTTTCAGCAGAAACTCTGCAAGCAAGAAGGGAGGGGCAGGACACATTTAAGGTAATGAAATGGAAAAACTACAACCAAGATTACTCTACTCAGCAAGGGCCTCATTAAGATTTGACGCAGAAGTTAAAACCTTTACAGACAAGCAAAAGCTAAGAGAATACAGTATTGCCAAACCAGCTTTACAACAAATGTTAAAGGAAATTCTCTAGGCAGGAAACAAAGGAGAAGGAAAAGACCTACAAAAACAATCCCAAAACAATTAAGAAAATGGTAATAGGAACATACATATTGATAATTACCTTAAATGTAAATGGATTAAATGCTCCAAAAAAAGACACAGATTGGCTGAATGGATACAAAAACAAGACCCATATATATGCTGTCTACAAGAGACCCACTTCAGACCTAGGGGCATGTACAGACTGAAAGTAAGAGATGGAAAAAGATACTCCATGCAAAAGGAAATCAAAAGAAACCTGGAGTAGCAATTCTCATATCAGACAAAATAGACTTTAAAATAAAGATTATTACAAGAGACAAAGAAGGACACTACATAATGATCAAGGGATCAATCCAAGAAGAAGATATAATAATTGTAAATATCTATGCACCCAATATAGGAACACCTAAATACATAAGGCAAATGCTAATAGCCATAAAAGGGGAAATCAACAGTAACACAATAATAGTAGGGGACTTTAACACCCCACTTTCACCAATGGACAGATCAACCAAATGAAAATAAGTAAGGAAACAGACTTTAAACAATTGATATCTTAATTGATATCTATTGGACATTCCATCCAAAAACAACAGAATACACTTTTTTCTCAAGTTTTTATGGAACATTCTGCAGGATAGATCACATCATGGGTCAAAAATCAAGCTTGATAAATTTAAGAAAATTGAAATCAAATCAAGTATCTTTTTCAACCACAATGCTATGAGACTAGATATCAATTACAGGAAAAAAAAACTATAAAAAATATAAACACATGGAGGCTAAATAATACACTACTAAATAACCAAGAGATCACTGAAGAAATCAAAGAGGAAATCAAAAAATACCTAGAAACAAATGACAAGGCCCAACACTTATGGGATGCAGGAAAAGCAGTTCTAAGAGTTAAGTTTATAGCAATGCAATCCTACCTCAAGAAACAAGAAACATATCAAATAAACAACCTAACCTTACACCTATAGAAAGAACAAAAAACCCCCAAAGTTAGCAGAAGGAAAGAAATCATAAAGAACAGATCAGAAATAAATGAAAAAGAAATGAAGGAAACAATAGCAAAGATCAATAAAACTAAATGCTGGTTCTTTGAGAAGATAAACAAAATTGATAAACCATTAGCCAGACTCATCAAGGAAACAAGGGAGAAGACACAAATCAACAGAATTAGAAATGAAAAAGGAGAAGTAACAACAACTGACATTGCAGAAATACAAAGGATTATGAGAGATTACTACAAGCAACTATAAGCCAATAAAATGGACAACCTGGAAGAAATGGACAAATTCTTAGAAAAGCATAACCTTCTGAGACATAACCAGGAAGAAATAGAAAATATAAACAGACCAATCACAAGCACTGAAATTGAGACTGTGATTAAAAATCTTCCAACAGAAAAAAGCCCAGGACCAGATGGCTTCACAGGCGAATTCTATCAAACATTTAGAAAAGAGCTAACACCTATGGTTCTCAAACTCTTCAAAAAATATAGCAGAGGGAGGAACACTCCCAAACACATTCTATGAGACCACCATTACTCTGATACCAAAACCAGACAAAGATGTCACAAAAAAAGAAAACAACAGGCCAATGTCACTGATGAACATAGATGCAAAAATCCTCAACAAAATACTAGCAAACAGAATCCAACAGCACATACACCATGATCAAGTGGGGTTTATCCCAGGAATGCAAGGATTCTTCAATGTATGCAAATCAATCTATCTGATAAACCATATTAACAAACTGAAAGAGAAAAAACATATGACCATCTCAATAGATGCAGCAAAAGCTTTTGACATAATTCAACACCATTTATGAAAAAACCCTCCAGAAAGTAGGCATAGAGGGAACTTACTTCAACATAATAAAGGCCATATATGACAAACCCACAGTGAACATCATTCTCAATGGTGAAAAACTGAAGCCATTTCCACTAACATCAGGAACAATACAAGGTTACCCACTCTCACCACTATTTTTATTTTCTTTTTTTTCTTGCTATACGCAGGCCTCTCACTGTTGTGGCCTCTCCCGTGGTGGAGCACAGGCTCCGGACACACAGGCCCAGAAGCCATGGCTCACGGGCCCAGCCACTCTGTGGCATGTGGGATCTTCCCGGACTGGGGCACGAACCCGTGTCCCCTGCATCGGCAGGCAGACTCTCAACCACTGCACCACCAGGGAAGCCCACCACTATTATTCAACATAGTTTTGGAAGTTTTAGCCACAGCAAGCAGAGAAGAAAAAGAAATAAAAGGAATACAAATCGGAAAGGAAGAAGTAAAACTGTCCCTGTTTGCAGATGACATGATACCATACAGAGAGAATCTTAAAGGTGTCACCAGAAAACTACTAGAGCTAATCAATGAATTTGGTAAAGTTGCAGGATACAAAATTAATGCACAGAAATCTCTTGCATTCCTATACACTAATGGTGAAAAATCTGAAAGAGAAACTAAGGAAACTCCCATTTACCACTGCAACAAAAAGAATAAAATACCTAGGAATAAACCTACCTAGGGAGACAAAAGACCTGTATGCAGAAAACTATAAGACATTGATGAAAGAAATTAAAGATGATACCAACAGATGGAGAGATATATCATGTTCTTGGATTGGAAGAATCAACATTGTGAAAATGACTATACTACCCAAAGCAATCTACACATTCAATGAAATCCCTGTCAAACTACCAATGGCATTTTTCACAGAACTAGAACAAAAATTTCACAATTTGTATGGAGACACAAAAGACCCCGAATAGCCAAAGCAGTCTTGAGAAAGAAAAACAGAGCTAGAGGAATCAGGCTCGCAGACTTCAGACTATACTACAAAGCTACAGTAATGAAGACAGTATGGTACTGGCACAAAAACAGAAGTATAGATCAATGGAACAGGATAGAAAGCCCAGAGATAAACCCACTCACATATGGTCATCCTATCTTTGATAAAGGAGGCAAGAATATACAATGGAGAAAAGACAGCCCTTCAATAAGTGGTGCTGGGAAAACTACACAGTTACATGTAAAAGAATAAAATTAGAACACTCCCAACACCATACAAAAAAATAAACTCAAAATGGAATAAGGACCTACATGTAAGTCCAGACACTATAAAACTCTTAGAGGAAAACATAGGCAGAACACTCTATGACATAAATCACAGCAAGATCCTTTTTGGCCCACCTCCTAGAGTAATGGAAACAAAAACAAAAATAAACAAATGGGACCTAATGAAACTTAAAAGCTTTTGCACAGCAAAGGAAACCATAAACAAGACGAAAAGACAACCCTCAGAACGGGAGAAAATATTTGCAAATGAAGCAACTGACAAAGGATTAATCTCTAAAATACACAAGCAGCTCATGCAGCTCAATATCAAAAAACCAAACAACCCAATCCAAAAATGGGCAGAAGACCTAAATAGACATTTCTCCAAAGAAGATATACAGATTGCCAACAAACACATGAAAGGATGCTCAACATCACTAATCATTAGAGAAATGCAAATCAAAACTTCAATGAGGTATCACCTCACAGTGGTCAGAATGGCCATCATAAAATATCTACAAACAATAAATTCTGGAGAGGGTGTGGAGAAAAGGGAAGCCTCTTGCACTGTTGGTGGGAATATAAATTGATAGAGCTACTATGGAGAACAGTATGGAGGTTCCTTAAAATACTAAAAATAGAACTACCATATGACCCAGTAATCCCACTACTGGGCATATACCCTGAGAAAACCCTAATTCAAAAAGAGACATGTACCCCAATGTTCATTGCAGCACTATTTACAATAGCCAGGACATGGAAGCAACCTAAGTGTCCATTGACAGTTGAATGGATAAAGATGTGGCACATATATACAATGGAATGTTACTCAGCCACAAATAGAAACAAAATTGAGTTATTTGTAGTGATGTGGTTGGACATAGAATCTGTCATACAGAGTGAAGTATGTCAGAAAGAGAAAAACAAAGACCGTATGGTAACACATATATATGGAATCTTAAAAAAAATAAAAAGGCTCTGAAGAACCCAGGGGCAGGACAGGAATAAAGACGCAGACGTAGAGAATGGCCTTGAGACATGGAGGGGGAAGGGTAAGCTGAGAAGAAGTGAGAGAATTGCGTTGACATATATACACTACCAAATGTAAAATAGATAGCTAGTGGGAAGCCGCCGCATAGCACAGGGAGATCAGCTTGGTGCTTTGTTACCACCTAGAAGGGTGCGATAAGGACAGTGGGAGGGAGATGTAAGAGGGAGGGTATATGGGGATATATGTATAGATATAGCTGATTCACTTTGTTATACAGCAGCAACTAACACAACATTGTAAAGCAATTATACTCTAATAAAGATGTTTAAAAAAAAAGCAAATATACTCACTAAAAATGCAGGAGAGATAAACCACTCATATATTAAATAAATATTTTGCTGCTTATGCATTAAATGTGATTTAACGGTCAATTTTATAGTGTAGTTTAAAATAAAATTAAAAGAAATGTACCATTCAAGTTTAACCAAATTAGTTAGAATTATTCATTAAACTTGTTCTTGGCACTATTTAATATAATCAAGCATTTGTTCTTCCCTGATCTAAGAGGAATGCTCTTTGGAATGTTTCTTGAAATCTGCTGGATAATCTGCTGCTTATTTATTTTTCCAAGACAGAAAATGCTTATTGGCTACACCATTGTCTTTTTCTTCCTTCAGAGTCACGAATTGTTTCATAGATCAGTTTGAATTTGTCTTTTAAAGCTTCTTCAAGTTGTAGGATTTGTCATTCAGGCTTCTGTCAGAAACAAAGAAATTTTTACTAAATAGGAGAAACCATATTCCCAGTAAATATTTGAAGTATAATTATAACATGACTTTTCTCATCCTACATGGATCCTCATATTTTGGTAATTATTTCATTATTAATATAAGTACTTATCTGTATGGACACAATCAAGTGCTGTTTAGAGACTTAAAGATATACCTTCATATTTCATAAGCAGGAGCTTACAAACATTTATATAACAACTTTATAATCAATAGTGCTATTTCTGATAATTTTCAGATTATGTGTATAGATTTTCCATTTTGAAGCCTTTGTTAATTATTTCTGGATATCATCCTTTGCTACACTTATTTTTCTCATTGCCTGTTATACCACCTTAGAAAATAAAGTGAACACAGTCATTCTCAGTAAATACAAGGAAAGCCTCCTCTTCATTCAACTATCATAGAATTTGGTTCTCAGCACACCGGGTCATTCTGTAGCTATTTCTTAAGTCCCCAGTTTTACTCAGCACAGCACTGGGCTAGCATCTCTGTTTCTGTTTCTCTCTATTAGATAGATGATGTGGATAGATAGATAAATAAGTAGATAGATAGATCTCTATAAATATCATTTATAAGTGAAGAAAGAAGAATATTTATGTAAATATTTATATATTACTATACATATAGTAATGTAGAGGACATAGAGGTGAAAGGACAAAGTCTCTGGGAGGAAGTAACTAACCTGAGAAGACAGGTCTACCTAAAGCTTTTATTGAAAAGGTAACTTACATTAGATGATCTCTCCAACTAGGAGTTCCTGAAGGGAAAATTTGGGTCATAACTCTGCATCCACGTTTTTATCCACGGTGTCAAGAAGGTGCTCTGTATAGCTTAGTCACTCAAACTATATTTATGTTTATTTTAAGTGACTTCTGACCTTAATTCCATGAGACATGCTATACAGAACTGTTGCAGGGACTTCCCTGGTGGTGCAGTGGTTAAGAATCCGCCTGCCAATGCAGAGGACATGGGTTCAAGACCTGGTCCGGGAAGATGGCACATGCTGCGGAGCAACGAAGTCCGTGCACTACAACTACTGAGCCTGAGCTCTAGAGCCTGTGAGCCACAACTACTGAGACACACACTGCAACTGCTGAAGCCCGTGAGCTCTAGGGCCTGGTGCTGCAACTACTGAAGCCCATGTGCCTAGAGCCTATGCTCTGCAACAAGAGAAGCCACCACAATGAGAAGCCCAAGCACTGCAACGAAGAGTAGCCCCCGCTCACCATAACTAGAGAAAGCCTGCGTGCAGCAACGAAGAGCCAACAGTCAAAAAAACAAAAGAAAAAACGCTGTTGCATATTGTGCCTTACATTTTAGTATCGTTTATTTTTGTGAGTTCTGCAGCCTATATTTCATATAAAAATTATAAATGTGATGCCCAGGGACTTTCAATGATTTGGTATGAAATAATTGACCCCTTCGGGGCTTCCCTGGAGGCGCAGTGGTTGAGAGTTCGCCTGCTGATGCAGGGGACATGGGTTCATGCCCCGGTCCGGGAAGATCCCACATGCCGCGGAGTGGCTAGGCCTGTGAGCCATGGCCGCTGGGCCTGCGCGTCCGGAGTCTGTGCTCCGCAACAGGAGAGGCCACAACAGTGAGAAGCCCGCGTACCACTAAATAAATAAATAAATAAATAAATAAATAAATAAATAAATAAATAAAATAATTGACCCCTTCTCCCAATCCACATACAAAAATTGGTTAGGACGACTTTTAAAATCAATACTTTTTTTTCTTTTCCTTCCCTCCCTCTCTCCCTCCCTCCCTTCCTTCCTTCCTTCCTTCCTTCCTTCCTTCTTTTCTTTATCCTTAAATAATTACAACTTTATAAGAAGTTTTTCAAGAAATAATACTGCAAGGAATTCTCAGTGCTAAATTAATTTTAGATAAAATGGCTGCTATCCAAAAGCTTTTAAGCCTTTTAAAAATGAAAATCTCTCTCTTTTGATGACCTACTTACAAGGAAAAATCTTTGTCTCAAGAAAAGTCTGGTTTGAAACTCTTTGAGAAAAAATTTCTGAATAAATGCATTTCTTTTAAAAAAAACCATAAAAAATATACATATACAAATCTCCTTCCCTTGGCAGAAATATAAAAGTGTCAAGTTTAGAAAAATACCATTTCTAATTTCTATGTGTTTTATTAAAGTCCCCATTGAAGTCAAAAGGCAAGCATTCCTCTAGTCTGTTCACTGAGTCTGAATTACTGTAAAACTTTGCCTAATTTTCATTCTCCTAAGATGAGAAAAATTTTTGTATTTAAAAATAAATTTTTATTTAAAGTAGAATCATTACATTAAAAGTTTTATCATATATATTAAAAATCCTATGTAGTAAATGATGATTAATATGAAAAGGAAAGTTAATCTGCTGCTTCTGTGTTCAGCAACTTTATGAGAAATTTGCAAAATCATGGTTAGTGGCATATAATTAACAAATAGTATAGTGATCAAAATCTAAATATTTGGTATGAACTTGCACTTATAAAAATTAAATATGACTTCCACAGTTAAAATGAACGTGTCAAGAGCCCCAAAAGATAAAATAACCAGTTCACCAAAAAAATTAAAAAAAAAATGCTATGTGAATATAAAAATAAATGAATACCAATTACCAATAAAGCATATTCAATGTATTCATGTTCAACAACCAATGGAGGAAAAAGAGAGATAATTTAAGTGTAACCATAGATCTGTGCAAATGTATGGAGGAATATTTGGCAAAAAAACAAAACAAAGAAAATTCATGTTATCACTTTGACCCATGTCATACCACATGTACACATTCATTTTAAGGAAAATAATCAGAGAAAGTAACAGAACTGTTTGTTTTAGGATATTTAATATACAAAATTTACAATGGAACAAAATTAGCAAACATAAATTGTCTACTTTAGAGATTGAATTATCTTATTAGGTAAAATATCTCCACACGATAGCATTTTATAAAATTATATATATATATATATATATATATATATGTAAGCCTAAAACGTTTTTAAAAACTAAAGTACTTAAAATTATATTCTTAAATTTATAAATTTGTAGAAAATTTCATAGTATGTTATTAGATGATTAAAACCAACTATAAAACATTATGTATGCTATGATATTAACACTATAATTAAAAATAGAGATAGATTGGGACTTCCCTGGTGGTCCAGTGGTTAAGAAACTGCCTGTCAATTCAGGGGACACAGGTTTGATCCCTGTTCTGGGAAGATGCCACATGCTGCAGAGCAAATAAGCTCGTGCGCCACAACTACTGAGCCTGCATGCCCCAACTATTGAGTCCGCATGCTGCAACTACTGAAGCCCGTGCACCTGGAGCCCGTGCTCCTCAACAAGAGAAGCCACCACAATGAGAAGCCCGTGCACCACAACAAAGAGTAGCCCCCACTTGCCACAACTAGAGAAAGCCCGTGTGCAGCAATGGAGACCGAGTACAGCCAAAAAAATAATAATAGAGATAGAAAGTTGTAAGGATGTAACAAAAGCAACATTCTTTATGCAATGTTTCAAGTGTTTTATTTGAGGTGTCTCATATGATCATTCTAACAATTCCACAGGATAGATACTAAATTCCTAATCCTGTTTGATAAATGAGTAGACTAAATCTCATAGTCATTAACTAATTTACGAAAGATCAATTACTAAATATCATCTCTAAAAGATTAAATTATGCTTAATTTTAACATTGTTCTTTTTCCAGCCTATATTACTGAATTTTTCTAGCCTATATTACTGCATTTACTGAAAATAACTTGTCCTACACGTACAGTAAGAGAATTCTACTAGTTGTTCTGACAATTAGACAAAAATACTGCTCTATAAACAAGCATATGTCTTTTAAAATACTGGTGTCTGACATTAAAAATATATAGGGACTTCCCTGGTGGTGCAGTGGTTGGGAATATGCCTGCCAAAGCAGGGGACACGGGTTTGAGCCCTGGCCTGGGAAGATCTCACATGCCACGGAGCAACTGAGCCCATGCGCCGCGGCTGCTGGGCCTGCGCTCTAGAGCCCGCGAGCCACAACTACTGAGCCTGCGCGCCTAGAGCCCGTGCTCCGCAACAAGAGAGCCCACCACAACAAGAAGCCCGTGCACCGAAATGAAGAGTAGCCGCCGCTCACTGCAACTGGAGAGAGCCCACGCGCAGAAACAAAGACCCAAGGCAGCCATAAATAAATAAATAAATTAATTAATTAAAAAAAATATATATATAGATATTTACATGACACCAGCAATTAGCCTTATCTAAATATTTACAATATTGAGAACTATATCTAACCACAGAAATGTATATTTAAATATAAATCATACTTTATACTCATCATAAAACTTACTCAAAGTCTCCATCAATTTAGAACTCAATATTTTCTCATGGCAAATAAAGTTATGCCTCATGTGTAAATTCTGAGGTTTGGGTGATAGAGTCAAATATCAAAGTCTAAAATTAAATATCAGATTGTTTAGAATATATTTGGGATAGATGTTTAGGGTAAAAGTTTGAAAAATCTTACATTAAATATGAATAAAGGGAAATCAATCATCAAAGACAAGATAAAAGTCAATATTTTTTCCTCTGAGTTGTGGTCAAAATTCTCTGTGATTTAGATAAAGTTAGCCTTTAAGAACAGACACAGTTCTCAAATTTTCATATTTTTCTATACAATACTCTTCATTAACCCTTAACTACAGAGAAGTGATTTTGAACTCTTCATTGCCATAGTTTAAGACAAAGTCATCCAAGGTCCATCACAGCTACAGTGCATTAAAATGACTTGATAATGTATTAATGAATGAATTATGGACAACTCCCCCGCTTTCCTATTTCAGGGTCTCTTTCCCTTCCTTCCTCCCTTCCTTTTACTATTCCTTCCCTCTAACTATTAACCATTTGATTAGCATTGTTTGTTATTCTAATGTTTCTTAAAAATATTTTAAAAATTATGTATGTATTATACCAATGTTAAATTCTTACTTTTGATAAGTATCCTATGATTACAAAAGATATTGGCATTAGGAAAAGTTCTATGATAGAGAAACTCTATTAATTTTGCAACTTTTCTATAATCCCCAAATTATCTCAAAATAAAAGTGTTGTTTTAATGTATGTAAATTTCTTTAAAAATCTTTTAATATTAAAACAATCTTAAACACAAAAGTATACACACATATGCATACATTCAGCCCTCCATATCCACAGATTCTGCATCCTCATATTCAACCAATTTTTTTTGAAAAAAGAATTCCTGAAAATTCCAAAAAAGCAAAATTTAAATTTGCTGTATGATCTTAACCATTTACATAGCATTTACATTGTATTAGTTGTTATAAGTAATCTAGTGATAATTTGAAGTACACTGGAGGATGTGAGTAGGTTATATGGAAATGCAATGCCATTTTATATAAGGAACATCTGCAGATTTTGGTATCCGTGGGGAGTCCTGGAATGAATCCCCTGTGAATGCCAAGGGAAGACTATATTCTCTCTCTCTTTGTAGATAGATAGATCAATAGACAGATAGATAGATAGGTCTATTTCTTCAACTTTCTTATCCCTAGTAATCCTACAATGCTCAAAGCAATTTCAGCTATCTTTCATTTATCTACAAATCTACCTAGCCTACCTATCTGTCTACTTGTAAGGAGATACTCTAAATTTGCTTTTTTCACTGGACAATATATTTTGGAAACCACACCTATCACTGCATAGATGTATTTTCTATTTCTATGTGTGTGTAATACTTCATTTATGGATGTGCTATTGTTAATCCAATCAATTTCCTGATGCATACTTGAATCATTTCTAATATTTGCTATTACAAATAATGTCACATGAATAAGTTTTGTGTATGGCAATTTATATTTTGCAGTGTATGTTTAGATTCCTATAAGTACATCAAAGACTATGTGAACAGATAATTGCCAAATAGTGCCAAATTTCCCTCCAAAAAGTTTGCACAATTTTATATTTCCACCAACATTTCCTCAAACTTTTTCAAAAGAGCGTGTACTGTACTTTCTGGATATCCCCAGGGGCTTGGTTCCAGGACCCCCATGGATACCAAAACCTGTGGATACTCAAGTTATTTATATAAAATGGTGTAGTACAGTTGAACCTCTATATCCATGGTTCTGCATCTGCATATTCAAAAACCAAATTTGGAATTTGAATTCAAGAATCTGTGGATGAGGAACCCATGGATATGGAGGGTCATCTGTAGTTAAATTTTTGTGATGTGATAGATCAGAAATGGTCTTATTATAATGTTAATTTTTATGTATGTTCAAGGACATTTGCTTTTCTTTTTCTACAAAGTGTATTTATGTATCATTAGTTTATATCTTCTTGATTTTGTAGGAGGTTTTCACATATTAGGAACATCAACCTTTGTGCCTAACATAAGGTTATCATAATTTTCATTTTCAAGAGTTGTTTGGTCTGTTCTTTCATCTGCTATAATTTCTGATTTGAAAAGTTACTGCTGATCTTATAATTTGTCTATTTTATTCTGAAAATTGGAAAAATTCAAGAATAAAATGTTTAAGATTATTTCTAATGGTAACATAGTTACAATTTGATGAAGATTTTAGAGAATTGATATATCATTTTGTCATGAAGCAAAAATATGATTCAGTATAGGTCAACCTATGCCTCCACAGTTCCACTAAGAGTGTCAGTGTGCCAGACAGAGACAGATTTAGATAATTTGAGACAGGTGCAATAGTATCTGTATAATAAATCTCTTCTATAGAGACAATGATGTGGGTGGAATGGCCCAGGTGTCAAGAACAGAACAGCCAGCATCAACTAAGAAGACAGGTTTGGAGCTGATACTGTTTGAACAGGTGCAGGATATCTGCAAGTATAAAGATGTCCATCTATTGAATGGAATATGTCCAGTTGGAATCAGGACTGATTTGTAACAGATGAAGAAAATGTACCAAACACCTGCTAGGTTTTCAGAAGAGAAAATATGTTGATGGTGTTAACTAACTAGGTTGTCAGATGATTATGAAAAACTATTATGAGACAACTGAAATTAAATTCTAATTTTGCTGTAATGAATAACCTCACTGAACTAATTCCCTTGGAGATAAGGGTAATACTAACTTGCCATCAGCAAAGGAACTTCTCCATGGGAAATGCTTGAGGACAGAATTAAACATAAATTGGAACTTCAAATTTATAGGCAAAATCATAAATTATTTCACTAATACAACTGAATTGGCAGATTTGGCTAAATTCTTATAATTGGTATTCAACTATAAAATTAATTTATCTGGTTATGTACTTGCTTATGAAAGGATAAACTGGATGTCATATTTTCATTTTAAATCAGAAGGGTTGCTTGTTTCTAGTCAAGTCACTTGTCAATACCACCAAAGAGAGTGAAAGAGAGAAGGAGAGAAAGAGAGAGATACTAGTTTGAAGTAACTATAAGTGAAAATTATTCTAAAAATTGAACCAAAAACATAGCTATGCTTCAAGGTACTCTGAAATATTGTTGACTATGGAAACTGGTACTTAATTTAAAGATAACACTAAACTTTTTATATTCAGTCTAATATAGCAGCATGCCTGAGTATTATATTCATATGATCTACAAAACAAAAGGTATAATACCTACCAATAAAGAACTCTTAATAATGCCTATAACCCACTCAAGAGTAGGAGAATTAGTACTCTCCCTCCAAAGTTATATATGCAAATATATATGCAAATATATTTGAAGTGTTATTGAATTTTTTCAAAACATTTAATTCACATTTTTCAAAAATTTTAAGGATGTTACATTAGAAATATGGATTATTTGGAATCTATTCTAAAGCTAAAATGGAGACCGTAACTTTTCCAGAACAATATCAAATGCTTATAAGAATTTTTAGTATTTATTGGCTGGAGTGTGCCCACACCTAAAATAGACGAAGTAATTAAATACTTATGAACTTGTTACACGTCAGTTTGTGACAAGCATCTAAAACATCATTTCTTTAGCATATGTAGTCTTCAAGTCTCTCCCTGAAAAAACAGATTACATGGTCAACCAATTCAAGTCATTATAACTCTTGAGAACATTACAAAGTATATCTATTGAAGAAAGTTTAGCATCTCAGGGTATCTCAGATGTTATTTTTTCTTAATCTAATTATTTTATAAACTAGAAAATGAAGACCAAAAAGTTTATATGAAGGGAGTCATAGGACAGGACCAGAATCAGTAGCCAAAACACTTTGTATGTGAACTATATCTATCAATATTTACTGTATTAGAATTTAAAATGAGAAAAAAATTTAAGATATTATTTATTAATTTATTTAAAATGAAAATAACATATCCATATGTTACCATGAATAACATACTTTAATGTCATAAATGTATTTTCCAAAATAAAATACTTGTGTGAGAGGTAGCATGACTTTATATTTTTGCAAATCTTTTCAATGCTTTGCTTTATATAAGACAGCTAGATTCTCATATCTTTTTGTGCATTCAGTCTGGTTATATCACACATAATTTATCCCCTGGAAACTGTCATTGTATACTGTGAGAAGACTGAAATAGGCAAATATTACCTGGATCTTATTATGAAAACAATTGTAATATCAAGGATACTTGAATGTTTTTCTGAGATTCCCAAGTGTCTCTGATCCACACTAGGAGAACTGCTTTATCAAACCACCCCAAATTATGCACTCTGGAATTACAATTGTGAAATAATATACCTCTTATTACTCAGGGCTTTTTTAGTAGGTTCAGTTGTTTGTGGCTGAAATAAGTTTAGTAAAACAACAGCCAAAAATATTTCAACCAGGAATCATAGAATTATTTTTAATCTCAAAAGATAGTCATTAAGGCCCAAAACAATTATTCTATGGGTTTACTTTGAGTGTCCACGAAGTTACTGAAACTCCAGGCAAAGAGGCCCACTAGATTAAAAATAAAGTATAAGATAATTTTCTCACAAAACACCTAATTAGCCCCTGAAGGAAAAGTTAGAATTGTCATCTAGAAGGGGATAAAAAAGTCTTTGGTATGAATATTTGGCTCACATATATATTTATATATATATGCCATTAATTAATGATAATCATTATATAATTACTTAAATTATTACATAATAATAATGATGATTCTCAATGCACATATTATAATATGTTTTCATTGCTCAATTGAAGGAAGATAAAATTGTGCAGATAGAGATAACTTGGGTGTCAACAAACCTCTAATGAAAGACAAACCTCTAAAATATTTTTCAAACTTTTAAAATATTATGCAAAAATAGCAGGAGTTTATGTGCAAAAGAAATCACAACAATGAAAGTTTGATTTTATCTTTTACTTTAAAAATTTCTATGAAAATACTAAGTCTGGACAGCAGAGACTGTAGAAATGTGACTTGAAGTAGGAAATGTGATTATTATATCCATTTTATACATGAAGTTTCCTAGAGTCAGAGTCCCTTATTTTGCAGTGCTAGGCTTAATGTTTTAAATTGTGCAAATTGTAAATTTTAGAATAGTTTATTTATTATTGAATAATGAATTAAAATTATACACAAAATAGATATACAATCATATGCTGGGATGGATGTAATTTACTTGATTGGAATGGAGAGCTGTCAAAGAGCTTACGACCTAATACTGAAAATTTGTGAGGTCATAAAAGTAATTACATTATAATTTGAAGTCCAACCTCTTCTTCCCAGAAAAAGAAAAAAATCATAGTTAAAGTAAGAAAATAAATATTTGGATATTACAGACAAAAGTGCACTTATGATTGTCAAATTTTTAATGGACTTGATCTGTACAAAAATGGTAGATAACTTAGAAACACAACATTGTTTAAGTACCACTTTGAAAGTGCCTTTCTTGGAAATAAAAATTTAGTTTACTATAAGTAAAATTTATGTAGAAAATTAGCCTCTGAAACATGTCTGTAAAATAATTTGGAAATCTTATGAGGAAATATTTAATTAAATATAAAACTTAAAATTTTTAGAAATTAATTCTAAATTATGCAAAATTAATATTGTCTGCCTTTCTCTTATTTGACACGCAATGAATGTAAACAAATGGAGAAAAACTGTTGGCAGCTGGATTGAGTGTTAAATTAGTTCATCCTGAATACCTGCAACTCAAAAACTCATTGGAATATTTAAGAAGTGACCAAAATAATTTTTACTATTTATTAAATAAATTTTATTTTAAAATTTAATTTATTTCCTAATAAAATTTTAAATTAAGTATTGGTAGAAATATTTTGGTGGAAAATTATTTAAATGTTCCTTAAATGTATGAAGGTTTACAATGCTTTGAAACGTGCTATTATAAAATTATTTCTATGTAGAATAATGATAATGGATTTTCAAAAATTTAACATTTTTGTTATGTTGCTTGCTTTTTGCCCCTGTATTGTGTGTTAAACTGCCACTAGAGTTGCTAAGTTTTTGTTTTTGCCATCTACCTTGAAACCGCCATTCTGTTGCCAGGTTTGGTGGCTGCTTCACTGTTTTGGCCAGTAGTATGTCTACTTCTCTGGAATGCTTTCTTTTAAGGCACAGGTTATTTGCTTGCATTTAAAAGTATATCTTTCTCTTTACCTCTATGTATCCTTCCCCAAAGTCTATAAACCCAATCCAACCTAAATGTTTAATAAGAAAACAATGGAAGTATCCTAACTGATGGATACTCTACAAAATATCTGACCTGGACTCTTCAAAAGTGCCAATGTCATGAATGACAAGGAAAGACGAAAACTGTCACAGATTGGAGGAGACTAAGGAAGCATAATGATTAAATGCAATGTGGTATCCTGGATTGGACCTTAGAACAGAAAAAGGACATTAGTGGAAAACCTGGTGGGACCATTGGTTTAGTTAATAGTATTGCATTAATGTTAAATTCTTACTATTCATGAATGTACCATGACTATAGTTAGGGGGAACTCAGTGAAAGGTATACAGGGGCTCTTTGCTATATTTGCAGCTCTTCTATAAATCTAAAATTATTTTAAAACAAAAATTATAAAAAGTTAAGTGAAAATATGGTAAAATTTGCAAAAGTCTTGCAACTTTCCTAGGAATTTAAGCCATCTCTACCTATGGGTGTACAGGTAATAGGAGAGGTGAGGGACAAGATAGACATTTTTGATGCATGGCTTTGACAGTGCCCCCAAATAGCCTCAGTTTCCCTAGACACAAATTATTTTATTCATCTAGTATAAAATGAATAATAAGCCTTCGATTAGTTTAATAACTATATTTCAGAAGCTAATTTTTATTGGCATTATGTTTAGCATGAGTAAAATACAGGGGAGCTTTCTACAGCCAAGTTTCTTATATAAAACTTGCATTTTAAGGAAGGAAAGAGAAAAAAATGCAAATGGATCAGTTAGAAAAAAAAAGTATAGGGCTTCCCTGGTGGCGCAGTGGTTGAGAGTCCGCCTGCCAATGCAGGGGACACGGGTTCGTGCCCCGGACTGGGAAGATACCACATGCCACAGAGCGGCTAGGCCCGTGAGCCATGGCCGCTGAGCCTGCACGTCTGGAGCCTGTGCTCCGCAACGGGAGAGGCCACACAGTGAGAGACCCGCGTACCGAAAAAAAAAAAAATTATAGAATGCTAGAAATTCTAGAAAGAAAATAAATACAGATTCTTTAAAGGCAATGTGAGACATTGTGGACAGATAAGGTTTATGCCTAAATAACAATAATACAGAAATGTGTGCTATGTGTGAGAATTCACAGAATGGAGAGAGTATTTTCCCTAAAAACATGTGAACGTGATGGTCATTATATTTGGATTTTAATAGGTCTATGGGATTCAGGTAGTATATAGAAGTAGAAGGAATTCTGAGTCACAAAAGAGTTTAGGTAAAATGTAGAGAAGTTGAAGAGAAGCAGTGGAAGATATGTTGCATCTTCTGAAAACTTGAAAAAAATTTTGCCCAGTGATTGGTCAAACAAATATTGAATAAATTAAAAAGTACAGAATTATAAATTTTGGATATCCAGAAGCTTTTTAAAGCTAAACTAAGGAATAGTGATTTTACTTATGTGTCCCAAAAGGATAAAGGCAAATTTAAGTAATAGTTTCAAAAGATCAAGTTTTAATAGTGTGCTTTCAAAAAAAGAGTGATGGCAGAAAGTCAAATTAGGACATGACAATAATAACAACAATACTGGCTAATACTTGCGAACTCACTATATGTGTGGATGTGCAGTACTGAAGTTATTTTATGTTTATCAAGTAAGTATAAATTACTATTACATATAGTATATTATATACAGTTGAACAACATAGGTGTTAGGGGTCCCAACACCCCACACCCCCTCCCCATGCAGTGGAAAATCCTCCTCTATTTTACAGTTGGCCCTTTGTATCTTTGGTTCCACATCAATGGATTCAACCAACCACAATCATGTAGTGCTGTAGTATGTATTTACTGAAAAAAATCTGAGTAAAACTGACCCCCACATTTCAAACTTGTGTTGTTTAAGGGGTAACTGTATATTAAATTTGTGATGCAGATAATAATTACTATTTTTTTTCTAATATGAGAAAGTAAAGCCCATTAGTAGCTAAGGAATTTTCCCAATATCAAAGTCTGTTGAGTGATAAATGAGGGATTCAAATCTAATAATCACAGAATTTGCATTTTTTAAAAATTACTTTATTATTGATTGATAACAAAAAGCTGTATATAGTTAATATATACAATTTGGTGAGTTGGCGATAAGTATGCATATGTGAAACCATCACTACCATGTATGCCATAAACATACCCATCACATCCAAATCTTTCCTCCTGCTGTCTTTATTATTACTTTTTTATGATAAGAACATTTAACGTAAGATCTACCCTGTTAGCAAAATTTTAAGTATACTATACAGTGTTATTAACTATATGCATTGTGCTGTACAGTAGATCTCTAGGACTTATTCATCTTTCATAAGTGAAATTTTGTACCCTTTGGCTGAAGGGGAAATAGGGGTATTAGAATTTGTGTTCTTAACTAATATGCACTATCATGGCAGAATGTTTGATCTGGGATGGTGACAGTGGGAATGGGAGGAAAGATGGATTAAAATACTGTTATGAACAGAATCAATAGAATGTGGTAATTTCATGAAGTTTAGAGTTAAAGCAGAGAAAGAGTAATTGATGCCACCAATATTTCAAGCCTGAGGGGAAAAAGGGATTTACTAACCTCAGAACAAAGAGATGGTTCTGTTTTGTGAGGATAAAATATGATGAGGTCACTCTAGCAGAGGCTGAATCAGTAGGGTAAGTTTTATTACTAAGTATGAAGCCTAGATCATCTGTAAGTCAGGAAACGAGCACAACTTAATATGTGCAGATATCAGTTGTTTTTACAACCTCATTTGGAAGATTCACATGTTTGAGAAAAAACAAAAACACTAATGTAGGTTTCAAGTCTGTTTTTTTTTTAATAATCAGAAATAATTCAGCCTTTTTTTCTCAAAATAAAAAAAATAGGTATGAGAGATGAGGAAGAAATAATAAAACCCTTGTGATGCCTTCATTTCCTAAAGGATTTATTCAGTATCTTAAAATATTCTATTTCCATAGTTAAAATGCAAGCAGTAACTTTATAGGGAGTATGGGTTACAATCAGCCCCTCATACTTTATCCACACCCTTCCATCTCTATCATTAATAATGCTGCTCATTCTCAATGTCTTTTGTATTAGTTCAAAATCATGCTAATAGCCATGTAAGGAAACATACTTGACACATAGACTGGGAAAGAGGTACTGGGTCACTGAGCTAATTGGAAACATTTTCAATTTTCAGGAAAGTTATCTTCATTATATCAGTAAATAATCCAGAGTTTAAAATGTATCTTTTGAAATCTCCTATACAGCAAAAAACATATTTATGAATATGAAAATACATGGGAATTGCAATATACATCTGTTTTAAAAACTAATTTCTCTTAATTTGTCTCCTCACATTCAGTTTTAGGGACCGTGCCTACAATGATTCAAAAGAACATATTAAAAATTAATTCAATTTACAAGGAGTTCCATGGCAGGTCTTGTAATGTCAGAGTTACAATGACGTTTCAAATCTGTATTATTTCATTTTCATCTAATATTTTTGAATTGTCTTAAAATAATTATAAGTATTTTCATTTTTATTCATATACATTGTAATTTTTCACATTTTCTTTGTTCTGTTTTTTTGCTTTGTTACATAATAGATCTTAAAATCATCTTTTATGTAACAAAACATGAATCTAATTGATTTTGATATAAATATCCACTAGCACCTGGATAAAAGAAACTGTAAAGGATATCTGATCTCTTTCTTCTCTTTGTCAGCCATTTTACTTAACAGTGGTAAGTCCTTATTTTAATACATAAGTACGTCACACGTTTGAATCCTAAATGAGTTATTTTAATCTACTTTATAGTCAGATCTAGCTTCTTACCCTCTCTTAAATATATTTCCACTTCTGTTCAATGATGCCATCCTCGGGAGAGCAGAATACAGGATGATCTAACATTATAGCTATAGAAACAAATCACTGCTCATGGACAAGAGTCTACAGGTTGAGCAGGCGAGCCATGTCACTACCTATATAAATATTGGACAGCAAGGTATTATGCATATTTTCTTTGCCTATTCTTAACTCAGAGACACAGCATGTAAAGAAATACTGAGTTAATTCATTTAATTCTTACAAAACCATAGGCAGTATGTATTTAACTCCCTGTTTATCAAGCAAAGAAACAGCAATGACATGATAAGAAATCATGGCAAAGGTTTAGAACCAAAATTTGTTTAATATTTATGCCTATTCTCTTTGCTGTATTCCATATTGTGATGGCTCTTTTTTTGCCTTTGATGTGACATGGCAATAGATCTTTGGAAAGGCCTTCCACAGTATTTAGAATTTTAATTTTTGCTTCTATGTTTATGATGTTCTGTGTTGTCTCCATTGTCAGTCAGTGAAGTTAACTAATATTGCTCTCCTAGTGTTTTACACTGCCTAGAGTTGCAGCACCAAAAGAAATGTGTAGTCTCACTGCTGCTGGAGTGCTCAACCTGGGATAGATTAATCTCACCTTTGCTATCATAATGCTGTTTTGTCATTGCCATTCCACCAAAATACAGGTAACTCTCAAAACTCATTTTTGTGTTTAATGGTGTTCTCTTTAACCTAGATTTCACATAGTTCTGAACATCTAAATTTCAAGCACTTTCTTCAACCAAGGCTACAGCTACAATTGAAAAAAAAAAGAGCACTTAATTATCCAACTTGGAATGACTCTACTCCACAATGTTCTTCAGTATTGTCATGGGGAAATTTTTTTACACTTATTCTTATGATATTTATATATACAAAGGCAATAGTAAGGCATCTGCATTTCCTTTGATATTTTCAGGAAAAAATCCTCTGTTCATGAAATAGAAATAGATTACATCAGTCTCTTTCTCTTTTCTTTTTTGTCATTGATCTCGCCTTAAAATTAGATTTGTCTTCCAAAATTTGTCCAAGAAAGATATGACTCCTCTTCCTTTCTTTTTTCCTTAACAATTTTGTCAAAAGGCCATTAAATAGACACAAGCAAAGAAGGAGTCCTGGTGAGGCTTGAAGCCCATGTGAGGAAAGAAGGCAAGTGCGGTGGGAGCTATAAGTGTCAGGATATTGGTTATATATAGGGGGACTGAAAAAATAACTAAATATATTGATGATATTGTTAGATTTCTCAATGTTAGCAAAAGAAGTTAAAAAGATAAGAAGGAAGAAATCTAGAATAAATCTCATTGTGCTGGATTGGAATTAGAGTTATCAGTAGGATAATATATTTGTATGGGTAAAAGTACATGTATATATACACACACATATGTGTCACACATATGTGAATACATGTCTACATACATATACAGTAACACACACACAACTTTTGTTCTCATTCTCTTCACTAAAAAGGCTATGGAGCTCCAAGCTAGAAAGAAACCAGTCTCATTGAAGAAATGCCAGGAATTCCCTGGTGGTCCAGTGGTAAGGACTCCATGCTTCCACTTCAGGGGGCCTGGATTTGATCCCTGGTCAGGGGAACTAAGATCCCTACAAGTGGCATGGTCAAAAATTAAAAATTAAAAATTAAATTAAATTAAAAAGAGCATGTTCTTTAAAAAAATAAAATAAAATGAAAACTGAGGAAGAAAAAAAAATGACATGTCTAAGACTGAACAAATAAAAGTAACATAAACCTGTAACATCTCAAGTCAAAAAATTGCATCAAAGAAGAATTAAAATACACCAGAAAAGTACAGATAAGTCTTTTTAAATGGGTTAACTTCAAAAAAGTATATTGTGCTTGAATTATTTTTAAAATAATATTTTGATCTACATTTTTATGACTCTAAAATAATTTATATTTATATTATGGTCTACATAAAAATTTTAAGATAATACATAATCAACATTTAAGTTCATGTTCTGAACATTATAAATTATTTCAATTTTTATTATTAAATTCCATATCTTTTCTAATATGAAAATGATATCAGAATACAGTATATTATTGTTATAATATTAAGATAATTTTGTATTAACTTAAGGATAGACAAAGTGGACAATGGAACAGAAAAGAGAGTACAAAAACACACCCATATATGTGGTCACCTGATTTATGAGAAAGGTAACAATACAGTGTAAAGAGTACAGGATGATATTTTTTATAAAGATCTCCTAATCCCTTGCCTCACATTGTACACAGAAATCCTTTTTAGATGGATTGAAAATATAAATGAAAAGTAAAACACCACTTTTAGTGGAAAACATAAGAGATCTTCTTTGTGACCTTGGGATATGCAAAGATTGTTTTTTTTAAAAAAAACACAAATTTTCTAACAAGAGAAAAAAGTTAAAATAAACTGTATTCAAATTAATTAACTTATATCTAACAAAAGATACCATTAAGAGAATAGAAAAGAAATCTTCTAAGTAGGAAAAAATATTCATAACACATATACCCCTCAAAGGACTCTTCCAGAATATATCAAGAACTACAAATCAATAAAAATATAACTCAATAGAAAAAAATGAACAAAATACTTGAACAGATGCTTCATAAAAGATTTCCAAATGGTCAATGAACACATGAAAGATTGTGAATTTCATCAATCATCAGAGAAATGCAAATTAAAACTACAACATGATACTACTACATGTACTTCAGAGTAATAAAAAAAGGATAGAAAATAATAAATGAGTCAACCAGAACTTTTATGTGCATTTGAAGGAGTATAAATTAGTACAAGCACTTCAGAAAAGTATCTGGCAATATCTGCTAAACATTAGTATGTATATGCCATATGAGCTAGCAATCAATTTCTAGGCTTATGCTCAACAGATATGCCTGTGTATGTTCACCAAAAGACATGTATTAAATATCCATAACAGCACAATTTGTAATAACTTTAAACTATCACTAACCATGTACTATGATTAGGAGAATGGATAAATAAATTGTGGTATATTGATAAAATGGAAAACTATGCAGCAATGAAGATAAATGATATATAACTACATGAGATAATGGGAATAGATCTCATAAAATCAAGTGAAAGAAGTCAAACTGAAGAGAATGAACTGTATGATTCCATTTACATAAAGTACCAGAGTCCAAACTAATCTACTGATTAGGAGTTATGAAAGTGAATATCTTTAGTGGAAGTGGCTTATTGGGTGGAAAGGGACATGAGACCTTCTAAGATGCAATTAATGTTTTGTTTCTTAATTTGAATGCTGATTACACAGATGTCTTCATTCTGGGAAAATGCACTGGGCTCTACACTTATGTGTACTTTTCTGTATGTAAATTCATCTCAAGGAAGAGTTTTTTAAAAATGGATGTTATTGAATGAGAATTTTTTATCATATGTCAAATGGGTTTCTAATATAAACAAGCACAAAAATGCATGAAACCTATAAATTTGAATTAAAAGTCTGTAACTAATTTTATTTTTTTGGCTGTGTTGGGTCTTCGTTGCTGTGCACAGGCTTTTCTCTACTTGTAGCGAGTGGGGGTTATTCTTCGTTGCAGTGCACGGGCTTCTCATTGTGGTGGCTTCTCTTGTTGCGGAGCACAGGCTCTAGGTGCGCGTGCTTCAGTAGTTGTGGCTTGCAGGCTCTAGAATGCAGGCTCAGTAGTTGTGGCGCACGGGCTTAGTTGCTCCGCAGCATGTGGGATCTTCCCGGACCAGGGCTCGAACCCGTGTCCCCTGCATTGGCAGGCAGGTTCTTAACCACTGTGCCACCAGGGAAGTCCTGTAAGTAATTATTTTAATGACTTATTTGCCAGCGTATTTAAATGTGTGCCTTAGAGTAAAATTCATGTAATTAGGTGAAGATTTTCTATAGTATCTGTATTGAATGTTTATTGAACGTCTCATTTCTACAGTTGTCACAAGATAAACTTATGAAAATAGAGGCTATATTCATAGTAGCTGTAAGCATTTCTACCATGATAAGTTTTATTCCTACAGTTTTGTAAAATCCACTTGATACATCTTTTTTGGAATGTATCATATTTAATTTTTAAATATGGATGGTCTAAAATATAATGGTAAATACCACATTACTATTAGGAATTGCAATCATGACCTATTAAAAAGAAATGTAGTGGACAACTTTAGTGAAATGTCATTCATGCTGAATGTATTTATGTTATGTTTTATGTCCTGTTTTCTTCTTTTCTGTTTGTAGTAAGGAAGTGCTGGAAAGTTACCTTTTCTTCTTTTTTGGAATCTTTGGTAGTGTTTGACCTCATGAAGTAGTCACTTAATCTCTATCACTTTGGGACAGGATGCAGGAGGTGCTCTTTCAGTTTCATACTAAGAAAAAGAAAACTCCCTGATCCCTGGTTAGATAAATAAGCTTGTAAAAACAATAATAGTTGCAAATTTGCACAATAAACAGCTAAACAAACATGTTTACACTTCTTTAGTCTCAAACAACAACTTGGAGAATTACCCATTAGAGAGAATTAGAATTCAGAGTTGACATCTGAATCAATATCACATAAAAGATAAAAAATAAACTCTTGCCTCTCCCTGGATCAGGTCAAGCAAGGTAGAACTACCTCAGAACCTTGACTATGGTAGTCAGACTATGGAAGATCAGTACTCAGTAGCATAACATTTTGACAGCTGGATGTAAGAGCAGCCATGGATTGATTAAAAACCATAGCTTTTATTGCTTGTATAGGGAAGTTGAGTAGACATCTTTCAGAAGGCATAGATTATTTGGGAATGGATTATTGATTACAAATACTAGAAATTGGAAATGGGAGGTGATGTGGTATCAAAGAGCATATTAGGCTTTCTACTACTCTGGCCAATGGCTCCTGAGATGTTTTTGATTTAATTTAAGGAAGAAAGTAAAGGAGATTGAGAATGCTAACATTTGAATGTTGTGGAACATTTCACATTGCTTACTGGTTACCATACTTTTTGGTACCAAAAGCAAAACAACAAAAAGAGGAACAAGGAAATTTAAAAAAAATAAACAAAAACTAAAAGAAGCATAAAGAGAGGTTGAAGAAAAACTTGCTAAGAATAAATACTATAAAGGTATATTTGAGGTTGAGTTTAAGTAGCACATAAAAAATAGAATGCTGGGCTTCCCTGGTGGCGCAGTGGTTGGGAGTCCGCCTGCCGCTGCAGGGGACGCGGGTTCGTGCGCCGGTCCGGGAGGATCCCGCGTGCCGTGGAGCGGCTGGGCCCGTGGGCCGTGGCCGCTGGGCCTGCGCGTCCGGAGCCTGTGATCCGCGACGGGAGAGGCCACAACAGTGAGAGGCCTGCATAACGCAAAAAAAAAACCAAAAAAAAAAAAAATAGAATGCTTCAGAGAAAAAATACAATCAAAAAAATAGTGAAACTATAAGGCAGTTAAACACAAAGACAGTTAATTTTTTTTCTTTGTACTGAGATATAGAATATTGCAACCAACTTGGGTCAGCTTCTCTGAAAAATAATATTGAGAGAAACAAAATATATCAGAATGAAAACATAAATGATAGCACATAGGTATAATAGAGTAAAATGGAAAAAAAAAGCCAAAAGAAGAGTTTTTGACTTAATTAGCCATGTTAAAAGATGCTAAATTTAAAATGTTCTTATTCTAAAATGCTTACCTAGAATAATATAAAGTACAGCAACAGGTATTTTAGTTACATAAAAGACTTCTTAGAAATTATATACTAAAGTAGACAACTTGAAGCAATTTAAGGTTTTGATTTTAAAACTTTTAAGAGTTATGATTAACTATCTTCATTGGTTTGGTTTTTTAGTAATAATTTATTATTGTTAGCAATTGGACCCAATAATCTCCTTTTTCTAGCTTAATAATTGCTTCTTTTCCTATTGCCTTAGAACAAATACTGTATAAATGATAGAAAAATTTGCTATTACATTCTTTTATTCAATACATTATTATGTATTTATTACATGTTAGGCACTGCTTTGGGCTATAGGAATGCACAAAGAATGTAATTATGATAAAAATAGTGGTTATTCCTAGATTTTGCATTCTTTCACTCTCTCTCACTCAATCTCTTTTTTTCCCTTCCTCTTTCATGTTGTTCAGGGCTCAGCACACTATGGGCCAAATCCTGTCTACCAGCAGGGTTTTCATGGCCCATGAGCTAAGAACGGTTTTTGCATTTTTAAATGGTGAAAAAAATCAAAGAGTAATATTTTGAGACGTGAAAATTATGTGAAATTTAGATTTGAGTGTCTACAAAGTTTTATTACAACAGTGGTACACCCATTTCTTTAAGCATTGTCTATGACTAATTTCACACTAAAAAACAGAGGTAAGTAGTTGCAAAAGAATCTGTATGGCCTGAAAAGCCTAAGCTATTTACTCTTTTTTTTCTTTACAGAAAATGTTTGTCAATCCCTCCTGCAGTACCCTACCATTCTATATCACATAATCACAGTGTTCTAAGTCAGTCAAGAATAGGAGCACTGAGCCACAGCCCATGCAGGAGGACAAACACCTCACTTAGCAATGGTATTCAAGGGATGCACAAGAAAATCCCTTCTGTTGTGGAAAGAAAATATCTACACTTTTTCTAAACTTTTAAACATTTTCTTTAAAATGTACAAAAATTACACTACATATATAATTTACAAATAAATGTATATTTATATCTTAAACACACATATTATATGTACATTTGTATTACATGTTATATATGTGTGTATATATATGTGTACATATATATATGTAATTATAAATAAATAGACATATAGATTATGGAGACAGTGGAATGAATAGTGGAAGGGTAGGCTCAACTTCTAAAATGATAGTCATATGAAGCCAGATTTTGACTATAATAAAAAGAATTTCTTTCTGTTTTAGTGGAAACATGATTCACATGTATTATGTTCTAACATCTTAAAAATAGGACAGGGAAAAGGGAAGCATAAAATGAATATGCATAAATTTATTTATAGAAATATGAAGTAAAAACTACTATTCTCATATGTATGATGTTTTTTTCTTTCATCCCAAACTTCTATTTTAATAATGTTTAGTTCAAGTCTAGTGATAAGTACAGGAAGGTTAATTATCTCTGTATACACCTGTTAATTATGTGAAAGCATTGTCCTTTCATGAGTATTTTAGTATTGTCCAACAAGCTCATAAATTGGAAGGTAAAATTGCATAGAACTTCATGTGTATTATAAGGAGACATCACTTTAAGGGGTGTCAATAGTGGTTCTGAAGTATTCGAGTCAACTTTTCAAGCCATAAGGAGTCCACATAAATAGTGAAAGCAGGGTAGGATGGTATATATAATGTGATTATGCCACATGGTCTGGCTCTTTTCCCATAATAAAGGTATTTTCATTTTAGTTTTTAAAAAATAATCCAAAAATGACCTTCTAGTTCTTCTACATGCTAGATAATAAATCACATTTCAGTTAAGTCCAAAATGTTTCATGATTAGTTTATGATTTCTCACCTTATTTAGGCTCACGCTCTTTCATTATGCTCCTCTATGCTGTTTAGACAATTTCCTTTTGTCTCACTCTGTTAGCCATATCATCCTCTAAATTAGTAATTTAATTGGATGAATTAATAACTAAAACCACTTTCTTTTCAAAAATAAAATTGTGTAAATTGCATTTTTTTTCAGTTCTTTGTAAGCTCTATGAGCTTTATAGTCAAATAGCTAACCATCATACATTTATAGCTTATTGCACAGCTCTAAACTTTTTCACATCATGGTACACTTTAAAACATGATAGTATCTCCACGACACACTGGTAAACAGTTGAGTGCGTTTCTACCAGATGGGCAAGAGGGCTCCAGCTAACTCAGGTCTACACAACCACACTGAGGACTGTGAGGGATCAACCTTGGCTGTCTCAGACTGGGATCCCCAAAAATAGACCCTGAGAAACAGGGCTGTAGGTAGTTTATTTGGGAAATGACATCAGGGAATGAGGGACAGGGGGGATCAAAAGGGAAGGAAAGATGCATTTCACCATGTTGGCCATTATTATGAACCATGGGAGCTCAGTCACAAAGGCTCTGGTGCACAAAGAGGGACAGTGTAGTGTGTATGTATGTATGTATATGTATGTGTGTATGTATGTATTTGCTTCCACTCCCCATTGGTCAAGGGTGGCCCCATGAGCATTAGCAGCACATGTTTCTGGATTGCATACACCAGTAAACCACAGAGAGAGAGAGAATTCTCTGTAACAACAACAACAGTAACAAGAAAATGAAGTTTGAGGGGAAAACCCTCCTGACTGGGAGAGTTAAGACATCATTAGGACACTTGTAATATATTCAAGCTAAAGTCATTGTGGAAACCAGATAAGACACAGATGGGACCAAGTAGTTGAGTCAACTCAAGCTGTTACAACCTTGAAAACTGCTTTCCCCTGTAATAAACTTCAGTAAGTTTTTGTGAAACCTTATTAGACACATAGTTAACCTTGTATGGTTTAAACTAGGCAGTAGACATCAGAGATCCCATCTATGTTTGGTCTGACAACCTGCACAGCTAGATATTTAATGAGCATAATTTAATATGGTGCTAGTATTTCTTCTCCCTTTCATGTTTTGATTTTGAGAAACTGTAATCTGTTGTGCGTTAATCACAATGTCCACTGAGTTATTAGAACTTTGTTTCACATTTACGATTTTAATGGATACTAAAAATTTCCTCCCATTGCCATGTAATCACTAGATGCTTTTAATTCCTGCAAAGTTGCAGAATCCAGTCACTTGTAGTCTGCAAGTCTGCCTCTTGAGCTGCAGAGGGTTAAGGTCATTACTTCATTATTGGCTTTCCATTTTTATAACTTTTAAGTAATAACACTTATTTACTAATCCTTGCCTCTTGCCTCATTTTCATCAAACTAAAAATATATTTCTGATAGCATATATTTTAAAAGGAAAATGCAGTTTCCCCTAAAGATTTACTCATTCAAAAGTTTCAAACACAGACTCGAGAGTAGATAATAAAAATATCTTAGATACATTAGAAAAATACTAATAAAGAAAAGAGCACTGGACTTCCCTGGTGGTGCAGTGGTTGAGAGTCTGCCTGCCGATGCAGGGGACACGGGTTCGTGCCCCGGTCCGGGAGGATCCCACATGCTGCGGGGCGGCTGGGCCCGTGAGCCATGGCCGCTGAGCCTGCGCGTCCGGAGCCTGTGCTCCGCAACGGGAGAGGCCACAACTGTGAGAGGCCCACGTACCGCCGGAAAAAAAAAAGAAAAGAAAAGAGCACTGAAGCAGGAGGCAGTAGTAAAGTACTGATTTTCTTATATAGCTGGAGGCCTTGAATATGGCACGTGCCTTCTGAACATCAATTCCTTCATCACAAAATTGAAGAATTAGAACTGATGTTTTCTAAGGACTCACTTAAGTCAAATAGTTTCTGGTTCATATATAGTAGCTCTTGATTATCTGTAAGCAACCAGAATTATTTGTTCTTTACTATCCATTGGAGAATTCTTATATGTATTCATAATTACTGAATTATTACTAAAACTATAAAGTCATAGAGTAGGAAAAGACTGATCAGGCAATCTAGTTCAAATTCAAACTCAATGAAAGAATTCTTTATATTCTTCATATCTTAATGACAGTCACCTAGAATTTGCTTTAATGCCTCCAGAAATAAGAAGACACTTCTAGTAACAAGAAACCTCACTAACACTCAAGAAAGCCCATTCAATTTTTGAATAGATTCAGCTATTCAATTAAATCAAATACTATATATTTATTGATCATTTACAGAAATCCAGGTACCATTTCAGATACTTGTAGTATTCTTCCTTGTACCAAACTTAAAATCTGCTTCCCCGTATTTTTGTCCAATTGGATTACATGATTAATGAATGAAATTATTATGCCTGAAGACTGTGGTTATTCTTTTCAAATAAATTGAAATAGTGACCTACACATCTTTGTTAGAGTCTTCATTGTTAATTTTCTATTCAGAGAAGTAATCTGATTCTTTCTAACTCTCTAGTAGCAAATTCAGCATAGAGGAAAAAATGACAAGAGTATAGACACAATCTCTGTCTAGTTATCTTTTCCTGAAATTTCCCTGTGTAGCTTTGACTGGTAATGTAAGTTTGCCCTATTACCTATGGGTAGTTAGACCACTTTTGCTTCATAAATTGTCAGCATGCTCTCTCCTCAAAGTTGTAATAAAATTCTCCAAGGTTTCTCTAATAATAATTACAATTAATTATACTGAGTAAAACTTTGTCAAACCTCAAAAAATTTTATGTAGTGGAAATACTTCAGTATCTCTCTTTCATTTTTATTTACTCTCCTCAACCTTAAATTGCTCTGGAGACACCATCTTTGTGGCTACCCGGGACTTGTCACTGCTATTCTCCTTTGTATACCTGGACTGAAATTTATCTCTACTCAATTCAGGATTTCTTTTTTTTTTTAAAGGGTTTTGTATTACTTTTAGTTATAATGATATGTGATAATTTGGATACAAAATATTAATGTAAATGTCTCTCCACCCCTGGACAGTATATGTGCAATTTATTGGTGAACCCAGGAGACAATGCTCTTAGTTATTTTATATAACACTCGAAAAAGCAATATGTCCACTAATAACTGGACATGTAAGTTATGTAGAGGGAAAGGGTGGCATCATCACTTTCCTTTATTCAATATATCTTTATACAGGGTAGAGAAAGTTAGCAACACTCTTTAAATTATATTACACAATCACAAATTACAACATTACACAATTACAAATTACTCTTATTATTTCAACTACTATTTAATGAATGCTACCATATATAAGGCACTTGGGATATAGAACTGAAAAAAAATTCCACTTTCAAGGAAATTTTTATTTAATTTAGCATAAACACCAGTCAGTACAGTTATTAACCATAATATAAATTACTATTTCCTACCTTTTTTAAGTTGGTAGCATTCATAGTATTCATCTACACACTAAAACAAATAGCAAGTGTGAGGAGGATAGAGAGCTTCTGTAAATTTTCAGCATAACTCCAATCATGACAGTTATTCTTTGTTTATTACTTTGATTTTTTTGTTTGGGGAGTTAATTTCAGAATGTGAATTGAATTTTCTTCTTTTATTTGTTTTTTTCCCCTTGTCAGATTCACCTGTGGTCACTCTATACCTACAGAGTAATTCAAAAGCCCTCTAGGTCTTGAAAGACTTTGCTGCTGCATAAAAGTTAGAATGATGAGGATGAAAACATCAAATCCAGAAATGTAGTAATTAGACAAATAAAGAAATTAAGAGAATTAGTATGTGACAGAATAGAAGATCATCCTCATACTTAAATCAATATTTCAAAAGGTAAAGATGCTTTGATTAGAGAACTTGTTTTTCAACGCAACTGTTTGACAGATCCAGGCTGTTTCCAATTGAACAATTAGGTATCACATATAATTTTCCACATTGTATGAGAGCTCTACGGCATTTGTAGACTTCAACAAAGTTTTAATTATGATTACTTTGATCCTTGTCATATACTTACATTTTTGTTTTTGTTGTTATTTTCTTCTGTTTATTTCAATGGGGAATCCAAAAAGTTGTAATAAAAAGAGGATTTTTCCTTGGGAGGAAATAGATTGGTTTTATAGTAGTGTTTGCTCCAAAGTAATAAAATATCCTGAGAATTTTTTCCCCAGCCTTAAATTGAAGCATATGGTATAGAGTGGGTCAGTAAGCTAAGGCTTGCCATCTGTTTTGTAAATAAAGTTTTATTGGAACACAGCCATGCCCATCCATTTACATACTCTCTGTGGCCAATTTTTCACTACAAAGACAAAGTTGGATAGGTGTGACAGAGACCATATTGTATGGTCTATAAAATTTAAAATATTTACTACCTGTTCCTTTATAGAAAGTGTTTCTTGACCTTTTCAGTAGAGATAAACAGAACTGCAACTAGATGAAGTTTCAAACTTTATAAAATCTCTTACCATGCTGCAGATAAACTTGGTCAAAAGATATGTAAGAACAGCTTGGACATTTGAGTAGGTGGAGGAGAACATGGAGACTGCTTAGAACCAGAGAAAGTGAAATAACAGGGTTACATTATAGATTATAATTCATGGTTTCCTCAAAATGTTTTCACTGCAGTTAATATTGGTAAGGTTTTATACACACATACGGATTTTCAAAAACTTTTAAAAATCCTCTTTTGGCTAAACTAAACCTTAAATATTTCTAAAAATTCTATTCTTGGCTACATCTGTGATGATTGCAAATGAAATAAAATATTTACTATTACATTGAAAACACTATCAGTTTAAACCCTCAATTATTTGGAATGTTTTCCTTGGTTATAGTGTGTAATAAGTGTTTATCATGTTGATAAGTGTTTAAATATTTAAAGTATCTTCTAAGTTAAACAGACAATGTCTACAGAAATGGTTTGGAAATTTGGGGGTAAGGAGTTGACTTAAAAAATTTTTTCAACCATAATTCTACAGCAGTGGCAACAAACTAGTGATGGATATTATTTGCATATTTTCGCTTTTTGATCATTCTAATCTAAAAGTAGAAATGTTTCTTATAATATTGATGTTAGGAAGTCCAGGTTTTCATTAGAAAATGTTAGCATTTCAATTAAAAGGGCAAGACTCTGATATACAAGCATTAGGATGTACTCAAAGCATATTGGAGGCTTAATGTTTATTGGTTGAAAGTTGAAAGTCTATGCAAGCATTTCTGCATAGTAGTTAAAAGCATAAGTTCTGTAGATAAAATGCCAGTTCTTAAAAGCAGTTTTCACCAATTGTTAGCTCTATGAATTTAGTTCATTTAACCTCTGAGCTACACAGTTTTTTGTCCTAAAATCTGGGAAATAATAATCTCACAAGATTGATGTAAGAATTAAGTGGAATATTTCTAAAAGATGTAATAGTTAGCATATAGTATTTTCTTAAAAACTGTTGCTATTTTTGTAACTATTACATCTTCTATTCTCTGGCTGTTCTGCTCCATGTAAAAATGTCAATGTTTCTAACTCCAGTTACAAAAGCACTAATAAATATTCATTGGCTTAATTAAAATGAGAAAAAATAATTTCAGAATAAAAATATCTTAAAATAATAAAATCAATAAGAACGGAGAGTAAGAACTAGATAAATCAAGTGATTTTAATATTTTCTTGTACTGGATACATGACAAAGTAGAGAACACGAGGAATTGGTTACACAGGTTTTGAAAGGCTAAAAAAATTTTTTAAGTGGGGAAAAGAGTAACCCAAATGTAACTGAGCATGCAACTATAGACACTATGACTGGGGAGAGAAGGAAAGAGATGATGTGATCTGAATATAGTTGCTTAAATGAGGGCCCCCCACACTTCCCCAGGTGCTGGGAGTGCTGCTCTTTTGATGCCAAGCAGACATAGCACTGTGGTTCTGGAAGTGCCCATGGAAGCTAAGAGTTGAGCCTGTCTGTCCTCAGATGCTTTGGAACATCTATGCAGCTGGGGAAAAGAAACATGTACCTACTTGCCTCTTTTGTTTCAATCTCTCCCTAGTGCCTCACATTGGGAGAGCCTAATAAGAAACTAGGCAGTAATAGAGTTGGGAAAATGTAATTTCCCCATTCTCATCTCAAGCACAGAGCAGATTGGGAGAGTGATTTGGAGCAGAAATAAAGAACTGACACATAGTTTCCTAACTCCATTATTTAAGAAGAAGGCAAAAATAATATATAGCCTTCAGTTTAACTAAGAGGAGAAAGTGAGAAAAAAAGAAACTTTAAAAAGTTTTATGTTAACGATAATAAAAGCAATAGGAATAGAGAGTAAGAGCTACAGGAGTTGGAGTAAACATCATGTTCCTTAAGAAAACACTTTCACAGGCACATGAGGAAATTAGCTAATTATGTGGGAAATTTAAAAGGAAATCAAGGCATCAAATTGGCTTAGTTCAGAACTAAGGAACTTGAAAGACAAACAAGAATGATCCTTAGTCAGGAAATCAGGGCAAGTCACAAAGGTGGAACATAAAGAAATAAATAGTACACGTGTACAGAGAAAGCTGTTGGAGAGCACCGCATATAAAAACTGCAATGCAGCTTGAGAGGCCCATTATCAGCAACGAAAAGCATGGATCAGGCATGGTGTCAGGCACAGTGGTTGTCCAGGAAGTATGTTTCATCTCATGAAACAAATAGTAGTACAGACACATACATTTACTTAAAAATCATTGTCTTTTTTATGAAATGGTAGCTATGTTCTTTTAACTTTTGGTGGATTTCAATGAGGAGTGGAATTTCTATCTTGAAGAATGAGTTTGTAGAGTCAAGAAAACATATTAAAAAGCACAAGCCAAAACTTTTAGCAATGTTTATAATCAGTACTTCTTGGTGCCTTGCATCGCAGGAGTCATGTGTAATCAGCAGGTGTTATTGCAAAGTAATTAGCTATTAACTAGTTCCTTGGAGGGCAACAGAAGTTGCTTAAGATTATTCAAAATTAAAATGATAATTTTGGAAAATATAAAGTTTTCATTTTAATTTTGGGGAAGTATCCAGAAAAATGCAAGAAACCAAAGAATAGAGATATTACTGGTTAAATGAATAAACATTTGAGAGTAGAATTTTAATTTGATATATTTGTTTCTTAAATAAAGTGGTAAACCCAACAAATAAAAAATAGCTATAGTGTGGTAGTTATGAGCTCACACATTTAAGCCAGACTGCTAGGGTTCAAATTTTAGTACCTGCCCTAACTACTTCTGTGAACTTGATTACTTAACACCTCTGTCTCTCAGTTTATCCAATCTAATATGCCCACTTTTCTGAGCCTTGTAATCCATTCTGGAATCATTTACCTTTGTAATTCTGACATTTTATCCCTCTTAGAGTTGGCAATTGCTTTTTTTACACGCTTCTAGAAGACTTCTTAGAAGCATATTCACAATTTCTGAGTTTCGGCCAGGGCCTTAAATCTTGTATCCTGGAAGAGTTCTATAATAATAATATTATTATTAAGAGTTATAATAATAATATTATATAATAATATAATAATAATTATTATTATTATAAGTAATAATATTATTAATATATAGAAGAGTTCTATAATAATTATTATATTATTTCATAATTTATGTTCTGGCTTCCTTATTCCAGCACCCTCAGAACCAGGAATATGTGTACTCTCCATGGCCCAATAGTACATGATGGTGAGGTCTTGCAGTCTCTTTTCTCTCATCAGGCTCGGTTTGGGACTTCACCAGAGTTTATGCCATAATGTTCTTGAAGGAAGATAAAGGCAGATTATGAAGAGGAGCCTGTTGCATTCAAGGGAGAGTTCTCTTCGTTGTCCATTAACAGAGAGCAGGCTTAGATGATTAAGGGAATCCAAGGTTTCAAGTTTTGGAGGTATCTATCCAGATGTTCCCGTGCCATGATTCAAGATTCTTTTCTTCCCGACTAGGGCCCTGAATTTGGCAAAACAGACCTGCCTTGATTGGACATTTAACCATCTTTGGAACTTGGCTACTCTTAAAGTAAATTCCTAGCCCTGATCCTCTCTTTCCTCTGCTTGCTAGCTGAAGAAGAAAACTTCTTTATATGAGACTAAGGAGGCCCTCTGTCTTTCACAGTTCACTTTCAAAAAACATTTTACTGTTCACTCTCCATTTTTTGTTATCCTTTCCCCAAACCTCAGTTGAGCTTATCTATAGCCATACAACTCTATGGTCCTTACTAGGTTAGCTACATATCCTCCCTGCCCTGTAATTCCCCAAATCCTGACACACTGCATGAGCTAGTACAATCCTTTCCTCCAGGTGTGCCATCTCAGTTTACCAACAGTGAAAACTTTAACAACTGTCTTTTTTTGTGACAGAGGGCTATCTGTGCTCTAGTTATGTCATCCTCATGCCAGAGATATTCGGTGATCGGTGTCCAAATTTTGTCTGACCACTTCTAATACCAGGCTGAGTTTTATGGGAAGCAGATAGAGAGCTCTGAACTTTGTCCTGTAGAGTAATCCGAGATGGGGATGAAAGGATCCGGCCTTATAATACAATTTTTCATTTAGTCATTGGTCTAAGACGCCCTCAGAAGAGCAAGGCAGTGTTTTTCTGTTGAGGTACTTCCAAAAGAAATCTGACCACTGAGGGCAATCTTCCAGCTACAGTACAAGCAGCTGAAAAGTGACGTCAGGGCAGTGACTCATCGTGTACACTACAAATAGTAATTAAAAAGTTCTTTGGATTTAACCTTATATGATCAATCAACTGAGTCTTTATTAAGATTATAAAGCACTATACAAATATTTTAAACTTGTAAATGAAAAGATAAAAGTATCATCAAGAGGGATTGGGATATAGAAGAGGTGGCAAGCGTGGGAAAACCTGTGAGATCTCGTACTCCTAAGTTCCATGATGCAGAGTCATGATATGACCTTGTGAAGAGGTAGAATATGAAAGTTTGAAAATGAACATAATAAAATAGCAATAAAATTATAAAAATTAAAGAAAGGGAGAAAGTTGAATGGAAGTTGTGCAAGCAAGTGAAATTGTCACTTTTTGGAATGGGGTTTCAGTGTATATATTGTCTTAAATGATAAGGCAAAATAGAGTCATCAGCATATTATTTAGGGTTATGGAAACAACCAACACACATACTTAAAACAGAATTAGTTTTTGAGGGATGACTGAAAGTGGAGATTTGTAGGACAGGACATAAATTATGTTCATACTTTCCATTTTCATCTATCTTGTGTTTTTAAAACAGTGTCCATCAATGGATGAATGGATAAAGAAGATGTGGTATATATACACCATAACTTCATAATATTTACACACACACACACACACACACACACACACACACACACACACACACACAGGAATATTATTCACCCATGAGAAAGAAGGAAATTTTGACCTTTGAGACAACAGGGATGCACCTTGAGAGCATTATGCTAAGTGAAATATGGAAGATAGAGAAAGACAAATACTCTATATTATCACTTGTATGTGCAATATAAAAAAGCCAAACTCATAGCAACAGAGACTAGGATGGTAGTTACTAGGGGCTGGAGGAAATGGGTAGATATTGATCAAAAAGCACAATCTTCCAGTTATAAGATGAATAAGTTCTAGGGATCTAATGTACAGCATGGTAATTATAGCTAATAATAATATAGTGTTATGTACTTGAATGTTGCTAAAAGAGAAAATCTTAAATGCTCTCACCGCAAAAAAGAAATGATAATTATGTGATATGACAGAGGTTTTAGCTAACTCTATATTGGTAATTATTTTGCAATATAGAGGAGTATTTAATCAACACATTGCAAATCTTAAACTTACACGAAGTTATATGTCAATTATATCTCACACTGAAAAAATAAAACAAGGTATTAATATATATATATTAAAAATGAAGAAAAGCTATAAAAACATTGATGAAGGAAATTGAAGATGATACAAGGAAAAGGAAAGATATTTCACGTTTATGGATTGGAAGAATTAATATTGTTAGAATATCCGTACCACTCAAAGAAATCTACAGATTTAATGCAATCCATTTCAAAATGCCTATGACATCTTTCACAGAACTAGAACAAATAATCCAAAGTTTATATGGAACCACAAAAGATCCCAAACAGCCAAAGCAATCCTGAGAAAAAAGAATAAAGCTGGAAATATACTCCTTGACTTCAGACTATACTGCAAAGCTACAGTAATCAAAATAATATGATACTGGCACAAAAACAGACACATAGATCAATGGAACAAAAAGGAGAGCCCAGAAATAAACCCATGCACTTATGGTCAATTAAACTATGACAAAGGAGGCAAGACTATACAATGTTTTGCATCATTTACAATGTTGTCACAATCGTATTTTTAAACCAGTTTTACTCCATAAAATGTAAAGCTTCTCATAGTTATGCTTAAAATATTAACAAATTTTATTTATTTAATTGACATTATAGAAAACAATTAGCAACTATGCTTTTAGTGCAATATGTACTAAGCACTGTGACTGAACTCTTTTGTTTAAGAATAACATGGATCCCAAGAGATGTAAAGATTGGCCAAATGTCTGTGACAGAAATAACAGAGGCAAAAATACCTAAATTTAAAAAAATATATTAGTTTGGATGCTAATAATTTCATATTAGGCTATCTGAGGTTAATAACCAGATGTATGAAAACTAAAATAAATAGTCAATACGTACCTCTTACTTTCTCTGTTAATACTGATAAATTAACAGGAACGATTGTCACATGGTCTTTGGATCACCTTTTAGTTTACAATGACTTCCTGATCACTGCCCAGTCCTTAAAGATGCTGATCCCATCTATACTAGCTGATTAGAATACTTTCACATTTCAAATGTCTAACTAGGTTAATAACAAAGAGTGAATTAAAAAGAAAACTTTTTAAAACTTACATTTAGATTAGGAAAATGAACTATGTCTTTTTGCATGGAAACATTGTTCCCTGTATAATATTGAGTAAGTTACTAAACCCCAATGTACCTCAATATGCCCAAAAAACTATAGGAATTTTTAGAGGATAAATGAATTAATATTAAAAAAATCCTTCACTCATAATAATAAATGCTCATTAATTATTTATAATCGTCTAAAACATCACTGTTGTATGTGGCTATTTATTCATTTTATGTGTCATAAAGTCAAGTTATATAGATTTTACTCCTTATGAAAATATTTCCTCCATTTATATAATTCAAAATTATTTTTTCTTCTTGGCTGTACATTATTTCATTTTATAAGTGTATGATAACTCATTGGAATATTGATGGATTTAGGGGTATTCATGTTGTTTCCTATTTACTTCTTCTCTGAGCACTGATGCTATGCATAATTTTACACATATATTACCTTTATAGAATTTGCCCTATGAGACTGATTTTCAGAAATGGGAACGATGGCTCAGAGTCTATATATATTTTTATTTTTTAGTAGAAGTCACCACTTTGCTCTTAAAATTGCTATAACTATTTATATTACCATAAGTTATGTATGAGATAAATTATATCTGATTCTTCATCTATAATAGGTATCATCTCAATTTTTAAAATGAGCTGTCTTATGGGTATAAAAGGTTTGTTCAATGTTACTTTAATTTGCATTTTTGACTACTAATTAGTTTGAGTGTCTTTTCATATGCTTATTCACCATTTGGGTTTATTCCTCTGTGAATTGCCTCTTCATATTATTTCCACATTTTCATATTGAGTTTTTTGTTCCTAACTTACCAAATTATTTTTCTCCTCTGCTTTGGATTTAACCTTATATGATCAATCAACTGCTTTGAGATTTTCTTTCCATTTGATATTTTAAGCCAAAAATTCTGGTCTCAACAGTGATTACGTCTTCTTCAATTCATCTAGTAAATTGTTCATTTGGGAAATCGTATTTTTTATATTTTCTTCTTTTAAGTAAGTGTTTCCTATGTGCATATGTTGCATTCAAATCTAGTAATCTTCTTTTTGTCATTATTCAAGTTGCTGCCTGTCGACACCAAGAGCTCTGTTTTTCTTGCCTTGTACTAATTTTGCTTTAACTGCTACTCCTATCTTGTTATAAAGAATCCTTAACTTTGTTGTTATTATTATACTTTTTAATTGTTTTTTGGGGGGTTTCAGGTCTGGTTGATGCAACATCACCTAACTGTGGACAAATGGCATGAAATGTATTGTCCACCCATATAGGGGCAGGGGTGCAGAGTTAGGTAAGCTGCCTCTTACCTACTAAGGCACTAGGAGAAGTGTGCATCTGGCTGGGGAGGGTCCAGCATATTTATTCATGTTCCACTGTCCTCATTGTGTTGACATTTCATATACAAGTCAAAGGATCCCAGAGGCCCAAGATTTTTCTATACCCTAATATTCATCCAGAGCTTTAACTTATCCCATAATGTCATGGGACAGCCACAGAGCACTGGATGAGTAGAGAAATTGTGAAGTTCAGAGTGAAAGGGAGGAAGTCAAATTCAGCTCTCAATCTTTCTAGAATTTTTCATGCCTGTATTTCCTTTCCATGATTAAATATTGAATTATTTAGATTAGCTCATAGTTACTTGAATATATTGACACTTTTTAAATATTTCATTCAAAATTGCTTTCAGCACAGAAATGCAAAGTGAGAATAATCAACTTTAAAATAGATTACTAGTGTAGTCAAAAATTGGTAAGCGCTATTTTGTCTCAATGAAATGCAAATGAATTTTTAACCCTCTTCCTCTCTGTGTATCCCTGTTATTATATTCTAACTTGTCAATCATAAAGGCAAAATTTAAAGAGAAGAAAGAAGTGAGATGAAAATAAACCTTGATATTCATCTTTTTGTATAACTTTTAACAAGTGAAACCTAACAGCATTGAAGTTTTCCTTAAAATATAGCTTGTCTTGGGAATTCACACAGTAGAGAAAATTATGTGAGTGATGTATTATACAGAGTTTTATTCTGACAATAGACTGATGAATGGTATAAGTGATCCATTCTCTCCAAATCTCAACAAATACTTATCTTTACAATACATATTTTTCTTTTTTCAAGTTGGTATTCTACAAGTTTCTCAAAATTCAGAGCTGTCTAACATCTTATAAGCAAATCTAGACATCATCTAATTTTACTCTTCCAGAACTCTTTTCAAAAAGAATGATGAAATGTTTACTTTCCCCTTTAAAAGTTTTGGGGTAGAAGTGATAAATGTATAATTATAATTCACATTTCATCTATACCTACTTTTAGACTAGCAGTTTTCAAAGTATTAATCTATGTTTTAATATTGCATATTAATGGTATACTAGTAGATTGATGGGCAGTTTTCTTATTACAAATAATGCACTATATAATAGTTTCTTTTTATGCCTATGGATTGGTTGTCTTATGCTTTGTATAAATCATATATTATGGGTTCATTTTTTCTGAACACCAAAGGCTACTTATCTAAAACTTTAATGTAACTACATTAGTTTCAGGATAATTTCTACTATTAATAACACCATAAGAAAAATGTAGTGGCCACTTTAGAAAATCGGATGCCATATTAAAAACTATATTGAATTATGATATTGCACATTATAGCAGGACATAAAACTTGATACATCGTTCTTTCTGCCTAAAATAAATAAATGAGGTGACTGTGAAAAAGCCAGTTAAAGAATTCATAAAGATATGCAAGTAGGAAAATTAAATAATACCAACAACATTCAATAATGCAATAATAGCACTAATATTTCATCTTTGCAATATTCCTGACAAGTAGTGGATTTGTAATCCAAAGACTTGAGTTTAGCTTTGCCACTAGTCTATGAAAAATTGATTTAAAAACCTTTATAAAATTATTTTACAGATCTTGGAATCTCATTCTTCTCGTGTGTTACATAGGAAAATAGGATTATCATAAAATAAATGATATATACGAAAGGGATTTTAAAATTGTAAGAAGTGTAATGCAGATGTACTTTACAAATGTAAGGTACTGCTATAACCAAGTTTTATGCATTTTAGCACATAAACAACAAAACACATAGTAAGTGTAAAGTCTGTGTTTCTCATAAGTTCCACATTTTAGAGACAGTTAGTAAGCAGATTGTAAGACTGGGCCTATATTTCTTTTAAAAGTGAGAATAAGAAGAAGAAAAAAAGGAGAGGAAGATGAGATGGAAGAAGAGGAAGAAAAGGCAGAAGAAGAGGAGAAGGAAGAAGAAGGAAGGGAAGAAGGAAGACATGAAAAATAAAACAAATCAAAATTACAAAACCAAAAAACCTACCAGACTGGTACTTTACAGAACAGATTTATATACTGTTACATGAAAAATAAGTAATAAGAAAATGCTAAGTCATCACAGTGGAGACAAAATTCAAACAGTATTTTAGTTTAACGGTTTTTAGTACAAATATCCATTGTTTTAAGAGTTTCACATTTTAGCATTCATGTTATATCAAAATGGAATCTGAATCTGTCACTGTTTTGGCATCATGACCTGATTTGTGAGGAGAGTAGGGGGCTCATTCTCTAGCAAAACACTCAGGTGTTTTGTGTATTATCTCACTTAACACTTGTAATCCTTCTCTCAATTACATATGACTTCTATTTCACATAAGAAGAAACTGATGGGAATTCCCTAGCGGTCAGTGGTTAGGACTCTGCGCTTTCACTGCAGAAGGCGTGGGTTCAGTCCCTCGAAAGCGTGGGTTCAGTCCCTCGTCGGGGAACTAAGATCCCACAAGCTGTGAGGTGCGGTCCCCTACCCAAAAAAGAAACTGATAAGACACATTCAAAATTATACATTCAGGAAGAGGTGAACTGTGGGAAACAGTCAGCCTTGAGAGCAAGCTGCAGACATGCCAGGCATGCCGCCACTGCTCCAAGGGACTGTGCCTACTTGCTTCCCTCCTTGTTTCATTCCATGGGAGATAAATCACCAGGGCCCAGAGATCAGAAAGAATGTAAAATGAGACAAGCAAAGCTGTCTCCCCCGCTGCACGTACAGGTTATTTTGGATGATTCTGGGTTTATGGGTTTTCTCTCAGGGAAGTTAACCTTGAAGCCGAGACAGTCTGTAGATGATATAAACCACCATCTGGCAACCAACCTCCCTTTTTCTAGTCTATATAATCTGCAACTGTAGCACAATAAAATTTGCCTTGCAACAATCAGTTGTCTTGGTCCTTCTGACTCCATTCATCTGTGCTATTTCAGTTCCTTACCCCTTCCCTTCTGACCCTGGGCGGTGAGATCCTCTTTTTCTGGCTGGTCCACGGCAGTGAACTTGTATTTGAAACCCATCATTACTAAAGCCAAAGACATTTTAATTTCATTACACCATCTCCTTTCTGCATACACTTATATTTTCTTAATAAATAGGTGAGAAATTAAAGGGGAGTTAGGTTAATTTGAATAATATTAGACACATAATTTAACACGTATAAAATTAACATTGTTTAGGTAATGCTTACAAAACTAGTAAACTTAGAGAAAACAAAATCAGCAAGATCAGTAGTCTAATTTCAAAATAACCCTTCAGATAATTTTCTACGTTTGATCAAATGAAGCATGTTTACTCTTAATTTGAATGTGGATATCTTTTTACAAAAAAATAAAGATTTCTTTACTGATCATTTAATTCATAAGAGAATCACAGTGTAAAATGTTCTGCCATAGCAATTTTTTCCTTTGGAAATTGCAAATAATCTCATTGAGGTCATTACCTATAAAAAGTAAATTCGAAGTTTTAAATTGATTGATTGGGAGGATAACAGTTGCACAGAGCTCAATTTTTCAAACTTCTCAGTTTACAGCAAATTATCATCTGTGTAAGATCATATTCTTGTTTGGATTGATCTTATTTTAGTTTCCACCTTAATCCACATTCCCTAATCCACATTCCCCAGTCACATCTGATGCTCCATAAAGTCCACAATAGGCACCTAGTCTAATATGTTTGATGTGTGTCCTTAGATAATGATATGATTTGGTAAAATATGTAATGTTTTGAGGTTTGTCTCAAATTTAAAATTATAACAATAATAGTGTGCTATGTAGCTTGTCCTGTTTCCTACTTTTTATTAATAAAACTATATTTTAATATTTATTTATTATTTTAGGTACATCTTATTTGTGGTTTCTAAATACATGGCATTTAAGAGAAGTCTATCCACAATATTTAATTTATTAATTACCCTAGAGATGAAGGAATAGACTGTCTCCAACTCTCGACTACCACAAATATATTCAATAAATAAATGTTCCATGGTCCCTCATGGATCTATTAGACAGTTCAGAGAAATTTTCTGGTATATATAAACAAGGCATGGAATTGCTGGATTAAAGGGACTACACACATTCAATTTGCTAAATACCATCAGATTGTTTTTTAGCATGGTTAACATTTCACTTTCATCTCCAAGTAGTAGTTTTGCTGTATATAATATTTGCAGAGATAAGCAGTCTTAGTTACCTGGTATCTTGGAGGTTGCCTGGCCAGAAACTGGCTTGTGTCTAGGTTCTGCCCTCACCTCAGGGGCAGAGGATGTACCTAATCACAATTTCTCTAGAGACTCATAGCTCCCTCTCCACAGCAAGACAATCTGCCACTTTCCCTATGCCCTTGTGATCTCCAGAGGTTGAGCAGCTATTTTCCCAGTGATTGGTTTAAATTGCTGTTATCTAATGTCAAGCTGTGATCCCATAAAAAGAGGTAACAATAGGAGATGATATCCAGTCCATTCAGATCAGCTCTAGACCAAGTTATCTACAATTTATCAGGAAGTCAGAGAAATATTTACCTGCTACCCTTATACATCTGAGATTTAGCAAGCACCAAAAAATGTATCTGGTGTTTACCCTCAAGCCAGAACATACAAAATATTACTCCACTGCCTGCTTGAAAATTAGTGTCCTTAGAGATAATATGATTATAATCTGATTCTTGTACTTTTTTAGATGACCAGCGTTTTCTCTCTTTTTTATAATATTCTCTTTATTTTGTTTTTCTAAAATTTCATGACAACATAGAGATATTTAAAATATTCTTTTCACTCATAATTTTGTTAAATTTCACCACAAGATGTCAAGGTGTGACTTTTTCTTTATCCATCCTATTTGGTACTTTATGATACACTTCCAACAGATGTTTTTCATCTTTATTTTAGTAAATTGTTAGTTATTACATTTTCAAATATTTCCTCATTTCCAATTGTTTTTCCTTTCCTTTTGGTAATATTATAAAATGGCTTACCTTATCATATATTAATATAGCGTCCCCTGCATTTCATTGATTGTTTGTACAGTGTATCTTTTCCCATCCTTTTACTTTCAATTTACCTACGTCTTTAAGTTTGAAAAGAGGTTCTTTCTTCAAAGAAGACATACAGATGGCCAGGAAACACATGAAAAGCTGCTCAACATCACTAATTATTAGAGAAATGCAAATCAAAACTACAATGAGGTATCATCTCACACCAGTTAGAATGGACATCATCAGAAAATCTACAAACAACAAATGCTGGAGAGGGTGTGGAGAAAGGGAACCCTCTTGCACTGTTGGTGGGAATGTAAATTGGTACAGCCACTATGGAGAACAGTATGGAGGTTCCTTAAAGAACTAAAAATAGAATTACCACATGACCCAGCAATCCCACTCCTGGGCATATACCCAGGGAAAACTGTAATTCAAAAAGATACATGCGGGCTTCCCAGGTGGCGCAGTGGTTGAGAGTCTGCCTGCCAATGCAGGGGACACGGGTTCGTGCCCGAGTCTGGAAAGATCCCACATGCCGCGAAGCGGCTAGGCCCATGAGCCATGGCCGCTGAGCCTGAGCATCCAGAGCCTGTGCTCCACAATGGGAGAGGCCACAACAGTGAGAGGCCCGCGTACCGCAAAAAAAAAAAAAAAGATACATGCACCCCAATGCTCACTGCAGCACGATTTACAATAGCCAGGACATGGAAGCAACCTAAGTGTCCACTGACAGATGAATGGATAAAGAAGATGTGGCACATATATACGATGGAATATTACTCAGCCATAAAAAGAAACGAAATTGAGTTTTTGTAGTGAGGTGTATTGACCTAGAGTTTGTCACAGAGAATGAACTAAGTTAGAAAGAGAAAAACAAATACTGTATGCTAACATATGTATACAGAATGTAAAAAAATATGGTTCTGATGAACATGGGGCAGGACATAAATAAAGACGCAGACATAGAGAATGGACTTGAGAACACGGGAGGGGCAGAAGGGAAGTTGGGACGAAGTGAGAGAGTAGCACTGACATATACACGCTACCAAATGTAAAATAGATAGCTAGTGGGAAGCAGCTGCATAGCACAGGTAGATCAACTCCTGCTTTGTGACCACATAGAGGGGTAGGATAGGGAGGGTGGGAGGGATGCTCAAGAGGGAGGGGATATGGTGATATATGTATACAAATAGCTGATTCACTTTGTTATACAGCAGAAACTAACACAACATTGTAAAGCAATTATACTCCAATAAAAAATTATAATGGGTAAAAAATAACTGTAAATTAAACAAAAAGGGCTATGGGAAACCCAACATGACTGCTTGGCTCTTCCTTGATCTCTGGCAAGCCCCAATTTTCATCTGATGTGTTAATACTTTCTCTTGCTGAAAGGCTTATGCCCTCATGATGGCAAACTATTAGAAAATATGTTTCCCACTTGGAGTATACCTTCTGCAATCTCCAGTGATCAAGGCACCCACTTCATTGGGCAAACCATACAAGCCTTAGCAAAAGCCTTCCAAACTTCTTGGATTTATCACTGTCTCTATTACCCTCAATCATTAGACAAAGTTGACAGAAATAATGGAAAAACTAGACTCAAGCAGAACAAGAATTAATTACACTGGAGTGAATGAAGTGATAAATAAGATTATAATTTTTATGACTTTGTCCAAAATATTACTACTTTTTAATCTTTTGTTTTCCAGTTACAAGGAAATCTTTTTTAAGACTTACATCAACTTGGTAAATTATACCTTTGTAAACAGAATTGAAACTTTTATCATTTTCTTCCAACCTGATAACTGCAAATTTCAGAAATTCTTAAATTAAAACTGCCCTCTTCTTGAAGCCCTTCAGACTGAAACTAGACAACATGATATAAGCTTCTGAGAAATTGCCATAACAATGCTGGTGTCTGTTGCAGTATGAGCCATTCAGAAAATTTACCTGAACACCCGATGACATCATCAGAGATACTTCAAACTATAAAAGATCCTTCAACTCTGACATCTAAAAATCTTTTTAATCAATGGCCCCTGGACTCAGAAACTCAATTACAGTTTGCACCAATCATTAACCTTTGGGGATTATTTTGTTTCCATATAAAAGACTCTTACTAGATACCTGATTGCTTGCACCTTTGGGAGCCCACCTATATCACCACCTCCTAAAATGAGATACAACGGTTTAACTGAACTGACCTGTTCTCAGAACTGAAAACTGATTCAAAGAAATGGAAGACTCTAATAACCCATTCTCTATCCCCACAGCCACCAGCTCAGGTTTTTATATGTAAAAACTTCCAGAAACATATCAGAGGAGGGAACTGTTGGGGTCAGGGTTGGCCGCCCCAAAAATGTGCCTCAATGGTATATTGATTATTTAAATTTAAGTTACTTAAGAAACAGCTGATGCAGGAGGGACACTCTGACCCTCCTTTTTGTCTCCCTAAAAGCAGGAAATAAATCTCCCATATAAAAGGTATACTCCCTGCATCTGAAATGTCACCCTTATCACCAGAGATAGGAAATCCTGGCCAGAAACCTATATAAACAAACCTTATTATTTCTTTAACTTAGTACCCCAAGTCCAAATTCTGTTTAGGTTCTTCACTGATTGAGCAGCCAAAACCAAAGTTTCTTTGTCCTGCCAATTCCTCACAAATGTATTGTTTCTTTGTCTATAACTGCCCAACAAAGGGGAACTTGACCTCTCCTTGGAAAAGAATGTTGTTTTTATATAAGAAAATCAGGAAAAGTGGTCCAACAATCAGAAATATTAAAGGCTAATATTGCTATTTTTAAAAAACAGGCTGAGCAGTCTCTTGGGACCAAACTGACCTATTTAGTTGGTTACCTTCTGGAGTAACCTCCCTTTTAGGATCAGGACTACAGTTCTTATCAGTAATTGTCATTTTAGCCCTATTTGTTTGTTATTCAAACTAATCAATTGTGTTATTTCAAAAATGTTTAATGCAGGATCTATTAGGGTAATGGTGAATGAGAGGTTAAGTCTTTACCTCATCACCTGCCCATGCATTCTCAGAGAGGTCAACCAGCTTTGGGATCTTGATTGAGATATGATCTGCCCATTGTATAGTCAGGGGGAACACAATACAAGTGCTTCTTGTCTCCTGGGCTGCGGTCATAAGAAACCCCAAATAAGCCCCTTTTAATTTTAATCAGGTCTCCATTTCTGAAATTTTAGTTAACAAATGAATCCAATGTATAGGGTTGATGCTGTAGGCCATTTTCCTTGAAACTTTGACTACTGGCCTAGGGCTTTCTTATAATTATCTTAGAAGAATATTTTTCTGGTAGCAAGGGTACAAAGCTTAGGTGCATGGCATGGAGTTTTTGCCTCACACGTAAACAAAGCAGAGGAGACAGCGCTATCTGAAGACTCAGAGAAGTTTATCTTAAGGAGATGATTTCTGAGGTGGGTCTTGAAGTGTGATAATAAGTTTCTCTGGAAGGAAAAAAGGGGTAGTAAGAAGGCAGTGAGGAAATATCACCAGGAAAAGTAATAATGCATAAAAAATCATCACTGTGTTTGAAAGAAGTGCAGTTAGTATAGTTTTCACTGCATATTAAGTGAAAGGTGGAGAAAGTGTGGCCTGAAGTTGTAATATTTTGCATACCCTGTATGTGAGTTTAATTTTTGTTCTCTTCAGTTGTGGCCTATAGGCAAGTTACAGGAGAATTCCCTGGGGGAGATTTACTGTACTAGAGGGTACCGAGGCACACCTTTAGAGCATCTCATTCAGCGGCTCCAACTTCGGAACCTGGAAACAAGACAAAACAAACAAACAAAAAATTAAAGCAGAAACTCCTAAGATGACTTTTTTATGTAACTAGATTTGAAAACCATCTCCATGTGAAGCAGACTTATTTGAGGGATTTTAAGGACATGAGTGATTTAGTCAGGTTGCTATTTTAGATCAGACACTGATAGAAATATAATGAATTTAAGGTAAAGAAGGGACAGGTTTTCACCTTTGAAATTTTTGTATACCTTATTTATTTTGCTTATTTTATCTAATTCTATCGGAATATATGCTACACAAATTTAAGGACTCTTGCCTATTTTGTTCATTGATTTCTTTGTCCTTAGTATTTAGAACACTAAGTGACACATCAGAGATGTGCAGCAAATATTTGTGGAATTAAATGTGGCTAGTTCACACCAGACAGGTTTAAGAAAACACTATTTTTTAATCATAATTAGGAAAAGTTCAAATAACAACAAGTAAAATACTGAAAAATAGTTATTTTGTAGTTTAGTTTAAATCTGTCCATTACTCAAGAAGTTGCTCAATAAAATTTATCAAATGAAAATCTGAGCAAAGATATTCTCTTAGAAACAGAGAAACAAAGCTACCAACAAACAGTTGATCATAGAATATATATTTTTTCTTAAAATGAAAGGGGAATTTCTGACAGTTGACATACAGAAATAGATTAATTCTTTTCTAGGATATTCTCTGTAAGATTAATATTAAGAAAAACATCCCAAATGATTCAGTTGATGGTGTTTGTGTCTTTGAATCCAGCTCTCTCTGGTCATGAATATAACTGCATAAAGAATATTTGTAAGTGTATTTAAATTAACAGTGAATATAATTGTGTTTATATATAAATGGATCTTTTGAATGATGTGTCCACAAGGGACAGCCTTAAAGTTCACATTCTCTAACACATGTGATGTTTACAAAATACACCACAAAATACAAAATTGATTCTTTCTTAGATTTTTCAATGCCTTTTGTAAGAGTCATTGTTAAGCTTCAGTTATATTTCTACAATCTGGTGATGGTTATCTGCAATAAATTTCATACTGAAGAATTTGGTTAAAAATAAAGAGAAACTTTAAATCAAAAATATAATTGAATACATCTCTAAAATAAAGTGTCTGTTATATTTTATCAAAATTTTATCTTTTATGTGCTTCATGTACTTAAATAGAAATTTTTACTTTTTAAATTACTTTGCTCAGGTGTGATCTTCATGCAATAAAATGATGATTTTTGTGTACAGATTGAGGTGCTTTGACAAGTGCAAATGTCTGTATAACCACAGCTACAATCAAGATCAATACATTTTCATCATCCTTAAGTGTTCTGGTGTGTTTCTTTGCGGTCAAACTCACCTATTTCTAGTCCAACACAACCCAAATGTGTTTCACTGTAGATTAGTTTTGCCTGTTCTAGACTTTCCTCTAGGTGGAGTCATGCTCTCTTTTGCATCTGGCTTCTTTTGCTCATCATAAAGCTTTTGAGATCCACCTGTATTGTTGCATGCATCATAGTCTCTTATTTTTCTTGCCTAGAAGGTTTACATCTTATGAATATAGCACAGTATGTTTATCCATTCACCTACTGATAGGCATTTGGGTTGTTTCTAGTTTCAGGCCATTATGAATACAAATGTTATGGATACTTGTATACAAATTTTTCTGTAGAGTTGTAGATGTGTTATTACTTCTTTTAGGTAAGTGCTTAGGGGTTGAAAACCTGAGTGTGTGTTTAACTTTATAAGAAACCATCAAACCATTTTCCAAAGTGATTTTACAAATTTATCTCTACACCAACCATGTATGAGTTTTATTTGCTTAAAATTCTTGCCATTATTTTATATTATCGGTATTTAAAGCTTAGCCATTCCAGTGTATGTTTAGTGGCATCTCATTGTGCTTTTAACTTATATTTCTTGATGGCTAAGGATGTTGACCATCTTTTCATTGGCCTATTTGTTATTCCATGTCTTCTTTTGTGAATTATCTGTTCAAAACTTGCCCATTTTTTTCTGAAATTGTTTTAATATTTTACTCTTTTACCTTTCCAAAAAAATGTTTACAATTTCTCAAGTTCCATAAAACAACTTGAGATCCTGATTTGCATGTCATTCATGGAAAAGTTATTTGAAACTATTTACATGCTTTCTATAATCCAGGCACTGTTCAAGGACTGTGGATATGCCACTGAATAAAACTGATGCACTCCTTTATTTCGTGGATGTTATATTCTAGCAAGGGAAGAAATACATTAAGTAAAGATAGATAGATAGATACATACATACATATATAAATACATACATATACCAATAGTGATAATAATTCAGGGCAAGTAGTGTTGTCGTGGATTTTATTTAAATAGTGTCATATGGTTTTCATCTTTTAGAAGGTGAAATTTAAACATATACCAGAATGAAGTTGGGGGTTAAGATCTGTTGATAACTGGGGGAAAAAAGTACAGGCAAAGGAGACAGCAAGTGCCAAAGACTCTGAGATGGGTGCATTCTTGATGTGTTCAAGAAATACTAAAGAGACAAATGTAGATGAATAGAAATAAGCAAGTGGAAGAGGGTAAGGAATGACAGAGAAACCAATATGGATGGGTTAAAAGATTTTTAAAGAACCACACTGGGTCTCTGTGGAGCACAGCTTGATGGGGTCAAGGAAGACTAGATAAGAAGCTATTTCAATGATCCAGAGATCCATGATGAAGGTGATAAGAATCTTCAGGCTCTGATTATTTTGGAATATAGAAGCAGGAGAGATTTCTGATGGCCAGATGTAAGATAACAAGAAAAAGAAGCATTTGTCATGACCTATAGAATATGCAACACCAAGAGTGAACCCTAATGTAAACTACGGAATTTGAGTGATAATGACATGTCAATGTAGGTTCATCAGTTATAACAAATGTGCCACTCTGGTGCAGATTGTTGATAGGGGAGGAGGTTGTGCATGTGGGGGGGGAAAGGGTATATACGGAAAACTCTGTTCTTTCTACTCAATTTTGCTGTGAACCTAAAACTGCTCTAAACAATAGTCTATTAATTAAAAAGTAAATAATAGGTTAACATTTTTCTAAAGCAAAGGAGAATGGAGTTGTCATTTATGAAGATGGAGAAACTGGGAGGAAAATTTGTTACTATGTTGAGAATCATGAGTTTAATCCTGGATAAACTACATGTGATATGCCTGTTAGATTTACAAGTGAAAGTATTGAATAGGTACTTAGAAGTATGATTCAAAAGTTCAGGAGGGAGATCTAGGCTGGAAATAAAAATTTAGAAAATGTAACTCTATTGATTGTTTTAAAATTTATAGGGATGTGGATGTGATCACTTAAGGAGTGAGTGGAAATAGAAACTGCAATATTTCCAGTTCAGGAAGGTAAGGAGAAACCACTGAAAGGAGGTGGAAAAGGAGATCCCAGTGAGGAAGGAGGAGAACCAAAAATGGTAAGATACAACAACTGATCTTTGGATTTGGCCACTAGAAAGTCACTGATATCATAGACAGGTGAATTTTTTTTTTTTTTTTTTTTTTTTAAGTAGTGGGAATGAAAGTCTAATGGTTTGGATTTAAGGAAGAACAAGAGAAAGGCTCTCTGGATTTCTACAGGACAAACTGGCTAAATCAGTTTATTTTAGCATATCCTCCAAATGCATATATGTCAACAAGGAAAACTAATATAATCTACAATCAATATTACCATTCAGCATAAATTAAAGACATAGACTGCAACAAACTTTAACTTAATGTGAAAAATGGAGAAATAAACTACTGAAACTGATGCCGGAAGCTCGGCCTCTCTGCACTGGTGCCAAATCAAATCACAGAGACAGAGTTTTGGGTGAAGTAGAAAAGAATAGCTTTATTGCTTTGCCAGGCAAAGGGGGACACAGAGAACTCCTACCTTGGAAAACTATGTGTCCCAACCCGAGAGGATTTGATGAGGAGTTTTATGGCAATAGTTCAAGGGTGGGGTTGCTGACAAGATTAGGGTGTGTGCAGGGTCTCAGGTGGTCTGGTCTCTTAATCTTTTTTTTTTTTTTTTTTTTTTTTTTTTTTTGCTGTACGCAGGCCTCTCACTGTTGTGGCCTCTCCCGTTGCGGAGCACAGGCTCCGGACGCGCAGGCTCAGCGGCCATGGCTCACGGGCCCAGCCGCTCCGCGGCATGTGGGATCCTCCTGGACAGGGGCACGAACCCGCTCCCCCTGAATCGGCAGGCGGACTCTCAACCACTGCGCCACCAGGGAAGCCCTCAGTCTCTTAATCTTGATAAGCTTCTCTGGTCTCTTTAATCTCCTTGGCTGCTCCTCCCTTGATTAGCAACTGTTTGAATTTGCCCTTTGGAACTCAGGGGAGGTAATGGAGGCTGGAGTCTTGAAGGCTTCCGTGCCCAGGAAATCCACAGGGTCCTTTTCGGTTTCAAAACCGGGAGAACCAGCTGCCACACAGAGCATAGAATTGGGAGAAAACCAGGCAGGAAACAGAAGACTCCTTTTCTAAGTAGAAAACATGTGAATATGATTTGTTTTTTCCTGTGGCTCCTTGGAGACCCTTTTCAGTACATAATAGCTGGATGTGCACTACCTAGTCAAGGTTGTTACATAAATGTATGTATGCTCTTGCTGAGACTTGCTGATGAAATGTTAGTCATTTCATATGGATGATATTAAATATTAGCCATTGAAAACTGATTTCTTTTCATATTGCCCCAAATTAATGGTTTATTTCTGCAAACACATTTTTAAAAAATGCATTTATTGAGTCTATCTTCTGGGAAACCAAATGGATGGTTTAGCCTACATAAAACTTCATTTATGTTAGTCTCACATTTCTATGTAAAAATTATAATTTCCAATTATATAATTCATAATGAAAATTTAATCCTTTGAAAAACATTTCGTAAGTATATATGTAATTTGAGAATTTGTTTCTAAATAAAATGTATATAATGTGGCAATTACTCCAGAGGAGATTAGCTTGTTGTTTCATTAACCTGCTTAGATATGAGATTTTATTAATGCATAGCTTATAGTCAAACTTCCATGATGATATTCAATTTAAGAAATAAGGAAGATTAATAATATTGTAAAAACTAAAACTATATATATACACGCTATAGGCAAAAAATTAGAATAGCTACTTCATCATATAGAAAAGGAAACCAGAGCTTTATAGCTCTTATTTAACTTACCTAGTCAAAATCATACACTAAAAATATTCTTCTTGAATATAAAACATTGGCAAAAACAATCCACACATTGCCAAAGAAATGAAATTTCAAAACCAGCAATTAGGAACCATGTGAGTTGGAGTGGGGCGGGGGGAACTCCTGAATCTGGAATTACAAATCTCTACTGCCTTAATAGCAAATCATTCATTTCCTTAGTAAACTTGCATAGGTGTTGTAATAGGTTAAAGAATGTGTGCTAGAGTGCTTTAAAAAGTATAAAGTCCTAATTATATATATCAGATACTATTAGTTTTTGCATAATAAATAATATACATGATTTTTATGCATCAACTACATCACAAGTCAGATATACAAGAAGATGCACATGACACAAAGTTGCAGATGTAACATTTGCACATCCAGGTCTTATTAAATAAAAATTTTGAATATAACTATATTTCTTTATATTGTATTATATATTACTATAATATTTGTATAGATATTAATGCAACTAACAATCTTATTGATTGATTTTTTTTTCTCACAAATAGAATTAGCACTGAGATCATGTAAAACACAAATAGACCTCAGCCAGGGAGGGCTGGCTCCCCCCAAAGAAACAATGCATTGTGGGGACTCCATCTTCAATTAGTTTTATTAATAAAGTTTATGCTATTTCAGTATTTCAGTGATATTCCCACCCCAAAACTAGGTATGATAATAGAAGAGGCTTAGAGATGTGTTCTAAAGGTGAAATTTAGGTAGGTTGTGAATTATAGTACTACAATATTGTTAAACTGGGGAAAAAAGGCAAATGTATTCCTAAAACTCTGCCCAAATCTATTGCTTTGGGGAGGGGAAGTTGACACAAACTTTACCTGTGGGATAAAATTTATATGAAAAAGAAGCAGATGACTTCAACACCAGTAGTTATTCCTTTTTAGCACATCACCATTTATATCACATGCGCTCTAATCCTTACCTACAGCTCCCTTCCCTTGCAAAATCAAATCCCCTACAGATTCTCTCAAAAACAGGTAGATTTCATTTGCCTGAGGATTAGTATTGATTTCATTTTGTAAGAACTCCTGCACTTCTGCCCTCCACGCAAAATGAATTATTTGTCTATCAATGTGTGGGGGACTGCAGTTCCTCTTCCTTGAGACAAAGCTATTTATTTATTTTATTCTTAGAGATAAAAGGCATAAATGTATATGTTAACTCACCGATGCTCATTTCTCTTAAAGAATAATTTTTAAAATGTCAAGTGTAAAAGACTGACAAGAGGATTTTTATTTTGTTTTGTTTCTATTTTAATAGGGAAATCCTTAAAGAAGGTAAACATCATTCTGGGTCTGAAGAGAGAAAGAGCTTGCTGCCTGAGGTAAGAACATGCAATGAAAAGCTTTCAGAAAAAGTAGCTTCAAAGTAAGTGATGTTCACAGATTTCAATAGTATTTAAGAGTTGGTTTTACATTCACCTGAGAAGGAGTAAATACAAGTTACACGGATAGGTACAAATCTGAAAGTTCATGATTTATGAGGTTATTTTTTTTCCATTTAATAGAGTTGAATTCTTTATAAAAGAATTTCATTCCTAGAAGAGTCATTAGTCTAGGTATCAAGGTATATGAAACAGTATTCAGACTCTAACATACATAAAAATAGCCCAGAAGTCTCATTTTAAAAAAATGAGTTTTTTATTCTGTTCTCAGAGATTCAGTAAATTAGAGATGGAGAAAAGTAGCCCAGGTGACTCTGATACAGGTAGTCCATAGACACCTAAATGTTGAAAAACACTGAGTATTGTTTAACAATGACCATATGGGAAAGCCACTCCTCTGGGATGGGCACTGAGAACATTCACTTGATAATTTTTTCTGCCACAAGCCTCATTAATAATAATATTTCCTAGATGTAAATAATATCTTGTTGAAGCCTCACAACAAACATGATAGAGACATTATCTTTATCACCATTTTCAAGTTGAGAGAATTGAAACATGGACAGTTTAAGTAATATATTCTTAATCCATTCAATAAATAATAATAAAGTGCCTATTATGTGCCAGGCATTTTTCTTAATGGTTAGCAAACTGTGGTGAACAAAACAAATCAAATCCTTGTTCCTATGATGGAACAGAGTTGTAGAGAGAGAAAATCAAATATGAACAAATAAATGCAAGAATTAGACGATTTCAGTGGTTTGCAGAAAATACCAAAGACATTATAATATAAATTAGATGTTCAGAGAAGGCCTAACGGAGAAGGTATTTTTGACTGATACCTGAATAACAAGAAGGACACCGGCTGTGAAAAGAAGCTAGCAGATAATTCCAGACAGAGGAAACAGCAAGTGTAAAAGGCTCAAGTCATTTATGTTAAAGTCTGCAGTTGTAACTCTTTGAGCTGGATTTTTTTTTTTTCTAATAGCTGACTATTTTATGTTTGTACTTTCCTCAAACAGGCATGTACACCTGGAGGTATATTACTTGAGTTTATAACAGACAAGGACTCTCATACTAATTGTCAAGTAACACAAAAATATTTTCCCCTGAGGAGCTGAACAGAGTGCACCTTAATGAGATGAGAGTGAGGCTGCATAAGTCACCACTGTGTGTGGCCTTAGCAGTTACTCACTTGTTTGTGCAATGCTGTAAGTCAAGGAAGCATGAACAAAAGGAAGAAAAGTGAATGCTCTGAACATGGAGAAGCTGAATAGTTTCAATAACTAGGAAGTTCTCAGTAAACATATTTGGCTACCAAAGATTAGGGGATAAAAGATAATAACTAGAATTTTGAACTCAGGTCCTTTGACCAAATGCTCATCTGAGTGGCCTGTGGTCAAAGAAAACCTTTATCTAAATATACATGGTTCCTGGAATCCATGGAACTCTTGATATATGAAGTATTATAATATCAAGTTATAAATTTTAGTTAAAATAAAGATGTTGGTTGCCTCATTGTGTGACAAAAAATGATTTGTTCAAAAGTTTTTCAAATGTAAACACTAGTGGTTAATAACTAGCTCCTAATTAAGAGTAAGTTGTGTCCCTTTCTAAGATCTTTTTGTCCCTTATTTTATGTACTGTCTAATACATAAAGCTAAAGCTAATTTCAAGGGAGGAAATATTTATTGTTACTTTGGAAAATTAAAAACAATGCAAAATTGATTTGGAGCATTATGGATTCTTAATGCTTCTACTTGAAGACTTAAGAAAATAAAAATGCTCTGTGACGTTAATAGCTTTTGATTTCTTCAGAAGTGGAATTCTTATAGCTGATCTAGAAGTTTTACCTGAACTAATAAATCATAGCTTAATCTTCTCATTAAAAATGAAAATATTACAAGCATCATATTTTCAAAATAAAAAGTGATCTGAGTCCTGGGAAAATCCCATGGTTTATCCTATTTAGAGATAGAAAAATAGGTGAGGTTGAGGAAAACATAGGAAGAACACTCTTTGACATAAATCACAGCAAGATCTTTTTTGATCCACCTCCTAGAGTGATGGAAATAAAAACAAAAATAAACAAATGGGACCTAATGAAACTTAAAAGCTTTTGCAAAGCAAAGGAAACTACAAACAAGCTGAAAAGACAACCCTCAGAATGGGAGAAAATATTTGCAAACGAATCAATGGACAAAGGATTAATCTCCAAAATATATAAAGAGCTCATGCAGATCAATATTTAAAAAACAAACAACCCAACCAAAAAATGGGCAGAAGACCTAAATAGACATTTCTCCAAAGAAGACATACAGATGGCCAAGAAGCACATGGAAAGCTGCTCAACATCACTAACTAGTAGAGAAATGCAAATCAAAACTACATCACCTCACACCAGTTAGAATGGACATCATCAGACAATCTACAAACAACAAATGCTGGAGAGGGTGTGGAGAAAAGGGAACCCTCTTGCACTGTTGGTGGGAGGGTAAATTGATACAGCCACTATGGAGAACAATGTGAAGGTTCCTTAAAAAACTAAAACTAGAATTACCATATGACCCAGCAATTCCACTACTGGGCACATACCCAGAGAAAACCATAATTCAAAAAGAACACATGCACCCAATGTTCATTGCAGCACTGTTTACAATAGCCAGGTCATGGAATCAACCGAAATGCCCATCGACAGACAAATGGATAAAGAAGATGTGGTACATATATACTATGGAATACTACTCAGCCATAAAAAGGAACGAAATTGAGTCATTTGTTGAGATGTGGATGGATCTAGAGGCTGTCATACAGAGTGAAAAGTAAGTCAGAAAGAGAAAAACCAATATCGTATATTAACGCATATATGTGGAACCTAGAAAAATGGTACAGATGAATCGATTTTGAGGGCAGAAATTGAGACACAGATGTAGAGAACAAATATATGGACACCAAGGGAGGAAAGTGGCTAGAGGGGGTGGGGATGGTGGTGTGCTGAATTGGGTGATTGGGATTGACATGTATACACTGATGTGTATAAAATGGATGACTAATGAGAACCTGCTGTATAAAAAAATAAATAAAATAAAATTCAAAAAAAGAGGAAAAATAGATGAGGTATAAGTCAAAATCTTCAAAGTGTTTCAGGGTTTCTTGCTCTACCCACTTTACTTCAGGACTTCCAATATCCTAAACTGATGTCATTTAATCTTCTCCTACAGGCTCAGGGTTCAATCAGATTACTAGCAAGGAATGCCAAAGATCAGAACAGTTCAAAGCTCAGCCTCAAATCTGCCCTACTGCTTTTTAGGACTTTTACTTTTCATTTTTTGCCTTATTCTTCATAACCACTTCACTGGCTTATATTTCTGTAAAGACCACTGAGAACCTTTGTTATACAATTAGCAATTTCTTTAATTTGACTTTGTTTTGTGGTCTGGGGTTCTGCCCCTGGAACCTGGTCCCCAAAGCAGCCTCTCCTACTTTTGCAACATCAATGCATCACCCTCTGCTGTCATCCAAGCTTCAGCATCCATTTGCCAATATGCTGGGATCCTGCCCACTTTCAGACTTCCTGATACAAAGGTTAGGTTTTATTCTAGGTGACTTTCGTCTGCTAAGAAAGTACTTCTTTGTATAGCACAGGGAACTCTACTTCACTTCGCTGTATAGTAGAAACTAACACAACATTGTAAAACAACTATACCCCAATTAAAAAAAAAAAGTACTTCTTAAACCTGACTAAATAGTGTGAGCTAGATAGGATTTAGAGTCCACCAATCAGATGCATTCATGTAAAACTTAAATTTAGAACTAAGTGGGGAGAGGGGCAAGGCATGTGAATTTTAGTCAAGATGAACGGGTTCTGAGGCCAACAGCTGTACTGACAATTTACCAAATTGGAAGGGAGCACTAAGTAGTTCCATTGGTGGCTTGGCCCATTTATGCAATGTGGCTTTGTGAGAATTCTTGGAGACTCAGCGTATTGCCCATTTCTCCGTCTTTCCCAATGATTTTGTGAGCTCTTTAATATCCTATAACTAAAGTTTCCAAAAATTCTTGGTTCAAAGTGCCCTTGGTGTCCCAGTAAGTTTTGTTTTTTCCCAAAGTGGTATTGGAATTTAAACTCTAAAATCCATGTTCATAAGTATAATCTTTAACATATTTATTATGTTCCATTTATTAAATAGGTCAAAACAGCTTAATAGTAGTAGTTTCCACAGTGCCCAATACATGTCAATGTGCTCAGCTCAAAAATTTAAACTATCACTTGGCATCTCTGTGAACTGGCTACCTTCACAGTAGCACCAGAGGGTGCCTTGGCCAGAGTTTGGGAACTGTGGCCCAATGGTAAATTACATTCTGTTCATACTAGCACAGAGTCTGTTTATTCAGCCTTTTCAATGTTTCTAAAAACTCTTTAGAATAAATTATTTGTTCAACCTAGTTAAAACAAATATCATATATTAATGCATATATGTGGAATCTAGAAAAATGGTACAGGTGAACTTATTTGCAGGGCAGGAATAGAGATGTAGACATAGAGAACAGACGTGTAGACATGGGGGAGAAGGGGAGGGTGGGACGAATTGGGAGATCAGGATTGACATATATATATACTACCATGTGTAAAATAGATAACTAGTGGGAACATGCTATAGAGCACAGGAAGCTCAGCTTGGTGCTCTGTGATAACCTAGATGGGTGCGATGGGGATGGGGGATAGGAGGGCGGTCTGAGAGGGGATATAGGTATACATATAGCTGATTCACTTCATTGTACAGCAGATACTAACACAACATTGTGAAGCATAAAAAAACAAACAAACAAAAAACAGATTTTATATTTGCAACTGAATCCAGACTGATACAGGGTAATCCTATCATCACATCTTTGAAATAGAAGAGAAAGGTGCATGTTGAGAAGACAGTAACTTTCCCAAACAGCTCCTAGGTGGCAGAACTGGGATTCTAAGGCAGGTAATTGTTCCTCCAGGACTAGATGCAGTAAACACAATTCTATTCTACCTCCAACTACATGGGAGGAAAATGAGGCTCAGTGAAGTTCATTTGCAAAGTTGAAATCACCTTCACAATAGTGGAGATGAGTCTTGAAGCCAGGTGTGTCTAATTATGAAATATATCTTCTTATAATATTCTATCCTTACTATTAACTATTTGGTAATATGGGGGCAATTTTTTTTCCATTCTGTAGCTATTAATGTGCAAACATCCTCCCATGCCTACTGCTTCAAGGATATTGTACTTAAATTACATGACATATAATAGTTTTCAAGCACTGTTTCTACTCCATTTAGAGAAGAAGGGGATGTTGCTGGGTTTTCCATAATTGACATCAAAGTGACCACTCAGTTTTTTATGAAAAAGGCATAGATTTCTGCCTTCACTTTACATATATAATACATGGACTAGAATAATTAGATTTCAGGTTTCTGCTAGGAATGTTCTTGGATATAAAACTCCATTTGTTTTGAACCAATAAATATATGCAGTCTAAAGCATGAAAATTTGCCCATGTTTTGGGATTCTCTAAATTTTATTTCCAGATTCACAATTCTTTATAATTTTAAATCTAATTTATATTTTACTTGCTCAAAATTACTCTTCTAGCAACTTCTTACAATGTGTTATTCCTAATGAATTCATTTGCATCTGTGCCACTAAAACTATGTTATAGGTTCCCAGTTTTCTTACTTGAGAGCACACTTTGATTCTAATAATTTTCTCTAAAATTCATGTTCAACGAAATTAAGAATTCTCTAGTTAAATATATAAATTACTAATAGAAATATTGAAGTATTAGATATACCTCAAATGTTGAATTGATCCTCTTTATTCATGGATTCTGCGTTTGTGAATTTGCTTATTTGCTAAAATTTATCCTTAACCCCAAAGTCAATACTTGCATCATTTTCACAGACATGCACAGAGTGGTGAAAAATTTGAGTCCCCTATACACATATATCTAGCTGAGGTCAAACAAGGCAATGCTCTGCCTTCTTGTTTCAGCTCTCACAGTATAAACAAGTGTCCTCTTTGAGGTCTGCTTAATGCCATGGTTTCACCTTGTTGTGCTTTCTGTTAGTGATTTTGCTATTTAAAACAGCCCCCAAGTGTAGTGCTGAAGTGCTACCTAGTGTTCCTAAGAGCAAGAAGGCAGTGACATGTCTTTACAGAGAAGCTTAGTTCAGGCAGAAGTTATAGTGGGGTTCATAATGAGTTCAATGTTAATGAATCAACAATATGTATCTAATAAGGTGGGTGACTTTAAAAAGAAACAAACATAAAACAAGGTTATGCATTGATTGATTGACAAAACGTGTAACCAGAGGCTCACAGGGACATAAACCTGTATTTCCCCTTGGAGCCGTGGTTAACTATTCACTAATCCATTGTTAACGAAGACTTTATAGAACATAATTACCACAAATAATAAGAATCAACTGTATTAGAAAATAATTTTTTCACTATAAAGCAGAAATGCTGCTGCTGAAAATTACTGCACCATTAATGAGATTTTTCTGTATCTGACCAAATTGCTCCCACTGGGCACTGAAATTGAGATGCTCTCAAATATCCATTTATTTTTTAAAATGAAAAAGATCATAGTAAAATATATACTAAAACTAAGCTGCATCACTAGTGATTTACAAAAATGAAGCGGTTACCTAATAATTATGTCTGTGACCTCTTCTATATACGATATAAAATTCAATCAGACATGGCAGAAAGGTTATATAAATTTGAATCTACTCAGATACTCTATGACAAACAGAAAATTAAGTTATTAAATTATTTGACAAGTAATTTGTCAAACAAATGTATAGATCATTCATTTTAGAGTCATTTAAATTCTAACATTGTAAGAATAATATAATGTAATTTTTAATACATACTTTGTTACCATTTATGTTCAGCTTAGCTTTGTGTTTGTTTTGTGAAGCAAAATCTTTATCATTGTAGTTGTTAGAGACACATTTAAGAGTATACTAGGGTTCTTCAGAGAGACGGTCCCAATAGGATACATAGGATTGGTTTCAGGACCCACCACAGGTACCAAAATCTGGGATACTCAAGTCCCTTAAGTAAAATGACATAGCACAGTAGGCCTTCTGATCTAGGGGTTCCATATCCACAAACGTGATATATCTACTGATCTGTGGTTGGTTGAATCTGTGGATTTGGAATCCCTGGATACAGATGGCCGACTGTAAATAAATAGGTAGATAGGTAGATAGATAGATAGATAGATAGATAAAGATAATATAAAGAATTTGCTCGTGCAGTTATGGAGACTGACAAGTCCCAAGATCTTCAGTTGGCAAGACGAAGACCCAGGAAAGCTGATGGTTTATATCTAGTCTGAAGGCTGGCAGGCTCAAAACCCAGGAAGAGCCACTGTTTCAAGTTCAAAGACAGGAAAAAAAGACATATTCCAGCACTAAAATAATCAGGCAGAAGGAGTTCCCTCTTATTCAGATGAGGGTCAGCCTTTTGTTCTATGCAGGCTTTCAACTGATTGGATGAGGCCCACCCACATTAGGGAGAGTCATTGGCTTTAGTCAGTTTTTTTTTATTTAAATGTTAAATTCATTCAAAAACACCTTCACAGAAACACCCAGAATAATGTTTGAACAAATATCTGGGCACCCTGTGGCCCAGTCAAACTGGCACATAAAATTAACCATCACAGTGATCAAGATACATTGAGTCACAAACTTAGAATAATTTATTTTATTTAATAGACATTTATATTGAAGAGGCATTATTCTAAGAAATTTATAAATGTTTTCTCAATTAAATTGCATAAACATCCCAAGTAGTAACTCTTAAAGATGAAAAAACTGAAGCACAGTGAAGTTAATTAATTTCCCTAAAGTAACACAGCTGGCAAGTTCTAGAGCCAGATATCAAACCCACGCCATAATCCAGAAGCACTAAATTATCTTGCCTTTGCATCTTTCTTTACAAATCCTCCCAAACTCCTAAACTCACTTTATCCTTACAATAAAACCCTGAGACAACTATTATTACCTCCATTTTTCAGATGGGAAAATTGAGTTTCAGAATAATTATTCAGGTTTAGAAAATTAGAAGTATAGTTAAGCCAGGACTAAATTGCATCCTTTTTCCCAATCCCTGAATGATTCTCAGTTGTAAAATGGAAGCACTGGATAAAAACATTTTTCTTTTGAGCTATTGTAGTATAGCCAACTTAAATGTTATATACAATGTACTTAAAAAAATCATGTAGAATCAGAATTTCTAAAATAATTTTCTTCTGCCTGCTACTGAGTTATTGAGTTAATATATCATCAGGACATGACTGCTCTAATTATGTAACAGTGCTATTCATCATCACAAATACGCTATCACAATGATAATGTATTACTCAGTAAAGTCACAACAGCTGGCAAGAACATCCATGGAAACAGGCGATGTGTGAGTTTATGTGTTTTATTATTTAATTTACTTAATTCAGAACAAAGCAAGACAACATATTTGTGAAACCTCCAGAGAAAGTTTAAAATTTTCTGAATTAGCTTTCCTACTGTTGTTTCCATAATGCAAACATTTATTTGCAAACATTGTATTTGCTTGCCAGCTTGATAGCAGTCATGAGAAAGTCTCCACACCATGACCTATTTGAATACCTCCGGTATATTTAAGTAGTGTCTAGTCCTCTTAGTATTCTAAATAAATTTGTTTCCATCCAGTAAATAGAAGTGTATTAAAAAAGAACTTTAGGACTTCCCTAGTGGCGCAGTGGATAAAGAATCTGCCTGCCAATGCAGGGGACACAGGTTGGATCCCTGGTCCGGGAAGATCCCACATGCTGTGGAGCAACTAAGGCAGTGCACCACAACTACTGAGCCTGCGCTCTAGAGCCCACGAGCCACAACTACTGAGCCCACGTGCCACAACTACTGAAGCCTGCGCACCTAGAGCCCATGCTCCGCAACAAGAGAAGCCACCGCAGTGAGAAGCTCGCGCACCACAACGAAGAGTAGCTCCCACTCACCGCAACTAGAGAAAGCCTGCACACAGCAATGAAGACCCAATACAGCCAAAAATAAATAAATTTTAAAAACTCATTTAGTAATGAATCTACAAACTGACCCCACTGAGGGGCATAAGCATATGAACTATTTACTCTTATTTGTGGTCTTTCTTACCCTCTCTGCCACACAGATGTGAAAACTGTCTTTGACTCTTCCCTCCCCTTTGCACCATCACCAGCTCAAATGACAATATAACCTATTGAGGATATCTTTAAAACCTTATCTTTGTCATATTTGTTGTGCATTTCTGGAGGACTGCAGCCGCTAGACAAGACTGGGCCACTGGAAACACCAACAGGCTTGGAGTTAAGGCAAGTCCCTGGTAGCCTAGACCTTCTACTCACAAACCCCTCCCCCACTCCCATCCAGGTGCTCACTGAATCTTGTTTTCTTCAAATGACATCCTGTCCACCATCAACTTCATAGGTTTTATGGCAATCAAATTGCAAAGATAAATAATATAACCACTTTTCTAAACTGTAACGTATTATACAATTCCAAGGAATTCTTTGGAAAGAATGTGAATGTACCGGACGTAGGTTTGACTTTGGCTCAAACAGAAATGGGTTAAATATTGAGTCTAAAATGAACGGGTACACTACTCTGCTGGGATTTCTATAAAAGCGAAGCCATGAATAGGCACCTTTTGCTTCTCCTAAATAACCCCTGAGTAGTCAATCTGTCCCCAGTTGAATCCATTCAACACACCCCTTCTAAGTGTGGGGCTGCCATAGGAAATGAGCCTTGCAGCCTTCCAACTACAAGGAGCATAATTAACCAAAGTCCCAACTTCTGCACTCTGAAATCCATCATAGCCAGGCTTCATGTAAGTTCTTTCCCAGTGACTGGACATGGCAGGGATACTTGTGGCAGACATGTTCCTGGAAAACAGAACTCCTCTGACTTTGACTCTGAGCCCGTGGGAGGACTTAGCTGAACATTCCTTAGACACTAACATAGTCTACCTCCTTGCCTTGGGATCATATTTGCATGATGGCTAACAACGTTTTCAGCATCCTAGATATTCTTACCATTTACTCTCCCACATGGTTCCCTTACTAAAATACTTGTATATTTAATCCTGTCTTGGAATCTGGAACACCCCCCCCCAAAATATCACCTCTGGTTACCCTAATGGAAAAATCAGCAGCAGCAGAAGCAAAATCATAGCCATTTCTATTTCCATGAGTAGCCTCATCATTATCAATAAAATAATGCAAAGTAGTCCCTGATGCATAATAAGCCCTCAAATATATGATGCTTACGTTATAGAACTATCGAATGTGATACAATTCTTATTTTGCATAAAAGGGCTCAGAGATATGAAGTAAATAGTCATAGGCAACAGAGCTAATAGACAGCAAATCAGAAATTTAACTCTGGTCTGCTTGATTCAAAAGTGAAGCTTCTGAGAACTATGAGAGGCTGCCTCCTGGATGTCACCTGCCAGTGTGTCATATAAACCAACTTAAAGCATATTTCCATCTTTATGCACTGTTTCCCCAGCCCTGTTACTCTTCTGTCTTATTCTGCTTAAGATGTTGATAACATTGCCACACAATTCACAAATGGCAAGAGTTCAATAAGGGGGTCAATAAATATGCATTAATTAATGAATCAGCATGTAGATAATAGGCTAGTTGGCTTTCTAAAACTTACACTTATAGATATTAAAATCCTATTTATAAATACTCAGCTCAAAATGTTTCTGACAAGTTTTTTTTTTCCTCAAAGTTTTTCAACATGCAGCATCATCAAAAGCTTGGTGAATACATGCACAGAATCCTTGGAAATAGTAGACAGAAAAGATGTAATTAATTTGGCCAAAGTTCACAGTTAGAAATGTCTACAACTCTTCTGTTACTGGATTTAAATATAGCTTAAATTTAAGCACAAGATTATATGCTCATACATGGCCATTCTTGTCATTTGGACTCTGCTATATTTCTAGTATATTTATTTCTGCCTGTGAGTACATTTTTAAATAGAATTTAAAAACTATTAGTTAAAGAAACATTTATGGAAACTTTCATTTACATCTTAATTAAGTAGGTCGAATTAGAATAAGGGCAAAATGTTGATAGCTTCCAACAGCATATTTATCCCTAATTATAACTAAACATTGGTGCATTTTTCTGTGTAATATTTGAAATTGAAATATTTCTCAATTTTAATGATATCAGGAGGAAATTTACTGTAAGTACCAAACCAATTCCTGGAGTGTATTTTTTACAGAGAAAACTAACTTTTGTGAATAAAAAAAATGTGTCATTTTCATCAATGTATGCCTTGTAGACTTCTGAATTCTCATTTTGTTTATTACTCTGGAAATTACTACTTGCCAAGTTATATTGCCATGGTGTGAGTGAATCAGAGAAGTACAAATGTATTCAAAGCTGTCATATTTAGCACAAGAAAACTTGGAGCTCATTCAAATGACACTCTAATCCTACTGTTTACAAAGCCAGAGATGTGCTATTGAGTTCCAGGTTCATGGAATGAGAAGAAAGGTTAATGCATTTTCTCAGTTTAAAGAAGGAATAACATGGTTCATTAAACATAATGTAGGTCTAAACTGAAACTCTAAGCTTAAATAGTTATCAATGAAATAACCTGAAATCATTGTATTACATTCATTTCATTCTTTCTACCAATTTTTATTGAACACTGATTGTGTGCAGGACACTTTTCTAGCTCTTTGGGACTCAGCTTGCAAGAGGCGTAGAATCTAGTGTGGGAGATAAGACATATATACAAATAGTCGTATATATAATTTAAAATTATAAACAGATCATTGGAAAAAGGTTCTGTTAAAATGGAAGCTTGAGTGGAAGGATCTAAATATATCTTTCCCAAAGTTAATGAGATACCATATTTGACCACAAAAAAGTTTCAAAATAAAATATGAGCTTAATTTAGCAATTGACAAGAATCTCCATCAATAGGTTACCATTAAGAAATGGAACTTACTGTTTACTTCCTAGACCAAATCTTTACTTTGTGGCACAATCATTTACCTCTGTTTTGTGCAAATGACTTTAGGATTCCAGAAAGAATGTTGAAGGATAGCTGGAGGGATGAATCACTTGAATGCTTATGTGAACACCATTGAGCCCATCTAGTTTATAATAATAAAATTATTTCAAGTATTATTTGCTAAATAACTTGTTTTTAATGAGTAGAATCTTCTTCATTTAAGCTGAGGTGTCACTTCTACAACAAATTTAAAATGCAGTTTTTCAGAAATTTTACTTTTAAAGTCCTAATCAATAAAATAAGAAATAGTAGATAAATAAACCTGAATATTGGGAGATATTTATACCTACCAGCCACAAATAAATAATTCAAAAATTATTATAATTAATAAACACTATAGTGTTGAATAAAGGCAGTTGCTTTCCTACCAGTAATAATTATTTAATACTGGAGAACATACTGAAAAAAACTGTTATTCATAAGTGCAATGGAAAGATAACATCTTACTTAAAAAATTGCAAGGAATGTGTATAGCCAATGAATAAAAAACCTCCTAATATGAACTGAAAGATAAAAAAAAACTTGCATAAATGAAAATAGATACTCACATAAGGAAAATACTATGAGGAAATAATATTATGAATTTGATAATATTTTAAAAATTAATATTTAGCTTCTTTGCTAAATATCAAGCACAAAGAAAGGATTCCAGAGTATCTCTGAAGCCTCTCATTGAAGATGGAAGACTGAGCACTCATACATACCAACCCTACATTTCAATTCTAATGAATTGTAACAAAAGCTAGTCACCCAGTTTTAGTCTTGGGGAAAAAAAGAGAAGGGTCAACATCTCTATCTACATAGTCCACTGGGAGGAGCCTCACTGCACAAGTTTGTTCTCTAAGCATATCCTTAACAAATTAACCTCATTTCTTCCAGAACCAACTTCTTCCCTCATAATTTGTTGACTCTGAATTACTGTTCACCAGGCCTCATGAAAGGATAGACTTTCTGACAGGCAGACTCTAAGATAGCCCCCAGTGATCTTCTTTTCCTGATACTCACACTATACCTTTGAGTGTGGGCTAACCTAGTGACTTGCTCCTAATGAATAGAACGCAGCAAAGGTGATGGGATGTTACTTCCATGTTTAGACAAATAAGATTGTGACTTTTATCTCACTAGTGGTCTCTCTCTCTTGCTGGATTTGGTGAGGCAAGCTACCACACTGGAGGGGCCCACATGGCAAGGAACTGAGGGTGGCCTTCAGCCAACATCTGTCAAAGAGCTGAAGCTCTCAGTCCAACAACAGACAAGGAACTGAATCCTGCCAACAACTACTTGAGATTAGAAGCAGATTCTTCCCCAGTTGAGCTTCCACGTGGGCCTGAGCCATGGCTGACACCTTGAATGAAGCCTTGTGAGATACTCTGAAGATCCAGCCCAGAAACCTAAGTCACAGAAACTTAGAGCTAATAAATGTTTTATTTTAAGCCTCTATGTCTATGATAATTTTTTTTGGAGTGCAATAGATAACTAATACATTCTCTTATGTCACTGTAACAAGACTTCTCCTGTAGTATAATTTAGTATCTCTGACAATCTGAAAATTAAAAATTTCTCTTCCACTCATGGCATTTTTTTCATCTCACCATGCAATTATAAATTATATATTATGATAAAAAGTAAATAAATAAACATATAAATAGAGGGATTGTCTCAAGAAGTCTCTTAGGGGAGTACTGTGTCCAAGGAGAGAAAGTGCATTTGACATGATTCCTGGATTCCAGAATAGGCTTGCAAGAAAAAAAAAAGGAAAAGAAAAGAAAAAGAAAGAAAAGGAGAGGAGAGAGTTATGAATGAAATGGTAATTTCCATACTAGATGTGTATATGTATGCTATGAACAAACACTGTATATATCAATATTGAAAATTGTTTTGTGCCAAATAAGTTTTTTGTTTTTGGTTATTAACTTATTTAATCTAGGTTAAATTGATTACACGGTATTTGCAGGAGATAATATATTTCTAAACTGTTTCTGTGATTTTTTTTTTCTTTCCCCGTACACGGGCCTCTCACTGTTGTGGCCTCTCCCGCTGCGGAGCACAGGCTCCGGACGCGCAGGCTCAGCGGCCATGGCTTACGGGCCCAGACGCTCCGCGGCACGTGGGATCTTCCCAGACCGGGGCACGAACCTGTGTCCCCTGCATTGGCAGGTGGACTCTCAACCACTGCACCACCAGGGAAGCCCTCTGTGATTATTTTAATGACAATTCTAGCAGTAAAACTTATTTCACTGAGATATGTTGACAGGCATGAAAAAGATTTAAAAACAATATCAGCAACTTCTAGATATTCATGTTTAACTTCTATATCAAAAGATGCAAATGATGCTATGTTCTCAAGCTCCATTTTCAATCTTTTTAAAGTGGTAAATTCTAAGAATTTACCTTCTTAATTTCTGTTTAAGTTGAAACCATCTCCTAATGAATGAGATGGATTCTAGATCCATGAATTTCATGAGTAGGTGATTCTTTGATAGGGAACCAAGCTCAGAATATTAATTCATGAGGTGATCTGCAGTAAGTTCTACAAATGTTCAATATCAATACTTACCCAGCTTATAGATAGTTGTTGAAAATCATGGAATTTGTCATAACAGTATGTAGAAAATCTGTTTTTCTAATATTATAAATTTTCTTTAGGTCTTCCCTCCATGCTTTGAAATATTAAGGTTATTAAAAAACAGTACAGATACCATGATGTTCATTTCACATCTTTAAAAATTTGAGCTCAAGCTGGTTTCCACTCTTGAAGAAACACAAAGAGTTCATTTTGTAGATCAAATATTCTTGTGAGAAACCTTTCCCGTAATAGTCATCTTACCACAACACACAATAACACTTGCAGTTTGCAATCTTTAATTACACACATTCCCATGCATCATAAAACTGAGCTTTTGGTTCAGCCAACGTTTTTTTCATAGCAAGATAGTTTCAATGGAGAAACTACTATGCTGACTTACAATCTGGCACAAGCTTCTTTATCTGGCTAGCTACTCCAGAATGTTTTTCAGTCATTACATCTGTGCCATCAGGACAAATTTGTAAAAACACTTAAAACTCCAAGCAACATTTGTTGTCTATGTAAGTTTTTATAATTGCATATGGATCAGTTAGTTCTATTTGTTGGCAATGAAACTGAAAAAAGAATACTTCCCTCATATCACTATCACATTTAATCTACTTCCACTAAGGGATTTGCCATGTTAGCAATATCTTTGCTTTGACAAGGTATGTATTTATCCTATGAGTTGGTCTTCCTTACCATTAGCCACTACCTGAATATAGTAGAGTCACCAAACATTTCCAAAACAAAATCACTGATGAAGTTTAAAGTTTTCACTGTCTTAGAAATTGTATGAGTGTGTGTATATATATATGTGTGTATATATATATATAGAGAGAGAGAGAGAGAGAGTGTGTGTCTTGGCAAAATGATGTACCACTTACTAGAAGCCAGCAAAACACTTAACATTTATATGTGAAATATTGAACATTTGCTTATTTGCTTCCATGTTCTTTTTTAAAATAAATTTATTTATTTATTTTTGGCTGTGTTGGGTCTTCGTTTCTGTGCGAGGGCTTTCTCTAGTTGCGGTGCGTGGGCCTCTCACTGTCGCGGCCTCTCTTGTTGCGGAGCACAGGTTCCAGACGCGCAGGCTCAGTAGTTGTGGTTCACGGGCCTAGTTGCTCCGCGCCATGTGGGATCTTCCCAGACCAGGGCTCGAACCCGTGTCCCCTGCATTGGCTGGCAGGCAGATTCTCAACCACTGTGCCACCAGGGAAGCCCCTTCCATGTTCTTTTTAAAAGTCAATATTCTTTCAATGAATTATTTTTGGTTTTGATTTCATTTATTTTTTTTATGTAAATGCCACTTGAGTTTTGATGAGTTTTTTGCTTCATTTGCCAGATCCCCAAAAGCACACTGTGGTTGCAACACTTCACTATCAATTATGTCTAGAAAATAGTACTTAGTAATGTGAGTTCATATTTCTGAATAAAACTAGTTAAAATATTTGGCCTTTAATTTTTTTGATGCATTTTATCCTTGACATTTGTTCTAATGATGCTACTACATTCAACAAAGATGTGTTTTTTTTCTTGACCAAAAAAAAGGTAAGTGAAACTTATTTAATAATATGTAAATTACAGTTAAAAAGAGAATGTAAAATTCACTTCCTCAGTTTAGCTAATAATGTTAAATTATAAAATAAAAATAAAATTTAAATCGATAACTTCTGCTCAAAAGACACCATTAAGGAAATGAAAAGGCAACGATTCAAATCTGACAAAGAACTTATTCACAGCTCAATAAGAATACAAATGATCATAATTTAAAAATGGATGAAAGATGCAGAGAGTAACTTTACAGAAGAAGAAATATTAATGAACATAATCACCTAAAAATATGCTTAGCATTTTTAGTGTTCAAGGAAATTCAGATTGTAACTATAATGAGATAGCAATACATATCTACTTGAAGGTTAAAATTAAAATGAGGGAATATATCAAGTGTTTAAGAGAATGTGGAGCAACAAGATCTCTCAAACGTTGCTGGTAGAAGTGTAAATGATTCAGCCATTTTAGAAAAGAGCTTTGCAATTTCCCCACATACCTTTCCATATAAGCAAGAATTTCATCTCTAGGTAATTACTCAAGAGAAGTGAAAACATGTGCACACAAGGACCTATATTAACCCAAAATGGAAATATCCCAGATGTCTATCAATGGAGTGAATAAAAATGTTATGGGATATTTATAAAATGGAATATTACTTAGCAATATAAGGGACTATTGATACACACACAAATGTGAGTAAATCTCAAAAATATGTTCAGTGAAAAAATCTAGTCACAAAAGAATATATACTGCATGGTTTGATTTACAAGACATTCTAAAACAGGCAAAAATAATACTTAATGAAATAAATCAAATAATGGCTGCCTGGGGCCAGGGATGATGGTGGAACTGATGGCAAAAGGATACAAGGGAACTTTGGGGGGTGACTGAAATTTCTCATGGCTTATTTGGATATTTGAAACTTCTCATAGTTCATTTGTTTATACACTTAACTGGATTTATTTTGTTGTAATTTATACTTATATAAAATTGATTTTAAAATAGTATGTGATTAATAAAAATTAAATTAATTAAATTACTAAAATTGATTAAAGTAATAAAAATTAATTTGATTTAAATGACTAAAAATGGAAAGTGTTAAAAGTAATTTTTTTTTAGATGTCAATACAGTTTTAAATTATAGTTAACTAACCTTATAACATAGCATGTTGTAATGTGCTCCTACTGCTTATGTGTGGTATGTATCTTGCATCATGTCCAACCCAGCACACGAATTCACTAGTGCATTAACACCCTCTCTGGTCTACAGCCTGCTCAGCAAGATGCATCCACTGATCACAAGCACAGATGTAACAACAATGCCAGATTGTTATAAAAGTTTGCGGTGCTTACCTTTAGGTGTTCTTGCACACTGATAACAGTATCCAAAATATACTTGAATATCACTAGCTGGGAAAACAACAGTTATATTAATGTACAGTTAAACTTGTGCAAAATAACTAATAATAAATTAGAGAAAATGATTTAAATTATGTATCAATTTATGGACCAAATTCTCAACTGGTTAATTTCATATATTAATTAATTGTAGAATTTTAAAATATATTTGATATTAAAATACTCAAAAACACAAAACCTCTAAACAAATATACACCTTTGAATCAAATTATTTTCCTCCAAAATTATATATTCTTTGTATAATAACCAAAGAAACCAAAACCAAAAAAAATTATGAAACAAAAACATAATGATTAAAATGTAATGAGGAATTTCACTATAGTGATTCCTCTGGCTTCAGCCAGTATGCCCAACTAGGCATGTTGGAATTCTGTTTATTAATATTAAAAATGTAGCAAGTCATTTTTCCAAGCTTCATTTTCATTTATAAATGAAGATGATATTGGCTTCAAAAGTTATTTAGCAATAAAATTGTATAATTTATGAAAAATTGTTTTTGAAATGCTCTTGAAAATATACAATAGTAAAAGTGATTAAGTTCTTAACCTGTAGTACCACACAAAGCACTTAGGGATATACATCAAACTTAGAATATAAAAGAAAAGAACATATTCCTGGTCTCTGCCCTGCTTACTCTGACCCTGGGTACCCTCTCCTCCAACCCCATCTTTTTTTTGGTTTATTCTTGCCTTGAGAACTGATTAAATATTTACAAAGAGATCCCATAGCCTCAGCCATTCTTTCTGATAGAAACTTAGATCAAGATCTTTAGATTCAGCATCCAGTGTCCTAAACATGCTTGTCTGAATTCTCCTTGACCCCAGAAATCTTGGGTAAACTCTGAGCCCCAATGTAATGCCCACATCACTTGTGCTTAACTCAGACCTTAGGACTGGAGCTGCGTCGTGTTCCTTATTTTCAGTGAATCTAATAGATATGTTAGCAGCCCCTTTAAAATTGAGACTCTGAATTCTAGCCTTTCTGGTTGTAGCAGGAATATTCGATGTAATTCTTGCTAATTTCTCTCCTAAGGCCTATGAAATACCCCACAGGTGTCTAACAAAAATACTGATATCTTTTCATTTACAGACATATATCCCTAACCAAGATATAGAACTTTTCTAACTAATCAGTCTCAGAACTCCTTATTTCCCTGTCCTTTCTACCTGATTGATTCATGACCTTGGGACTTCCTTAACAAGTTCTCTGTCATTGCATAACTGCAGTGAGTCATTGTTATTTATTGAACACTGCTCTAGGAACTGGGTAAGTCATTCCTTCCCAGCCACCCACAGTTGGCTGACTTGTACCACAGGCTTCTTGGCTTTCTCCTCCCACAGCCTGTGTTGGCAGTTGGTCTAAAGTCTAGACTGAACAGTGACCAAGGGTGAAAGAGCATATGTCTGCTTATGGGAGAATTAGACACCATGTTTCTATAACAGCTTTGCATTTCATAAATCTTTGGAGTTTGGCAGGGGTTCATTTTTTAAAATTTCTTTACTTATATGTCAAAATTATTCATGATGTGACTACTGGGTCAGTTTCAAGGGCCCCACAAAATGGGAATATTCTATAATGTTTTGATATCTTGTTTTATTTAATCTTCTATGTCTGAAAAATTGGATGAAAAATCAAAAACAGTTTAAAATATCAACCTAACATCTATTAATCTTCTTACATTTGCTAGTGAGACATTAAAATCATTTACTAGTAATGTTACACAAAATGTATATGTAATTTGTAGACGATGTCTCAGGAATAAAAACTTTTCTATATTCTACTTTTTTTATTTCAATATTTTTTATATTTATTTTTGGGGTAATTTTTAGGAAAAAATATATCCCTAGATCCTTTATCAGAAGTCAAAAGTTTAAATGCAATAGAAAATACAATATGCACACCTCATTTGAGCATTCTAAAATGTAAAGATATTTGCTGAAATTTGACTTTTAATGCCAAAATACTTTTTGTTTTAAACTGATTATAGGTAGGATTGCCCAAGCAACATTAATGGTGATCTGAATTTTCTTTTTCTATTTTCACGTAAATTCAAAATCAGTATGCCCGTTTGAAATAATAAGTTCTGTAGTATTAGCAAGAGTTTAATATACTTCCTGGCAAGGTATTGGAAGTCACTAAACCGTGTATGTTGTATGAATAATTTTTGTCTTAGTTATGTCTTTTCCAATTATTATGTCAACTCTCTTTATCAAAATTAATAATGAAAGTACTTTTTCAAGAAATTGTTAGTGAAAACCAGGAAGAGTAAGTCAGCCGCATGGTATTCATTTATTCTTCTTGCCTCATCTTAAGTCACCAGATCAATTTGAAACTACCAGAACTCAGCAGATCTAATTACACAGAGAGTCTTATCAGGCCAGCTGTAAAGAAAATGGGGGGAAGAGTGCTTAGCCAGAAAATGAAGAAGTGAAACCTGGAATGGTAACGCTATGTATTGGAATGAATTAATGAGTGGCAGTTGGGACTGAGCAATGGGACATGGAGTGAAGGTGAAAGTCTGTGTTATCAGTATTGTGGAAGGATAGTAGTCCAAATTGACAGGCAAAATTTCAATCTCTGGGTAGCGTTTCTAGGTTAGATACATGCAAGATGTCAGAAGTTCACATAGACTGCTGTGGAAATAAAGATAGAGACACTTACATAGAGTAGAAGCCATTTTTAGGTATTTTACTAGAAACTGGGAAATAAGGGGAGAGATTACAAATGGGAAATTCTAAAAGATGGTGACGGGGAGATACAGGCAAACATATACTCAAAATAGCTTACCATAATTATTGCATAAATAAATGTTCAAGGAATTTGTGTAATGGGGTAGCAGAAGAAAGAGTATAATAGATAATGTGAATCCTGGCCAAAAAAGCTAGTGAAAATGAATTAAATATAAATTAAAATTTATTTAGTTATATATACACCAAATATTTACAAAAATATTTTTTAACCTACAGATCTCATCCAGAAGCATAAAAATGGTACAAGTGTAATTTTTGCTAGAATAAATAGACTGTTTTTATAGAGTTTGGTAGAGTTTCCTTTTTTAAAATCAAATATTTAAACTAAGCCTATATAACCTATCTTTGTTATTGAAAGTTCTAAATGGACTGCTAGACAGTGTAGGTTAGTGGCCAGAAATATTAATATGGGTATTTACTAGCACTCGATGTTTTCTCCATCAATGATATCTTGATGTCCGTGTTGCTATAAGTTTCAAAGCCAAGTTCATATGCACTACAACCAAGCTGCTCACTAAGTATTCCCTTCTTTAAGTTGTCTCTCAGTGAGGGTTCATTCAGTTGCAAGTAACACAATACACGGTTATGGTGAAAGACCTGAAATTAACGTTCCATATTACGTGCTGCTTTAATGGCCTAGCCACCACAAGTTCTCCTCCATATTTTGCTCCTGCAGAGAAAGCCCCCTAGCCAATCATCCTTACCAAATGGGTAAAATGCAGGTCCTGCTCACCCCTGAGTAGCATTTAAGTACTCTGCTAATACTCAGAATATTCAAAATAGCCAATCACATATTCCTTGTAAACCAGGGGGCATCACACCCTCTTGATAATACAAAGTCTGCCTGCCTCTCTCAGCACGGTTTCCTAGTGTAACCCCCTCGTAACCCTGCATGACATGCAGTATCCATCTACTCAGGCATGTAAGTGACTAATAAATTGTTGTTGATCACGTATGGCCAGAGTGGGTTGTCAATATGTTCGGCCATCCCCATAACCCTAGGGTAGGAATCTCTCCCACACCAATGTGATTAAGAGGAGGTGATAAAACAGTGACTAATACTGGCTCAAACAATAAAAATTTAAAGATAGCCATTTCACTTAACAAGACAGAAGTAGTCTTTTCATGGCTGTTTCAATGTCTCAACACAATGATTAACTACCTAAGCTCTTTCAAGCATTTTCAAGCATTAAGTTGACTATGGACCTGCTGAAGACCCCATTTTACTTTTCTTTTTTTGGTCTTTGCTGTCTTTAATACAAGAAATTTTGTATTCAGGCTTATTTCATCATTGTTGCTCCTGGCATCACCATGTTCTCACATAACTAACTATATTCATAGTAAAATGTAAATGGGCTAGACAGGGAAGGATGATGTTCTTCTTGCATCTTTCTGTAACTCAGAAAGGAAAATTTGTCTTAGAATCCATTACAGTCTCCATCTTAAGGAGTGACAGTAAGTGTCATTTTAGGACTATTAAGTAGGCAACAAATAGGACCAACTATAATTTAATTGCCTCAAAACTCATGTCTTTGTATAAATAGTATGAATTTCGCTAACCATGCAGAAAAAGTATCTAAGTTTACTTTTCTGTTAAAAGATTTCCATGGAAAGACTTCCATGTTTCCAGAGTTAACTTGTGTTTCTTACATTAATTTTAATGAATTTATGTAGACTTGTTTTCTGAAAGTACAAAGATTATTTCAATTTTTGTTTTTATGGTTTTCAAAATAGATAAGGGTAAAAATATCCATTCATTGTGTTTAGTATCATGATATTTTTCTATTCTGTATTAAAATTCAAATTGTTTTATAATCCACATTTCTTGTTCACTAGTAAAATATTAATTTTTGTTTAATGTTACATAGTTTATATTTTTGCTTGATGTATTATGTTTTTAATTACTTGGTTATATACTAGATTGGTGACCTGGAGAATATTAACTACAGGTGAGTACACATCTCCAAGCAATAGATGCATTTTAATATGTAGATGTATACACTGATTTCATTTATTCTCAGAAATTCATTATTCTTTTAAACAGAATTATGTTAAAAACAGATTAAATCACCACAGGTGTTACCAAATCAGCAACACTAAAGGTAATGGTTGCAGGGAGTGTGATCAGTTCATGGGCTTTCCTATGATTGGTTGGTGGTGAGGTAAAAGGGTGTTGTTTAGGGAATCTTAATCATCAACCTTCTGGTCCCAACTAGCCTGGGGTCTACATGCTTGTCAGCATATAGTCACTGTCCTCCAACTGAGTAGGGGGTCTTAGTTCCTGCAGAACAACTCAAAGATATGCATCAGATTGTTGTGTATATCCCTTGAGGAGGAACTAGGACTTTTTTTTGCTGAAATTTTGTTTAAGCTATCATTACTTTTCTTGCTTGACTGCTTTTCCTTTGTTTCTGCATTCCCTCACTTCCCTAATTAGTAACTGCTTGTGCCTGCTTTTTGGAACTTTGAGGAAGGCGGAGGAGACGAAAGCCTTTTTTTCTACAAACAAGAAATGAGGGACACAGCAGGGGTCTGTCACTGGGGAGGTCCCACAGGGTCCTGCTCAGTTTCACAGCTAAATCATAATTGACTATAGCTTTCATTTATGTGAAAGATATTATATGCTAGACCAGTAACTATGTTGTATTACTTAATAGAGTAAATAGGTCCATACACGCAAAGCCAAGAGAACTGAGCACTTAGTAAATGCTAGCTAGCATGGAAATAGAGCATTTCATTTCATCAACACATAAATCCTATGAGTTAGGTTTAATTTTCCTCATTTTATAAACTAGGAAGCATAAACACAGAGAAGGTAAGTAACATTTTCTATATTCAGACACTGGCAAATTAAAGTCAACATTCAACCTCAGGCCATGGTATTCTAAATGGTTTGATCTTTCCATTCAATTTAGGGAGGACCAATAGAATTCCTGATATTATGCAGAACCTCATCTGTTGGGAGATCAAATGGGCCTTGATCCGGCTTGTAAAATATATTAATTGAAAATTCTGGAGAAAAAAATAATTTTCAGCCTTAGCAGGAATAAAAATCCTCTTTGACTTTACTTTCTTCACATGGAAACCGATGAAAGAGTCCTAACAAATATTTCTTCTCCAACCACTTTCTTCCCTCCTAATAAATATTTCTCCTCCAACCACTTTCTCCCCACTCCTATACCTCCTTCTCAAGGACCCCTAACTGACTTTTTTAAAGGAGGCTCTTTCCCAAGCCATATGGCCCTGCCCCAGAACCGTGGGTAATTGGACCATGATGAATAGCCTGATCAGCCATGCCAGTTGGAGTCACTCCCTGGAATTTGAAGCTGGATTGAATGTTTCTAGTGAATCTCTATTAAGGCTGTGAACTATGAACTAAAGTCATGTAGAAGGAAGGCTGGGCCAGGTCCATAGAAAGCCAGTCAGCTGAAACAGAACAGAGCAGATAAAGAAGAGAAACAGAAGAAAGAAACAGAGAACAATATCTTATAACCCTAGGTGAAGAAGAATGCTGAGAGGCAGAAAGAGACAGTAGGGACAGCAAGAACAAAACTAAGAGTGAGCAGAGAGCAATACCTTTGATTCCTCAGGACCTGCTAGTTCCTGGAGTCAGCCTTTCCAAAAGCCTCACTGTGATTTACAGCATTGCGTCTCATATTATTCATTCCAAGAATCTCCTTTTTGACTTTAACCTAATTTGCTTTGTCCTCTTTCTTGGAGCTGAAGAAGCCCTGCATGAGGAAACAGAAATACAAATACAAACTGAATTCAGTTCTGAAAAAGTCAAAAGATTAATGAGTTTTATATTTTTGGAAATACTAATTTCATTTGTACTTACAAAAATGTGTACTGCATTTTACCACAGATTACACTGGATATATTCTGCCCAATATGCTCATTTATATTTCCCAATTGACATGAGAAAACATCTATGTAGATTCAGCTTACTCACATGTAATCTGGTAATTATAACACCTTGATACAAAATCTGAAATAAATTACAAAAAGCAATTTCCACAATAATTGGCAAAAATGGTCATGCATATTTATTACTATGAGTTCTTCAAAGACTACTCTTTTCACATTTCCCCTCTCCTTGGAAACTATGAAATCGGAAGGATAAAAACAAAAACTGCAAGCATGCAAATGTGTAGCTGTGATATAAATACTCTCTTCTTTCATCCTAACATTTCATTTTCAATCTTTTTCCAGAGAAGCAATCAACTGACACATGTAATATTCCAATACATTTTACACACTGAAAAGTTGGCATATTTGGCACTCAACTCTGGCAGATTTTCACAAGCATCCAGATTTTTAAACCCATCACTGACGAATAATTTTCAGGAAACAGTCCACTCACATAAATTGTGTTAGTTTAATAGTATAAAGTAGGTAGGGTGAGCAGACTTGGGTTTTGGAGATATTCTGGGGTTCATTTTAAGAAATCAACAGTTATTTGATTCTTTAATTCTGGACATATGTAGTGAAAAGAGTCAAAATGCAACCAAAAAAAATGAAGACATCAGATAAGGTAATCATATTATAAATAAACTCCTTACTTTCTCTGCTGGAGATATTAGACCTCAAGAAATATAATAAAAATCAGTTATGTTTTGAGTGGAAATAAATCATGAATCAGTTTTATATGATAATATGATACTAAATAGAGCATTTATTCCAACTGGATGATGGAGAACATCTCCACTGATCAAAACTGCCTGTCTCTCTAGCATCAGTGTCTGCTGCTCTCAGTCTTAAACTTGACATTCTTGCTGCACAGAACAGCTCAGGGTTCTCTACACACACAGCATGCTGTCTGGGGACTCGACCTGTGCTCATATTGCCATCTTTCTCAGGACATTCCTTTCCTCTACTCTCCCATAATATTCCTTACCTAGTTTTGCTACATCAGGTAATATAATAAACCTTTTATTTCCCTATTTTGCCTGAATGCCTTGTAGATCTTTAAAGATACGAGTTATTTTCTGCCAAGTCTTGTAATTCCCTACAAATCCCTGGGTTTCTATCGATGCTTGTCGTGGTAGCACAGAAAGATTGCATTCCCACTTCTTTCCTGCATTGCTGGTATAGGGAACACCCTCCAGTATGCTCCCAACTGGAGGAGATGGAAGAATGGCTTCTGCCTTGCAACCATCACCTAAGAGTAATCCCACCACACTAGACATCATCTCCCTTCTTGAGCTTTCTTTCCTTGTCATAAGTTTTCTAGGCTCAGCTAACAGGTACACACTGATTCTGGACTCTGACCTCTAAAATGCTACCCAGTGGCCTTCCCCCAGGGAAGCAACCACCACAGTTGTTTCCCTCGTGGTTAAATTTACTGGTGACTCCATGAGTATCTGAGGTTTTTAGTCATAAATTTCAATGTTCCTTTCAACGTTAAGCTGTCATTTTGTCAGCAAAACTCATTCTTCGGTTTTTATACTCTCACATTGGCAGGAAAAACAAAAAGGTGAGAGGTTCTACTACATTCTTAGCCCGTACTGTAAGACAATGGAAGCCTTCCAGAATTATGGGAAAACATCTCTGGGGTCCTTCTTAAAAAAAAAAAAAAAAAAAGATGTCAGCACCATCACCATTGGCTATGTTGTCATCCATATATCACTGTGGAGTAATAGCTTCTCACTCAGAAACTTCAACCTAAGTGCCTATTCAAAAAGACTCAGGGTCCCAACTCTATAGCATTTTCCCAGTTGACAGGTACTACAATGTATATAAGAAACCAGATATATCTTGAGAACGCATTGCCAAGTAGTACCAGATAGAGAAGAAAGAATGGAGTAAGCAAAATTGTTCTTTTGGCCATTTGCCTGAAGAATGCACTGCTGGAATTACCAGTTTAACCAAATTAAGGGATCTGATGATTGTTTTGAATACTGGAGGATTGAAATGAGATGGTCTAATATGGATATTTTGCCAGATTTTGCTTCCAGAAATAGTGCCATGAAGGTTTGTGTTAGATATTTTAACATATCACTTGGGTTGGTGAGTAAGACCTCAACTGATTTGTGAAATATGTGAGTCTAATGAGCTCTGACACATTCAACTTGATAAATGGATTATGATGTTTCAATTCAGAGGAAAATTACTTGAGACAAGAACAAATAGATTGACCTTCAGAAATAGTCTACCATTTAATACTCACCAAAATACTGGTGAACCGTATAATAGAATGTCTTTCAATTTGGGTTCATAAGACATTTTCTTATTAGATTGGGATTATAAACTTTTGCGAAGAATGCCTTTTTCATATATTAGGAAGTACCTGATATCAATACAACATCACTGATGAAAATTTTGATCTTTTGGTTATGGGGCTATCAGGTTTCTCCAATGTAAAATTAAAAATTTTTCCCTGCCATACTCCATTCTTTAGAAGCAAGTCACTAAGCCAGCTTATATTCAAGGGAAGGGAAATTAAACTCTACCTCCTAGGAGGGGTATCAACAAATTTGTAGATATATATTAAAATTATTAAAACAATTAATATGTATTTGGAGGGAGGTACTTTGAAGTTCTGCAAATATCTTGTTTCTCCTTAAATTTTCATATGCTAATTTTAGCATTTAATGATGTATTTTACTGGCAGGAATTGTTACTATGTTGAATAACAGTTGTTTTTCATTTACCTTATTCCATCTACATTTGTTGATTAAAATTATTCTGTAGGGAAGATTTGTTCCTTCACTCATTTGTTTATTTAGTCAATCATTTATTTACATCATATGGACTCATTGACATTTATTTTATTCTTTGTTCTATAAGCCAATACTATCATTATTTACTTATTTATTTATTTACTCAAATTATTCCTGCTTAAGCCAATGGCAGCTCTTTCATGTTGACTCCTATGTCCTTTTGACATGACACCATTTGTTTGTTTGTTTGTTTTGCCCTTACATATTCTGGTAGTACAAAATGCTCCAGGCTCACTTTATATTTCCCTACCCCTGTCCTAGAATCAAGACTGGTTTCCTTTTTTGAAAGATAATATTAGAAACCTAGATCTGGATACTAGATGTGATCATAGCCACCAGGGTGTCTAATTTCATGTCCTTTTCAACAGTTAAAACTAGGAAGCATATATATTATATATATTTACTTATGTGAATTTATATGTTTTATATATTTTATAGTTTTACTATACACAATAAATAAACACCTGCTATATATATATGTATATATACATATAAAACCCATGTATACATATATATCTATATTTTATACATATATATCTATATTTTATACATATATATCTATATATCTAGTCTATCATCTAATATCTCAGACTTTACAAATATAAGGTTCATCTATCTTTCCTGCATTGATTATTGTAACTTTTTCTTTACAGTGAGAAATCTGGCCTTCGTTATCTACAGTATGTGCATGTATTTACTCAACCCTAGTTTACATATGAAATAGTTTCAATTGCTAACCTGTACCACTATGAGAACCACATTTTCCGACTATAGTATCATATTTACATACAGTTTTTGTCTATTTTTGCCTTACAGTATCTAGCTCAAACACTGTTTTCCTAAGTAACTTTTATCACCTTCCTTCTCCCCACTTTCTTTGATGAGCTTATGGAACACATTTTGTAAACACATTTGTAATATGGTTAGTTTCATTTGTTACAGTCTGTGTTCCATACAGTTTTCTCCCACATCCTGGTTAATTTTTCAATATTTGCTTACATATGGTTTACTCTTTGTGACATATACTTCTGCAGGTTTTGACAGACCTAAAGAGATATGTATCTACTGCAACTACCTTACAGAACAGTTTCATCAAAATAAAAATTCGCTTGTGCAGCTCCCTGATAGTCAAACCGTCCCCCTTCCCCAACCTCTTAACAACCACTGGTGTGTTTTCTTTCCCAAGAGTTTTGACTTTTCCAGAAAGTCATATAAATAGAATCACACAGTATGTAGATTTATGGGTCTGGCTGTTTATACTTATCAAAATGCATTTAAGAATCATGTATATTGTTGATGAATTAATAATTAGCTGCTATTTCTTGCTAAATTATATTCCATTAAAGTTTGTTTTTATTCCTAGTTTAGAGAGTGGATATCAAGTGTTCTTTCTGCATCTACTGAGTTTCATAAATATGATGAATTATATTAGTTGTTTTTTGATTGTTAACCAGCTTTGAATTCTTAGGGTAAACCTCACTTGGTCATGATGTATAATTATAATATATCACAAATTATATATATGTATCACTATATGCTCCTAAGCTCACTTAGGTTGTTGGTAGAATTTATTGCCTACTGGTTGCAGGACCCCAGCTTCTTGCTGGTTGTCAGCTGAGGCAGCACTCAGCTTCTAGAGACCACCCCCACTTCTCTGAGACTGTCTGCAGTTTCTTTCCACGTGGGCTTCCTCAACAAGTCTGTTTATTTCATCAAGCCAGCAAGGAGAGTTTCTGCTAGTAAGACAGAGACGTATGTAATGTAATACAATCATGGGACTGACATCCCATCACTTTCTCCATCTTCTGTTAGAAGCAAATTTAGGCCCCACACATACGCAAAGGGAGAGAACACAGGAGGCAGTAATCATGGGGACCACTCAAGAGTCTTTCTACTACAGTCAGTATGATGAGAGGCCTATCAATTTATTGATATTCTCAAGGTACCAGTTTTTGGTTTCATTATTTTTTTCTATTATTTTTGTTTTCAATTTGATGTATTTCTGTTCTAACCTTTATTATTACCTTCTTTATATTTTCTTTGTATTTTCTTTGGTCTTCTTTCTTTAGTTTCTTAAGACTGAAGCTTAGGATACTTATCTTAGGTTTTTCTTCTTTTCTATTGGAAGCATTTACTACTACACTTTCCCTCTAAGTTCTACTTTAGTTACATCTCACAAATATTTTTATGTTGCATTTTCAGTTTTTATTCAGTTCAATTAAAAAAATTTCTTTTGAAATGTATTCTTTGACTCATATGTGGAAATATGCATCTCAATGTCCAGATATCTGTTTGGTATTGATTTTTGTTTGACTCTATTATTGACTGAGAATGTACTTTGTATTATTTATACTCTTTTACATTTGTAAAGGTTTGTATTATTGCCCAGAATATGGTCTGCATTGGTGAATATTTTATATGCTATTGAGAAGAACACATATCATGCTGTTATTGGTCGGAGTGTTTTATAAATGGAAATTAAGTGAAGTTGATAATATTTCTTCTCTATTTGTTCTGTCAATTACTGGGAAAGAAATATCAAAGCCTCGAAATATAACTGTGAATTTGTTCAGTTCTTCTATTAGTCTATTAGTTACTGCCTCATGTATTTTGAAGCTCTGGATATATATGCCTTTTTGAAGTCTACCATAAAAAAAGTTTATAAATTTTCTGGATAGCAATAATTATTTGAAAATATGATATCTCCCAGAAATAAAAAACAGTGTGAACCTCATTCTATTGCTAGTAGAATTAAAATTCAGTTACTTCTTTAAGCTTCAGCCTCCTAACTTAAAACAATTAGGATACTAATTGCACACTGAGAATAAGAAAAGCGATCTGATAGCCCAGAGCTTGTGTGGCAGTAACTGCTAGGTCTTGGTGTACATCTGATGAGCTTAATCACTCTCACAGATCACTAACTATATAAGGCCACTTTGTGACATTGACAAAGGGAGTCCAGTGCTAGACCGCTCCTTACATGCCTGAAAACAGATTTAAAATAAAGTTACTATGCAAACTATAAAAATTATCAAACATACCTTCCCCCAATAACTTGAGTCACTTTTGCTTCCTAACCAATTGGAACTTTAGCCTCCTTCTATTATTCTAGCCTCCTCAACAAGGTTTTTAAGATACCCGATCATAGACTTATCTCTCCTCCTTGACAATTACCAATCTAGAGTAATCCTCAATCCATTGATCCTTTCCTAAAATTACCTTTCACAGGACCAAATCCTAAAATAAGCTCCTTTAAACACCTTCTTACTGAGACACTTCCTGGTTTCCCAAAGGAACTCAGCTCCTTGTTATTGCAAACATCAAGAAACCTAATTTTATTTATCGCTTTCTTTCTCATGTAATTCAATAGTTGGGCATCACAACACAGAGATATGGTAATTAAGGTAATACAAAAAATATGGTAATTAATTAAGGTATACAAAAAATAGCACTGGTGGTACCATATGATAAATACTCATACTTTAATAAAACTGAATTTCCAGTTGAAACAGTTTATTTGAAGGAAGCAGCTATGTTCTACTCACCTTTGTGTTTCTGCTGTAAAACAGTGTACTTGAAAAATAATAGATGTTCAATGAATGTGTTGAAAAAACAGATCAAACACTAATATTTTAAATAATAATTTAAAGATTTAGAAATTATAAAAGAACATAATGAAGACCTATATATGATATAGAAAAAAGTAAGATGGCAAAAAAAAGTAAAATCATGAAAAAAAGTAGAATCACAGAATAAGATAGAATTTAATCTTTAAAATGACTATGAAGAAAGAGTATCTAGATGCTCTCACTAATATTATTCCAATATCTAATATCACTGAACTTTTGTTTTTCATATCTTATTAGGTGATATATTGAAAGAATATTGGCTCTAGCATTAGACTGTAGGATCCCTAAAAAATTGTTTTTCAACTCATCCTCCCACATTACATTCTTATTTCATATTAGCTTACTAGTCTCTTCCAAGACCCATGACCTATAAGCAGTGATTGGTTTCCTTTGAGGCCCTGCACGGCTTTATTCACAGTGCAAGTTATAAAACAGATTTTGTGTTACTCACTTCTGAATCCAGCATCATTTCCTCAAAATGCCAGACCTATCATTAAATTTGTTAGTTTAAACAATGTTTGGCCTCTGGGGGAGCATTTAGTATACTAGAGAAGACTTTCTCTATTAAACTGATGGTGCACTAAATGGCACACTGATGACCTGAAAAAATAAATGTGTCTCCTTAAGAACAGGACTCCTAACCAGGGAGAAACTTGGACATTAGGCAAAAAGATGGTTCATTAATTCTTAACCATCAGCTACATAATCAATAATCTAAGAATCCAGAAGGTCTCTTTATGGAGTGAAGTATTAATATATTATTAATATTCTTTTTAAACATTGATAAGGCACATCTTGTCAGCTAATTAAAACACTTTCTCTATAAATACAAAAGAAAGAGTAACTTTCCAATGTACTGCTGTCAATTGATTAGCTTATATACTGATTTACTAGCATTATGTTTAATTAAATCCCTATTCGGTATAAGTGGAAAGAAGTTCTGTTTGTAAACATTAATTTGTTTTTACAGTCATCCTTTCACCTCAAAATCTCTCTGTATAAAAAGAAGTTCAGTTTTTCTGGCTTTGAAAAGTTACACACACACCACCCACATATATTTAAAATTTGTAGTTAAATTGCATGAAACTGTAAATAAATAAGTATTCTTTATTGAAGTTAGAGGGTTTTTTTTTAATTGTCAGTTAAGAAGGTAGACAGATTAACGGCGTTTTAATAATACCAATTATTGAGTATGTGAATAAGCTATTTAAATTTTCATTGTTAAATCATTGTAGATTCACAGGTATTTGCAAAATTAGTACAAAGATATTTTTGTATCTTTCACCTAGATTCCCCCAATGGAGACATATAGCTGTAGTACAATAGCAAAACCAAGAAATTGACATTGGTATATTGGTATACCTTTAACTACACTACAGACATTATTATTAATCAGTTTTATCATTTCTATTTATTTATTTATTTTTGGTTGCGTTGGGTCTTTGTTGTTTCACTTGGGCTTTCTCTAGCTGCAGCGAGCGGGGGCTGCTCTTTGTTGTGGTGTGCGGTCTTCTCATTGCAGTGGCTTCTCTTGTTTCAGAGCACAGGTTCTAGGCACGCGGGCTTCAGTAGTTGTGGCACACGGGCTCAGTAGTTGTAGCTCATGGGCTCTAGAGTGCAGGTGCAGTAGTTGTGGCGCATGGGCTTAGTTACTCCGCGTCATGGGATCTTCCCGGACCAGGGCTTGAACCCGTGTCCCTTGCATTGGCAGGCGGATTCTTAACCACTGCACCACCAGGGAAGTCCCAAGTTTTATCATTTTTTAAAGCTTGCATTATTTGTGTGTGTATGTGTGTGTGCGTGTAGGTATAAATAATCCTATTCACTCTATTTCATGTGAAGTTTTGTGTAACCACATCCACAATCAATCTCTTTTGAGAAGAGAAATGTAGAGAGATTGAATTTGGTATTAAAACTAAGAAGTGGGGCTTCCCTGGTGGTGCAGTGGTTGAGAGTCCGCCTGCCGATGCAGGGGACATGGGTTCGTGCCCCAGTCCGGGAAGATCCCACATGCCGCGGAGCGGCTGGGCCCGTGAGCCATGGCCGCTGAGCCTGCGCGTCCGGAGCCTGTACTCCGCAACGGGAGAGGCCACAACAGTGAGAGGCCCGCATTCCGCAAAAAAAACCCTAAGAAGTGTCATGCAAAAACTGTATCTGAAAGACATTAAGATAGGAAAAAAATAAAGCAATGAGTACTGTGGAAAATCAGTAAAAAGTGATCTTATTACATAGCATTTAGATAAGAACTAGGTTATATGGCAACTTTCTCTAAAAATCAGAGGAAGAATATGATTGACAAAAATGGTTAGACCTCTTCACTTATTAAAAAAAATAAAAATTAATGGCAAAATAAGGTTTGCTGTAAATATCAGAAAAGATTTTGGTAATGATATATCATGTTTGTTTAAAGTACAAAGTTGTTAGTGACAAATAATTTTATAATTTTTAATAGAATTTGTCTTTTAGAGCAGTTTTAGATTCATAGCAAAATTGAGCAGAAGGTAAGAGATTTCCCTATACCCCCTGCCCCATGCACGCATAGCCTCTTCATTAGAAACATCCTCCACCACAGTGTACATTGGTTACAATTGTACCTACACTGACACATCATTAACACCCAGAGTCCATAGCTTAAATAGGATTTTACTGTTGTTATCATACATTCTATTGGTTTGGACAAATGTAAAAGGACATTGAAATACCATATATACATGTATAACATCATTCAGAATTGTTCTATTGTATTAAAGATCCTCTGTTCTCAGCCTATTCATCCATCCCTTTCCTCTAATATTATTGTCTTCACAGTTTTGCCTTTTCCAGAAAATCTAGATAACCTAGTGTTTGGCAATCACTTTTTAGATGCAACACAAAGTCACAATCCATGAAAGAAATAATTCATAAACAAGACTTCCTTGAAATTAAAAATTTCTAATTTGCAAAAGATACTGTCAAGAGAATAAGACAAGCCACGGACTGGAAGAAAATATTTGCAAAAGACACATCTGATAAAGGGCTGTTATACAAAATATTCAAAGAACACTTAAAACTCAACAATAAGAACACAAACAACCCAATTAAAAAATAGGTCAATGACCTTAACAGACACCTCACCAAGGAATATATACAGATGGCAAATAAACATATGAAAAGATACTCCACACCATATGTCATCAGGGAAATGCAAGTTAAAACAACAATGAGATACCAGTACACACAATAGAATGGCCAAAATTAGGAGCACTGACAACACCAAATGCTGCACAGGATGTAGAGCAACACGACCTCTTATTCATTTCTGGTGAGAATGCAAAATGGTACAGCTACATTGGGAGATAGTTTGGTAATTTCTTACAAAACTGTATATACTCTTACCACACAATATAGCAATTGCATTTCTTGGCATTTACCCAAAGAAGGTGAAAACTTATATTCACACAAAAACCTGCACATGGATGTTTACAGAAGCTTTATTTGTAATTGCCAAAAGGTAGAAGAATCCAGATTCCTTGGTAAATAGATAAGTAAACTGTGAATGGATAAATAACCTATGGTATATCCAGACAGTGAAATATTATTTAGCACTAAAAAAAAAATGAGCTATCAAGCTATAAAGAGTAATAAAGGAACATTTAATGCATATTACTAAGTGAAAGAAAGCAATCTGAAAAGTCTATATACTATGTGATTTCAAATATCTAACAAAATGGAAAAGGCAAAATAATTTTACAATATAGTAATTAATATTTAACTTTTATTTAGAAGAAATTAGTGTGTTTATTTTGCATGTAAATGACCAAAAGGAACATTTAGTTTCTCTAAACACCACTTTTTGAGATAAAATCCATACAGTATACCAAAAGCAAGGTGAAAAAGAACAACCAAAGTAATAATGAAAGATACAGATTTGGTTTATTGACTGAGAATAGACAGAACATTTGAATGTTAATAAAAAAGAAGACAAGAAAATGAAATCTGGAACCCAAAGCCAAAAAGAAAATATTTTCATGAAAGAAAATAAGAATAAGATTAATGGAGATTAAAATAATTTGTAGTATCATCCACCTGAAGAATAATGGAAATGAGAACATGGGAAACATCTATCATTTATGTCTGTAGAATTTTACTTACCATGGAAGTTTTTCTGAGAAAGGGATAATCAGGTTTGAGAATAAACAACTCATATAGGAGACTACAAAGTAAATCATATTTTTCAGAATTTTTTTAGAAGTTATGAATAAAAGTGAATATTGACTTTAAAGTAATGGAAAGAAAAGTTTCTGTCTCCTCCCTCCCCAGTTGTTCATACCTGAGGCCAACAAGATGTTCTTGGCTGGAACTAATTAAAATTACATGTTTCAAATGACTAAAAATAGAAGAATATTTCTTTAGAAGGGTAATTAAAATGAGAATATCTTACAAAGGAAAGTCACAAAAGCATGCATCATAAGTCAGCTGAACAATAGGTTAGACAAATCATTGGAGTAAAAAGAGAGCAGGATTCCTAGAAAGACTTTATTTGAATGATCTTTTTATTTTTTCCTAGCTTTCTTGCCTCCACCATACATAAAATTGGATTATTTCTGTTATAGTTGGATATCCTTTTACCTTTTATGAGGAATCAAAAAATAGATTTGATATTTAGTTGGGAACTGAAGTGTGGGGATAAAGAGTATTAAACAGTAAAAGTAAAGATTTTCTCTAACTCTAGTAGGATGATGCTTATTGTCTTTAGAGAAAAAAAAAAGGTTTGTTTATATTGTGACAATATAATTAATGAAATGTACATAAGACCACACCCAATTTGGCAGGATGGTTCAGGTCAGGCTATGCTAAATGTAGCAAAAATGTGTTTTCCAGAAAAAAACTGTAATCTATCTAAACTTCCATGAAACATACTAACTATTCAAGTATATAGTTTATGAATTATGTCTTAGTAAAGCAATCAAAAATTAACTTTGCACTTGGTAAGACTGATCGATATTATAATAAAAGGTCTGCTTCTTTCCAATACCCCACTGGGCCTCTCCACATCATTTATGCATGCTCTCCTCGCCCCCGCTGTGGCTCTGGCTAACCATAAATCTTGTGTGTACACTCTCTATTCCTGTATATCAATAGATAAGACTGCTAAGTCAGTTTCTCAAGCTCTGTCTACATATAATTATTCATCTCCCCTGTCTTGATGGCTCCTCTGGGTTCTGTCATGATAAATTAAATGTAAGGACATTGGTATTTGAGCTATATAATTTCTTTATTCTGAGACTATGAGTTGGTGCCAGTATCTGCAACATAACAACCCAACAGTCATTCAAGTTTTCTCCATTTTCTTATCTATAAACCCCCTTGTCCCCTCAGCTCATTACATATTTGATTTCTTACAAGAAATTGCTGAAATATGTACATATTTTGAGGAAACTGGGAGCCAAGCTTGTTACTGCCAGAGAAGGGAGAGACAAATACGAAAACGGAAAAAACTAGAATGAATATTGAGGTGTTATATTGCTTGACACCAGTACTCACACCAGGGCTCTGCCACACCCTGTATACATGTTATTCTCATCCCATTGAGACTCTTTGCGTCACCCTGCTTTGGGTCACCGTAAATACCGCCACCCCTCATGTGTGCCTTCCTCACCCTGCCTAGGCTTCAACACCTTGTACTAAGTTGTCCCCTCACAGAACTGCCCTCCTCACCCTACAAGGGCTGTGCTGGGCTGAGCACCCCTGTTGCCTATACTCCCTTCATTCCACACGGGCTCCACCACAGAAGGCACTGCTTTTCCCCCAACCCCACTGCCATGTGTTCCAGGGTAGGTTTTGGAGGGGGGGGGATTGTTTGGTTTTTGGTTTTGTTGTTTTTTGGTTTTTTTCTGGCTACGTCTTGCAGTTTGTAGGTCCCCCACCAGGGACTGAACCCGGGCCCTCAGCAGCGAGACTGTGGAATCCTAACCACTGGACCGCCGGGGAATTCCCCAGGGTGGCTTTAAAAGTGGAGTCTTGTTTGTGGAAGTCTTTGCATAAATGAACTGAAAGAATCAGAAATTGTGGTTGGAGAGGGGGGATTTAATTCATGACTTTGGAAGACATACAACTGCCGCTGGTAATGACGAAATCCGGAATATGAGCAAGAGTGTTGTCACCATAATGGAGAGCAGATGTTATTGCCAATAAAACTGCTAGAACAACAGGTACATAAATTACCAAAGGCACTGTCAGAGGAAAGTATCAAAAGTTGTCAAAAATATCAATTCAATAAATCTGTAAAGATTTATTTCTGTTGTCTTTGACCTCTGAATTCAAGTTACTAAAGCCAGAGAAAGATATTAAAAAATTATTTGAGGTATTGTCTCAATTTCTGAAACACTTATCTGTACCAAAGAAACTACAAAACATGCCTTGTATGTTAATTTATCATATAGTCACAAAACACAATTAGACTATGCACCAAGGACTTAAAATAGACTACTATAATTAACATGCATTTTATAATGGTTGGTTGATTACTCTTTTGAATGTAGTTTAAATATAATAAAAATGAGAAACATAAAAGCTAATTGCATTAGAATATGAGTTGAAACTGTAGTTTTTAATGGTTGAGTCCACACTGATAGTAAATTATATCATGCTGTTTAATTACTTGGAGAAACTCTAGCTATTTAAAATAGATATTTCATGACACTAATAATTACAACAGAACAAATATATTTGTGGATTATTTAGTTTAGTCATTTATTTAGCAAATAAAAATAGATCATATATACACATACAGCAGATTGAGAAAGAGAGAGATAGACATATAGACAGAGATAGGTTTAGATACAGTAGACTTTAGAAGTAGATTTATTCTCGACTTGCTTAGCAAAGATCTAAATCATTCTTTGACAGGATTTATTTTATTTCACAATATTTTAATATTGTGAAAATATGTTGACAAAGTTCCTAAACGTTAGCATTTCAATGAGAGGAAACCATACACAGAGATTAATTTTGCCTGTTTTGAAAAACACATAAATGGAATAATTCAATATAGAGGTGTTACAAATATTTTCTTACCTTTAATCCTAAGTATTTAATATTTTTGTGCTTCTGTAAACAGTCTTTTTCTTTCTTTTTTTAAAATATTTTCCATTTTTTCACAGATAGTACTATACATACAATGTATTTTTGTATATTGACTTTTTAACTGTGATATTGCAAAATTCACTTGATTCATTTTTTGTAGATTACTCAAGCTATTTTTAATACACAAAAAATGTTTTCTATGAATAAATACACTTTTACTTTTTCCTTTCCAATCATTACATCTTTTATTTCTTTTCCTTTTCTTCTTTTAGTGCCTGGGAAGTCAATAAAATGCTTAATAGAATGATGAAAGCAGAAATCCTTGGCTTCTTCCAGATTCTAAAGAAAAGAATTCATATTTTAACTACTGTGTATGATGTTAGCCCAATTTTTTCCATAGGTGTCCTTTATTAAATGGCAGAATTTTTCCCTCTTCCTTTCTATGAAAGTTTTTTTTTTTTTTTTTTTTTTTTGTCTGTGTTGGGTCTTTGTTTCTGCGCACGGGCTTCCTCTAGTTGCGGTGACTGGGGACTAGTCTTGGTTGCGGTGCACAGGCTTCTCATTGTGGTGGCTTCTCTTGTTGCAGATCATGGGCTCTAGGTGCGCGGTCTTCAGTAGTTGTGGCACACAGGATCAGTAGTTGTGGCTCATGGGCTCTAGAGCACAGGTTCAGCAGTTGTGGTGCACGGGATTAGTTGCTCTGTGGCATGTGGGATCTTCCCCGACCAGGGATTGAGCCCATGTGCCCAGCATTGGCAGGAGGATTCTTAACCACTGTGCCACCAGGGAAGTCCCTCTATGAAAGTTTTATTATAATGCAGTGTTGAATTATGCCAAAAGCCTTTTTTGTAACTATTGACATGATTACAGGATTTTTCTCCTTTCAGGTGAATTATACTGTTGATTTTTAATAGTAAAAAAAAAAAAACTGTATATTTTGAAGGTATACCTACTTTGTTCTACATGTATTATTGTTTTTTAAATTATTGCTGGATTTGTTTTGTGAACTCATCTTACTGAACATATGTCTTTTAGTCTCTTTGGGCTGCTATCATAAAATACCATAGACCATGTAGCTTATGAACAACAGAAATTTATTTCTTACAGCTCTGGAGCTAGAAGACTGACATCATCATGACAGCTGTTGGGGTAAGGCCACTTTTATAAGAGCAATAATCCCATTCGTGAAGGCTACACCCTCATGACCTAATCACCCCTCAAAATCCCTACCTCTAACGCCATCACCTTGGAGGTTACATTAAAACATAAATTCTGGCAGTACACAAACATTCAGACCATAGCAACACATAAAAGCACTTTTAAAAAATAAAGAAAACATTGAAAAGAGAAGAGGGCTTCCCTGGTGGTGCAGTGGTTAAGAATCCGCCTGCCAATGCAGGAGACACAGGTTCTAGCCCTGGTTAGGGAAGATCCCACATGCTGCGGAGCAACTAAGCCCCTGTGCCACAACTACTGAGCCTGCTCTCTAGAGCCCGTGAGCCACAACTACTGAGCCCACATGCCACAAGTACTGAAGCCTGAGTGCCTAGAGCCCGTGCTCAACAAGAGAAGCCACTGCAATGAGAAGCCTGCGCACCACAAAGAAGAGTAGCCCCCACTCGCTGCAACCTCAGAAAGCCAGTGTACAGCAATGAAGACCCAACATAGCCAAAAATAAATAAATAAATAAATAAAATTTTTTAAAAAAAGAGAGAAGAATGCATGTCTTATACAAGAAGTGTCATAAATACAAAAGAGGGTGATCCATTTACCCTGAGACTCAGATAAAATGTTACAAAGCAAGCAGTATATAAAAAGGTTTTGAAACAATTTTAGCATAGTATATTTGGAGAAGCTGGTGAATAGAAGAGCATGAGCAGGTTCATAGCCAAAACACAAAGAAAAAAAAGTAATGAGGATAAACAGGTTTACCTGAAGCAGAAAATTTCTATTCTGGAATAATGGATTTGGTGGGAAAGTTAAATAATGGCTAGGTTTTAAAGGTCGTTGAATCACTTACTACAAAGTTTGAGTGCATCTTCTAGATAGCTGGTAAAAATTTTTCAGCATTATAGTTAAATGATCAGATAAAAGTTTTAAGAATATTAATTGGCAGTGGTAAAAGGAAACATTAGAGGAGAATAAGACTACAAAAGGAAGATACAGTTTGAAGACTATTACAGTAATTCTCAGGAAATCATGGAAAGAAAGCAATATTTGCAAGACATATTGTGGTATATTCAACAAGATGAGGTAACTGAATTCAACAAGATGAGGTAACTGAGGAAGGAGAGACAGGTAGTAAGATTTCTTTAAAATTTCGAAATTGGTTGATAAGGGAAATGCTGAAACCTATTTCAGACAAAAAGTAAGATGGCAGAGAAATGGCTTGTTATTTAGGGGAAATAAAGAGTTTAATTAAAGTGTTAGGTGAAACCTAAGGTGATGATGAGACATCAGAAATAATTACCCACCAACCAATGGAAAGGATGTTGGGAAAGGGGCCATGCCTAGAGATTAATTATCCTCAGAAAGTAAAATTGAAGAATTTCCAGAGATACTGGATATGGTAACAGTGATCAAATTGCGAATTTTGGGCTTCCTGGTGGTACAGTGGTTGAGAGTCCGCCTGCCGATGCAGGGGACACGGGTTCGTACCGTGGTCCGGGAAGATCCCACATGCTATGGAGCGGCTGGGCCCGTGAGCCATGGCCGCTGAGCCTGCGCATCCGGAGCCTGTGCTCCGCAATGGGAGAGGCCACAACAGTGAGAGGCCCGCGTACCACAAAAAAAAAAAAAAAAAAAAAAATTGCGAATTTTACAATCAAATTGACTACCTGAAAATTAGCTTTGTAAAATTCATTTAGAAAAATATTGTTTATGAGGGTAGACTCTGAGGCTGTTTAAAGCTCTGTTTATAAGGTCTTTTGAGTGATATAGGAAAATTCAAATAACAATTAAAAAATGTATAACAGAAACTGAAAATCCACTTTCCTACGACCACTTCCTCTACCATACCATCTAAATCATCACCAGGCCCAGAAATTTCATAAGTATAGGCCTTTAGCCATGTATTATTCATATTTATTTCTCCCTCATACCACTTAGCACTGTGTATTGCATAGAGTAGGTACTCAAATATTCTTACGTGTTTTTTTTTTTTTGCGGTACGCGGGCCTCTCACTGTTGTGACCTCTCCCGTTGCGGAGCACAGGCTCCAGACGCGCAGGCTCAGTGGCCATGGCTCACGGGCCCAGCCGCTCCGTGGCATGTGGGATCTTCCCAGACCGGGGCATGAACCTGTGTCCACTGCATTGGCAGGTGGACTCTCAACCACTGCGCCACCAGGGAAGCTCTCTTATGTGGTATTTTTTATGCAGAATAAAACAGAGAAAGAAAAAAGAAAGGTTGTAACATAATAGATAGGTTATAATGGAATTGGGACAATTACATAACAAATACGGGAAAAAAATTCTCAGCTAACATTATACATGCTAAAATACTTAAACAATATTAAAAATAAAAGATGTAATATTAGTCTACAATTATGAGAATTACAATGATATTGGTGTAATGAAAGATTTTTAAATGTGACACAAAGCAAAAACATCCAGAAAAAAATTATAAATTTTGTTACATTGAAATATAAAAACTTCTTCAGTGCAAAAGATATGTTAACTTTAAAACATGCTACAAGCTGAGAAGAGATATTTTCAGTTCAAAAACCAAAGAAATATTGTTATCTATAATATGTAATAATGCTACTGTTTTAATTCTTAAAATAACAACCAACAAAGATAAATCAAATAATTCAAAAGAGAAAAATGGGAAAGCCTATCAACATGAAATTGACAGAAAAATAAAAACAAGCGCTCATAAAGCTGTGCAAAAATGTGCCATTACATTAGTAGTAATCAGAGAACTGCAAACTAAACATCATTTTTCATTTCGGCATTTCTAAACCATCATATTGGCAAACATTAGCATCTGATAACACCAAATTTTTCTAAGGGTGTGGGGCAAACAGGACAGCTTACGTATTCCTGATAGAAGTATAAATTGTTAAAACCACATTTGAAATCAATTTCCTGTTTAAGGGCTTCCCTGGTGGCGCAGTGGTTAAGAATCCACCTGCCAGTGCAGGGGACACAGGTTTCAGCCCTGATCCAGGAAGATCTCACATGCCGCGTAGCAACTAAGCCCGTGTGCCACAACTACTGAGCCTGCGTACCTAGAGCTTGTGCTCCGCAACAAGAGAAGCCACAGCAATGAGAATCCTGCGCACTGCAGCAAAGAGTAGCCCCCGCTCGCTGCAACTAGAGGAAGCCCACGTGCAGCAACGAAGACCCAACGCAACCAAAAATTAAAAAAAAAAAAAAATTCTTGTTTAAGTTTCTATCTTAGAGATACTCCAGGACATGGGTAAAAGGTTACATGGCCAAGATAGGTCATTGTTTCATATTTATAGTAGTGAAAAAGTAGAAACAAATTCATTAAGGTAATTGATATATTTTATTAAAATAATGGAATTTTTCAGTACATAACATGTATGGTATGCAACAATTCAAATAAAATGCAAAACGATATATTATCATATGATGTATAATTATGAGCCAAATATTTTTTTTTAAAGATGGAATAATACACACAAAGATCAAACTTCAGGAACGTGATTATTTCTGGGAGGGAGGTAAAAGATATAGGGATGAAACTTTGTTAATATTTTCAATTATTTATTTCTGAAAAAGAAAAACATCATGAACAAAGCAGAGAGCAAAGTCTTTGTTTAGTTTTCTTATTCTCAACAGTGAATACTTAAGTACCTATTTTGTTCAAATAAATATAATATTTCAAAATTAAAATTAATCATTTCAAAATGAATACTAAAGGTGAATAGTATCTTCATCCTAGCAATTAAGTGAGCTGGATTTAAACATCTGTTCCCTGAAAGTGTTCTCTCCATAGGGAATCTTCTGAAAGCCCAAATTCTTTGCAGATCCAAAGCATGACTAGAGTTTTCAGTATGCAAAATGAGAGAAACTTCCCTGATTAAATCTAATAAAGTCGCTGAAGAGCGGCTACATATAAAATTTCTTTCTGATTTGTCTTTGGCCCAATTAGAATGGGCTGTATTAAAATTTAAGTATGGATCCTAAGCCATACACATACCATTAAATTTGCAGGAATAATGAAGCCAACCAATTTTATTCCTCTTTAATAATGCATTCCTATATTTGCTCTTAAGGTAAGGTTAGCATTTATTTATTGATCATGATGCATTATCTACACAGTGGAAACTACTAAGCAGTTTTCATCTCCTGTGATATTTCTAAATAATTCAGAAATTAATTTCTGTTTTCTTTTTCTCATTGAAGTTTGTCTCTTTTAAATGTAGAAAATTTAAGTGACCTATGGCTTAGTTTGTTTCTATATTGCCCAGATGGCACAAGCACATAAAGTAGCCAGATAGAATTTACAGACATACTTATCCCCTATAGCTTCATCTTCTGCATTAACGCCTTTCCTCTCCAAGTATTTAGGAACAAAACAACACAAAGTAATAAAAGAATATACTCTTTCAACCCTGTCTCTCCATCTAAATGCTACACTCTCCCGCATGCTATTCATAGCCAGATATTTTTAAATGTCTAAATTTTCTTGCTTCCCATTAACTCTTAAATATTAAAACATTCCATCCTAAATCCATTAAAATTTATCGTGCTAATAATTACAGTTGTCTTTTGGTATTTATCATATTTGACCTCTACCTGGAGAGTGATAAGATGGACCATTCTCATTTCTCCATGGAAATAATACTTGAGAATGAGTTGTGCTTTCAAAAGACAGAGGTCAAATACATCTTAAGGTGGAAAAATAATATAGATTTCATGAACAGTTGAAAGAACATTGAGTTTTCTGCCCTGTTAATTCCATACTTCACAACTCATACCTATAATTACATTCACTGTTGAGTTTTGGTTACCTTGAAGTCACTTCTTAAATACAGTTGACCTTTGAATAACACCATTTGAACTGGGTGGATCCACTTATGCATGCATTTTTTTCACTAAATACTCACTACCATACTATATGATCAGCATTTGGTTAAATCTGCAGATGCAGAATCTGGGTATGGAGGGCTGCCTATAAAGTTATAAACACATTTTTGACTGCAAGGTTGGTGCCCCTAACCCCCTCATTGTTCCAGGGTTAACTGTATACTCTCCTTCCATTTCAACCCACATCTCAGCTTGTTTATTGTTATTGTTATTTGTTTAGCAGAGCTTATATAATTGGATGTGCCATTGACTAAGCAATGTGACTTTTGTAAAGTAACAACATCTCGATGCCCCACTTTCTTCAACTATAATATGAGGTTACTAATGATACCTATTTATTGTGTTGTTGCAAGAATTAAGCTACTTAATATCTGCAAAATAGTTTTAAAAATGCTTAGAAAAACTGACCGATAGAATATAATAGAGTCCAGCATCAAATTCATACATGTATTGTCAACTGACTTATTGCAAATACAGGAGTGAAGTCATAAGCAGAAATCTTGATCTTTTCAACAAATGACCGGCTAGTTGGATTACTGTCTGGGTAGAATATAGCTTGATCCATACACATTTAACACCATAAACACAAAGCAATTTCACAAATATCAATGTAACTGTTAAAGGAAAAGCAATAAGCTTTTAAAAGAACACATAAGAGGACATCTTTATGACTTTAGAGTAGGCAACACACACACACACACACAGTGCAACCAAAAAACAAAAAGAAAAAGTTAAATCAGGTATTCTAAGATTCATAAATTAAGTTCACCAAAAGTAACCAGTAAGAGGATAAAAAGGCAGCCCACAGAGTGGGAAAAGATGCCCACAATACATATATCAAACAAACAAACAAAAAGCTTATATCCAGTATATATAAAGGATTCATACACATCCATAAATCAGATAATCCAATAGGAAAAATATGGCAAAAAATTGACATATATTTTATAAATATGGTAGCCAAGCAAAAACAAGTGAAGCCCATTTACACTGTTGAATAGCAATAGTTTATCTTTGTGAGGGTAGAGGTGGAGTTAGGTGGCAACAGAAAGGGAGGACAAGGGACACTTGTCCAGTATGTTTGCACCCTAACTACTTGAGTGTTTTCAGTTTGCAAAAAATAATCAAGCTTTAGACTAATGATAGGTTCATATACATATACATATATATGTATATACACATACAATATTTTAGATAAAGTGCCTGGCCTGACACATAGTAAATACTATGCAAATGTCAGCATTATTATTACTATGATTATTATTACTATTATTATTTAAGCAGTGGCCACATTTTCTTATATCTTACTATGAACACGACAAACCACTTTTCTGTTTGCTTTAGCAAGTAATTTTTAGAAGTAAGCTTTTCTTTCAACTCTTTTTCAGGGTAATACTCTCCTGTTCCTTATGGTGCAGAACTTTTATAGACCTCATATTGATTTTTTTCCTGTTTGCTCATCCTTGAACAAAGGAACATCTGCTGTGCTTGGCTCTAGCCAACAGCAGGGTGTACGGACTGCACTTGACCCCCACTTACTGTCCACATGAACGCTTATAGACTCTCCCACATGGATGTAAAACAAAGAACAGGTTGACACAGCTTCTAGTTTAATTTTCAGAGTCTAGTGGAGATTCATATAGTGCCTTTCTATCAAACTGAGGGCCTCCTTTCCTACCCTAGTTTCTGAAAAATAAGGGAAAAGATATATGTTCCAAATCAAAAGCTTTCTAAAGTGTGCTCCTCTGAGGAAGACTGAAGTATGAATACAAAAGAGGCCCTTAAAATTTTTATTGTATAGATGGGAAATTTTGCATATGATTTGATTTGAAATAGAACTAAAGACTACAGTAATTTCTAAAAATGGCTTCAAAAGAAATATTTTATACATAATATAAATTCCCTTTGATCAGTTCTAGTGAATGTAACCCTGCAACACCTCCCCACCGCCCCATCCCCCTTTCAAACACACACATGCATGCACTGCTCAAAGCACATTCCAGTCATTTAGAAACTACCATTTTGGTGAAAAATCATGTTTCCAAAGTTATACATCTTTATCTCCAGATATCCAGTAAGCTATGGCCGTGAAACAGTTATATCACGGGAAGTCATGATACAGTTGATGTGGAAGCAATTGCCTGGTGATCTCAAGATAATCTCATAGCATTAGGCTGGTAGCCACCCTGCTTTCTGGTTGGTGTAGACCCCAGGATTCTGAATTATGGAGAAGAGGTAGGAAAAAAGATGAAGGAGGAGGAGGAGATGAAAAAGAAGACAGAGGGGAGAGGAATTATAGTTGTATTTGTGATTTAATTATACAGTGGGACTAATATGTATTAACTAGTTGTTATGTGCCTGGAAGTAGGTTGAGCACCTTATATACATTATCTCAGTCATTTTTACACACTCCTATAAGTATGCTAATCTCCATTTTACGTAAATGGGAACTGAGAAGTAGAATTGATAAGTAATTTGTTCAAGACCACACACCAAGAAAGTAGAAAATCCAGGCAGTTTTCATTCAAATGCTTATCTTTCTTGTGTCTGGTTGTGATCCTTTTAACAGAAAGTTTTAAAAGTACATAATAGATGTGTTGGCCTCATGGTATTCTGATCAAATAAAACAATATTAGAATTAATACTGCCATAGTTTGAAGATAGTCACTGAACACTGAGTCAATGTTGTTATACATTAATTTAATGGGTGTATGCTATAAATGACATATAGTCAGTTGTATTGCTAAAAGTAAGAAAAATATTCTATTTGTATCACTCTCATTTGGAGGAATATGAAAACAAAAATTAAAAACTAAACATTCAACCTCTATTGACACTGCAAATATAATACATAGGAAAATAATTTTTTAAATGTAAGAAAAAACAAATGTGATATGTGAAGGACCTTTTCTTATTCATTTCTTTATTTTTAACACCCAACAAGACTTGACCCATAATATTATTTAATAGTTACTTGCTGAACAAATGTATTATTTTTATAATTTAAAGTTTATGAAGTACTCATACATATTGTATCAAATGATCCTCTACACAAACCCTATGAGGCATATTCTGAAATGTTCTCCCCAGTTGAGTTCCTTTTGCTTGCAAATCTTCTATACACAAATTTACTTTTCTCAATCTATTGGTAAACCATTTGAATACTGCTGTCCACAGGGGGGAGCTTCAAGATGGCAGAGGAGTAAGACGTGGAGATCAACTTCCTCCCCACAAATACATCAGAAATACATCTACATGTGGAACAACTCCTACAGAACACCTACTGAATGCTGGCAGAAGACCTCAGATTTCCCAAAAGGCAAGAAACTCCCCACGTACCTGGCTGTGTGGCTAACAGGGTCATGGTGCTCTGGCCGGGTGTCAGGCCTGTGCCTCTGGGGTGGGAGAGCCGAGTTCAGGACATTGGTAAACCAGAGACCTCCCGGCTCCACGTAACATCAAACAGTGAAAGCTCTCCCAGAGATCTCCATCTCAACACTAAGACCCAGCACCACTCAACAACCAGCAAGCTACAGTGCTGGACATCCTATGCCAAACAACTAGCAAGACAGGAACGCAACCCCACCAATTAGCAGAGAGGCTGCCTAAAATCATACTAAGTTCACAGATACCCCAAAACACACCACCGAATGCAGTCCTGCCCACCAGAAAGAAATGATCCAGCCACATCCACCAGAACACAGGCACTGGTCCCCTCCACCAGGAAGTCTAGACAACCCACTGAACCAACCTTAGCCACTAGGGGAAAACACCACAAACAACAGGAACTACAAACCTGCAGCCTGCAAAAAGGAGACCCCAAACACAGTAAGTGAAGTAAAATGAAAAGACAGAGAAAAATAGATGAAGAAGCAAGATAAAAACCCACCAGACCAAACAAATGAAGAAAAAATAGGCAGTCTACCTGAAAAAGAATTCAGAGTAAAGATGATCCAAAATCTTGGAAATAGAATGGAAATAGAAATGTTTAACAAGGACCTAGAAGAACTAAAGAGCAAACAAACAATGAGGAACAGCACAATAAATTCAATTTAAAATTCTCTAGAAGGAATCAATAGCAGAATAACTGAGGCAGAAGAACGGATAAGTGACCTGGAAAATAAAATAGTGGAAATAACTACTACAGAGCAGAATAAAGAATGAAAAGAATTGAGGACAGTCTCAGAGACCTCTGGGACAACATTAAATACACCAACATTCGAATTCTATGGGTCCCAGAAGAAGAGAAAAAGAAAGGGACTGAGAAAATGTTTGATGAGATTATAGTTGAAAACTTCCCTAATATGGGAAAGGAAATAGTCAATCAAGTCCAGGAAGCACACAGAGTCCCATAAAGGATAAACCCAAGGAGAAACACGCGAAGACATATAGTAATCAAACTATCAAAAATTAAATACAAACAAAAAATATTAAAAGCAGCAAGGGAAAAACAACAAATAACATACAAGGGAATCTCCATAAGGTTAACAGCTGATCTTTCAGCAGAAACTCTGTAAGCCAGAAGGGAGTGGCAAGACATATTTAAAGTGATGAAAGGGAAAAACCTACAACCAAGATTACTCTACTCAGAAAGGATCTCATTCAGATTCAATGGAAAAATTAAAATCTTTACAGACAAGCAAAAGCTAAGAGAATTCAGCACCACCAAACCAGCTTTACAACAAATGCTAAAGGAACTTCTCTAGGCAGAAAACACAAGAGAAGGAAAAGACCTACAAAAACAACCCCAAAACAATTAAGAAAATGATAATAGGCACTTATATATCAATAACTACCTTAAATGTAAATGGATTAAATACTCCAACCAGAAGACATAGACTGGCTGAATGGATACAAAAGCAAGACCTGTACATATGCTGTCTACAAGGGACCCACTTCAGACCTAGGGACACATACAGACTGAAAGTGAGGGGATGTAAAAAGATATTCCATGCAAATGGCAATCAAAAGAAAGCGGGAGTAGCACTTCTCATATCAGACAAAATAGACTTTAAAATAAAGACTATTACAAGAGACAAAGAAGGATACTACATAATGATCATGGGATCAATCCAAGAAGGTGATATAACAATTATAAATATTTACGCACTTAACACAGGAGTACCTCAAAACATAAGGCAAATGCTAATAGCCATAAAATGGGAAATCGAAAGTAACACAATTGTAGTAAGGGACTTTAACACCCTACTTTCACCAATGGACAGATCATCCAAAATGAAAATAAATAAGGAAACACAAGTTCTAAATGACACATTAAACAAGAAGGACTTAATTGATATTTAGAGGACATTCAATCCAAAAACAACAGAATACACTTTCTTCAAAAGTGCCCATGGAACATTCTCCAGGATAGATCATATCCTGGATCACAGATCAAGCCTTGGTAAATTTAAGAAAATTGAAATCATGTCAAGTATCTTTTCCGACTACAACACTATGAGAGTAGGTATCAATTACAGGAAAAAAACTGTAAAAAAAACAAACACATGGAGGATAAACAATACGCTGCTAAATAACCAAGAGATCACTGAAGAAATCAAACAGGAAATTAAAAAAATACCTTGAAACAAAGGACCATGAAAACATGAAGACCCAAAATCTATGGGATGCAACAAAAGCAGTTCTAAGTGGGAAGTTTACAGCAATACAATCCTACCTTAAGAAACAAGAAACATCTCAAATAAACAACCTAAACTTACACCTAGAGCAATTAAAGAAAGAACAAAAAAAAAAACAAATTTAGCAGAAGGAAAAGAATCATAAAGATCAGAGCAGAAATAATTGAAAAAGAAATGAAGGAAACGATAGGAAAGATCAATAAAACTAATAGCTGGTTCTTTGAGAAGATAAACAAAATTGATAAACCATTAGCCAGACTCATCAAGAAAAAAAGGGAGAAGACTCAAATCAATAGAATTAGAAATGAAAAAGGAGAAATAACACTGACACTGCAGAAATACAAAGGATCATGAGAGATTACTACAAGCAACAATATGCCAGTAAAATGGACAACCTGGAAGAAATGGACAAATTCTTAGAAAAGCACAACCTTCTGAGCCTGAACCAGGAAGAAGAGAAAATATAAACAGACCAATCACAAGCACTGCAATTGAGACTGTGATTAAAAATCTTCCAACAAAACAAAAGCCCAGGACCAGATGGCTTCACAGGCGAATACTATCTAACATTTAGAGAATAGCTAACACCTATCCTTCTCAAACTCTTCCAAAGTATAGCAGAGGGAGGAACACTCCTAAACTCATTCTACAAGGCCACCATCACTCTGATACCAAAACCAGACAAATATGTCAAAAGGAAAAATACTACAGATGAATATCACTGATGAACATAGATGCAAAAATCCTCAACAAAATGCTAGCAAACAGAATCCAACAGCACATTAAAAGGATCATACACCATGATCAAGTGGGGTTTATCCCAGGAATGCAAGAATTCTTCAATATAGGCAAATCAATCAATGTGATAAACCATGTCAACAAACTGAAGGAGAAAAACCATATGATCATCTCAATAGATGCAGAAAAAGCTGTTGACAAAATTCAACACGTATTTATGAAAAAAACCCTGCAGAAAGTAGGCATAGAGGGAACTTACCTCAACGTAATAAAGGCCATATATGACAAACCCACAGCCAACATCATTCTCAATGGTGAAAAACTGAAACCATTTCCTCTAAGATAAGGAAAAAGACACGGTTGTACACTCTCACCACTAGAGTGTACAACTAGATATGTTAGTCGTATCTAGTCGTATCAACATAGTTTTGGAAGTTTTAGCCACAGCAATCAGAGAAGAAAAAGAAATAAAAGGAATACAAACTGGAAAAGAAGTAAAGCTGTCACTGTTTGCAGAGGACCTGATACTATACATAGAGAATCCTAAAGTTGCTACCAGAAATCTACTAGAGCTAATCAACGAATGTGGTAAAGTAGCAGGATATAAAATTAATGCACAGAAATCTCTTGCATTCCTATACACTAATGATGAAAACTCTGAAAGAGAAATTAAGGAAACACTCTCATTTACCATTGCAACCAAAAGAATAAAATACCTAGGAGTAAACCTACCTAAGGTGACATAAGACCTGTATGCAGAAAACTATAAGACACTGATGAAAGAAATTAAAGATGATACCAACAGATGGAAAGATATACCATGTTCTTGGATTGGAAGAATCAACATTGTGAAAATGACTCTTCTACCCAAAGCAATCTACAGATTCAATGCAATCTCCAGCAAACTACCAATGGCATTTTTCACAGCACTAGAACAAAAAATTTCACAATTTGCATGGAAACCCAAAAGACCCCAAATAGCCAAAGCAGTCTTGAGAAAGAAAAATGGAGCTGGAGGAATCGGGCTCCTGGACTTCAGACTATACTACAAAGCTACAGCAATTGAGACTCTATGGTACTGGCACAAAAACAGAAATATAGATCAATGGAACAGGATAGAAAGTCCAGAGATAAACCCACTCACATACAGTCAACTTATCTTTGATAAAGGAGGCAAGAATATAAAATGGAAAAAAGACAGCCTCTTCAATAAGTGGTGCTGGGAAAACTGGACAGCTACATGTAAAAGAATGAAATTAGAACACTCCCTAACACCATAAACAAAAGTAAACTCAAAATGGATTAAAGACCTAAATGTAAAGCCAGACACTATAAAACTCTTAGAGGAAAACATAGGCAGAACACTCTGGGACACAAATCACAGCAAGATCCTTTTAGACCCACCTCCTACAGAAATGGAAATAAATATAAACAAGTTGGACCTAATGAAACTTCAAAGCTTTTGCACAGCAAAGGAAATCATAAACAAGACCAAAAGACAACCCTCAGAATGGGAGAAAATATTTGCAAATGAAGCTACTGACAAAGGATTAATCTACAAAATTTACAAGCAGCTCATGCAGCTCAGTATCAAAAAACAAACAACCCAATCAAAAAATGGACAGAAGACCTAAATAGACATTTCTCCAAAGAAGATATACAGATTGCCAACAAACACATGAAAGGATGCTCAACATCACTAATCATTAGAGAACTGCAAATCAAAACTTCAATGAGGTATCACCTCACACCAGTCAGAATTGCCATCATCAAAAAGTCTACAAACAATAAATGCTGGTGAGGGTGTGGAGAAAAGGGAACCCTCTTGCACTGTTGGTGGGAGTGTAAATTGATACAGCCACTATGGAGAACTGTATGGAGGTTCCTTCAAAAACTAAAAATAGAACTATCATATGACCCAGCATTCCCACTACTGGGCATATACCCTGAGAAAACCATAATTCAAAAAGAGTCATGTACCACAATGTTCATTGCAGCTCTATTTACAATAGCCAGGACATGGAAGCAACCTAAGTTTCCATCGACAGATGAATGGATAAAGAAGTTGTGGACCATATATACAATGGAATATTACTCAGCCATAGAAAGAAACGAAATTATTTGTAGTGAGGTGGATGGACCTAGAGACTGTCATACAGAGTGAAGTAAGTCAGAAAGAGAAAAATAAATATTGTATGCTGACACATATATATGGAATCTAAAAAAAAAAAAGCGCTGAAAAACCTTGGGGCAGGACAGGAATAAAGATGCAGGTGTAGAGAATGGACTTGAGGATACGGGGAGAGGGAAGGATAAGCTGGGATGACGTGAGAGAGTGGCATGGACTTATGTGTACTACCAAATGTCCACAGAGCAACTCATTCCCTTAATAGGTAATTAAAAATATGAGCATGTTGTCATGCACTTTGTAAAGCATTTTAGATAATTCCACCTATGAAGAACTCAACCAAGTGTAAATGTAATATGTAAATATAATATGATCCTATACTGTGGTTATCACCTTCCTTTTCAAATCTGTTCCTCCTTCCATGTTATTTAATTGTGCAGTAGGAATGGTGCTCTATGGGAAACTGCCATGTTAGTCGTATCTAGACATGTATCGTGAAGTCGTCTCTATATACTACTTTTTTCACTTATGATTTGATTGACTAGTCATGTCAGTTTTAGAGCTGAAACAGCTCTACTATCTATCAACATCAATCCATTGTCAGACTCATTCATTTAGATCAGGCTTTTGTTAGCCCATGCCTGAATTACACCTTCCTAGCTTACCACAGAAAAATTTTCCCTCTCTTCAACTCTATTGCCACACAAGAGAGTAATTGCATCACTCGTAAATCTTCAATGCCATAATGGCCAGAGAAGACAACCTAGATTTCTTTCCTTGACTCTGAAGGCCCTTCACAGTCTAATCCCACCAGCTTAAATCTCATTTCTGCTCACCATTCACTTTCTCCTCTGGTCAGATTTAACTAATTTCATTCACCATATGCCATACTATTTCCCAGCTGTGAGATTTTGGATATATCTCATCTTTCTACCTGGAGAATTTTTCCAGATATTCACATTTTCATAAGCTCATTATATTTTAGGGATTAGTCCAACTGTCATCTATTCCAATGTCATGTTTCCCTCCTCTGAATGTCCAGAGCTTTTTATTTGACCTTTTTTTAAATGTAAGTAACACTTAAACACAGCACAAATGTTGTTTAGATATGTCTTGCTACAGAATCAGCATCTAACACAACTGTGTATGGTCTCCTCCTCTTCTTAAACCACTATAGGTGCTCAGTGTCTTATAATGTTAGGTGCTTGAATAATTACAACAAAGTCTGACATGCAACTATAACCCTAAATTTAAATTCTCCATATAGATTGTAGGATGCTTAAATATAATAGATCAAAATTTGTTCCCTTCCTTTTTTTTTTACATTTTGCCTAAATAACACTCTTACTGTTTAGTAATTTACCTTTAAATTTTTTCTTACATTCTAACATTTGCCTCTATCAATCTCAGAAAAAGAATATTTAGTCTGAAATTTTCCTCTTTGGCCAATCTGATAGAAAAGCAATAATAATTCCAGCAAATTTGGGTCTGTAATATTTTTCTTCAATGTTTTCATTCCACAAAACATCAAGTACAGCTTTTAGAAAAGAAAAACCTCAAAAATTTCTAAGAGAACAAGAGCATAAATATGGCCTGCTGAAAAGTTTCATGTGTATCTACAAACCTTTGTTCATGTCTCTAGGAAGTTTACAACAAGGGTTTCTCTACTAAGAAAATTGTGTTCCAAAGTGATTATACTCATAAAATATCTGTAAATTCCCTATAAACAGCATTATAAAACATGAAATAACTTTGTTGAACTATTAGAATTACAAATCAATAGTGAGAGGGAATCATTCTGTGATGTGCAGTTTGTGAATTCACAATTCTGGGCGCCAAATGAATCTGATAATGTTAAGACTCTGTTCTTTCTCATCAGTCCTCATGTTCCCCTCCCCACCCTGTACAGGTTGAAAGCTCTGACAAGCCCGCAGTTCTCAAGAATGAACCCTGGAAATGCTATAGCTGCATCATCTCAGTTTTGGTTTGGCAACCATCAGAGTTCAGCATCTTCTGTAGTTCCAAGGCCAGCAGTTCTGGACCCTCTATAGAATGTGGATTGCTGGTTGTTCTTTCACATTTTAGTGGTCGTTGTGGCCATGTATTATATGAAGAAGCATTTCACAACCAAGCATTATGTCAAAGATATATCCATAGGAACTACAAGCCTTCAAAATATGGCTTTGTTAACCCTTCAAGGGCATCTACAGCCAGCAAATAAGCCCCCTTTCTAAGTTTGTAAACAGAGGTTAGAAAAAGATCCATAACAGTTTTAACGGAAAATGGTAATCTGACAGAAACCTGTTTAGTATGGGGGCAAAACCTGTCTTAAACAACAGGTTTTTAAGCCTTCCCTCCAGGTTTGCCCAGATGACTTACTACTTTGCTCCATACATGTGCATTTTTCCAATATGACTTTTTTACTGTTTATTTTTAAATACTGTAAGTTAATCAAACCTATAAGTATTGTGTCTTAAAGTTAATTAATTGAAAATTGTTTCTAGAATATAAGCCTTTATTATTCTCTGCATTCAGTTGGCCGGCAAGTGTGATTCAGGACCTTTTCATATATTACCTACATTAATGTAGCTACCTTCTAATTGGTCTCCCTGTCTCTAGTCTTAGATGCCCCAAACTTCTTTAGCAGTGGTATGTCTAAAAGGCAAAACTGATGAGGAATTCCTTACTTTAAATAATTTAATGGCTACTTACTCTTTTCAAGATAAATCTAAGATTTTCACCAGGTTGTGCTAGACTCCTTATGACCTGACACCTATTCATTTTCATTTCTAATTTCAACATGCTCTCCAAATGCATACCTACTCTAACAAAGCACTCTCAGTTTGTAGGAGGCTCCATCCCACCTCTTGCCCTGATTCTATGATAGGATTTCACTCTGCTTACCATATTCTTGCCCCATTTTCTTTTTTACCTGGATACCTTCTTACTCAGTTGTCATGCTTCTTCTCATGTGTTACCTCCAAGAAGTATTCCATGACCCACTGAGGCATTCAATATACAGGTAAGTCAGATTCATGCTTTTATTTACCTAATGCAACGTTGCTTAAGGATTTTAGCTGTTTTTAATCATTTCAATCTAATTTCTTTTTACTACATCTTCAAATCCATTGAAATCACTAGGAGGAAACTTTGCTTTTTGCTATTTCTTTCGAGGCTTGTCTGAATATCAGTTGTGAAAATACTTTGAAGATCTACTGATTCTATCCAAACATAGGTCAGCAGGTATCAACATCATCATTGTCATTACCAACATCATCATCATCACCACCACCACTGCCATCTCAACTATCAGCATGTAGTCTTAAAGAGATCAGCAGACCTAGATTGGCCTTTGTTGCTTGATGAATTAAATGGAGGTGGTACTAACTGGATTAGGAAGATTTTAATACACCCTGGCACTGGTCTAATCAGTAACAAACATGAACTAATTCTCACACTAATGCTATTAGGTTGGTAATATTTTCTCCACTTTATAGATGAAATATAGAAAGGTTAAGTAACTTGCCAAACGTCACAAAATGAGTAAACGTGAGCCAAGATACAGAAGCAGGCAGTCTCTTTAACAATATACCATCCTGACTTTTGAAATTACTTCTTTCTATAAGAAGCACATGTTGAGAATGTATCCTGAAATTGTAAAGCACACACAAAACAAATAATATTAGTAAGAAATATATTATTAAAAGGAACAAAACTATATTCTTTTCCAAAATTATCTTGAAAGTGGATAAGCTGAAGAGGTGTTTGTTAATTCTTACAAGTTAAAAGTGGAAATAACCTACACTATTAGCCTTTGTTACACCTAAAATATTTAGAAACATCTTATTGATTATACACCATTATTTAGATGTGAGAATTTTGTTAATAAACTATTTTTGTTTTCTTCTGTCAAAATAGAATTTTGGCCATCTAAGTTCAGTGGAGATATCCAAACAG